>NC_048586.1:33805229-34405229 GCF_013265735.2 Oncorhynchus mykiss | reverse complement strand
GGGTCACCAAGCATGTGGTGCAGGTGATGGGGGACTTCATTTTGCAATGAACACATCGACGCCTCCAAGCTGTGCCCTTTTGGCCCTGAGGCACATCCATGCCTGCAGAAATACATTTGGGCAGATGAACACCACTTGTGGCAGGAGCTGGATGAACCAGTTTCAGTTGGACACCTTGGCACTGGGGGCTCCCATTCGGAGTCAGTGTAAAAAAGAAAATGTGAAAGAAAATGTTCAGTTAGAATAGTTTCACATATTTATTTATTTATTTTATTTTACCTTTATTTAACCAGGTAGGCCAGTTGAGAACAAGTTCTCATTTACAATTGCGACCAGGCCAAGATAAAGCAAAGCAGTTTGACAGATACAACGACACAGAGTTACACATGGAGTAAAACAAACATACAGTCAATAATGCAGTATAAACAAGTCTATATACAATGTGAGCAAATGAGGTGAGAAGGGAGGTAAAGGCAAAAAAGGCCATGGTGGCAAGGTAAATACAACATAGCAAGTAAAACACTGGAATGGTAGCTTTGCAATGGAAGAATGTGCAAAGTAGAAATAAAAATAATGGGGTGCAAAGGAGCAAAATAAATAAATAAATTAAATACAGTTGGGAAAGAGGTAGTTGTTTGGGCTAAATTATAGGTGGGCTATGTACAGGTGCAGTAATCGGTGAGCTGCTCTGACAGTTGGTGCTTAAAGCTAGTGAGGGAGATAAGTGTTTCCAGTTTCAGAGATTTTTGTAGTTCGTTCCAGTCATTGGCAGCAGAGAACTGGAAAGAGAGGCGGCCAAAGAAAGAATTGGTTTTGGGGGTGACTAGAGAGATATACCTGCTGGAGCGTGTGCTACAGGTGGGAGATGCTATGGTGACCAGCGAGCTGAGATAAGGGGGGACTTTACCTAGCAGGGTCTTGTAGATGACATGGAGCCAGTGGGTTTGGCGACGAGTATGAAGCGAGGGCCAGCCAACGAGAGCGTACAGGTCGCAATGGTGGGTAGTATATGGGGCTTTGGTGACAAAACAGATTGCACTGTGATAGACTGCATCCAATTTGTTGAGTAGGGTATTGGAGGCTATTTTGTAATTGACATCGCCAAAGTCGAGGATTGGTAGGATGGTCAGTTTTACAAGGGTATGTTTGGCAGCATGAGTGAAGGATGCTTTGTTGCGAAATAGGAAGCCAATTCTAGATTTAACTTTGGATTGGAGATGTTTGATATGGGTCTGGAAGGAGAGTTTACAGTCTAACCAGACACCTAAGTATTTGTAGTTGTCCACGTATTCTAAGTCAGAGCCGTACAGAGTAGTGATGTTGGACAGGCGGGTAGGTGCAGGTAGCGATCGGTTGAAGAGCATGCATTTAGTTTTACTTGTATTTAAGAGCAATTGGAGGCCACGGAAGGAGAGTTGTATGGCATTGAAGCTTGCCTGGAGGGTTGTTAACACAGTGTCCAAAGAAGGGCCGGAAGTATACAGAATGGTGTCGTCTGCGTAGAGGTGGATCAGAGACTCACCAGCAGCAAGAGCGACCTCATTGATGTATACAGAGAAGAGAGTCGGTCCAAGAATTGAACCCTGTGGCACCCCCATAGAGACTGCCAGAGGTCCGGACAACAGGCCCTCCGATTTAACACACTGAACTCTATCAGAGAAGTAGTTGGTGAACCAGGCGAGGCAATCATTTGAGAAACCAAGGCTGTCGAGTCTGCCGATGAGGATGTGGTGATTGACAGAGTCGAAAGCCTTGGCCAGATCAATGAATACGGCTGCACAGTAATGTTTCTTATCGATGGCGGTTAAGATATCGTTTAGGACCTTGAGCGAGGCTGAGGTGCACCCATGACCAGCTCTGAAACCAGATTGCATAGCAGAGAAGGTATGGTGAGATTCGAAATGGTCGGTAATCTGTTTGTTGACTTGGCTTTCGAAGACCTTAGAGGATAGGATATAGGATAGATATAGGTCTATAGCAGTTTGGGTCAAGAGTGTCCCCCCCTTTGAAGAGGGGGATGACCGCAGCTGCTTTCCAATCTTTGGGAATCTCAGACGACACGAAAGAGAGGTTGAACAGGCTAGTAATAGGGGTGGCAACAATTTCGGCAGATCATTTTAGAAAGAAAGGGTCCAGATTGTCTAGCCCGGCTGATTTGTAGGGGTCCAGATTTTGCAGCTCTTTCAGAACATCAGCTGAATGGATTTGGGAGAAGGAGAAATGGGGAAGGCTTGGGCGAGTTGCTGTTGGGGGTGCAGTGCTGTTGACAGGGGTAGGAGTAGCCAGGTGGAAAACATGGCCAGCAGTAGAAAAATGCTTATTGAAATGTTCAATTATGGTGGATTTATCAGTGTTTCCTATCTTCAGTGCAGTGGGCAGCTGGGAGGAGGTGTTCTTATTCTCCATGGACTTTACAGTGTCCCAGAACTTTTTTGAGTTAGTGTTGCAAGAAGCAAATTTCTGCTTGAAAAAGCTAGCCTTGGCTTTTCTAACTACCTGTGTATAATGGTTTCTAGCTTCCCTGAACAGCTGCATATCACGGGGGCTGTTCGATGCTAATGCAGAACGCCATAGGATGTTTTTGTGTTGGTTAAGGGCAGTCAGGTCTGGGTAGAACCAAGGGCTATATCTGTTCCTGGTTCTAAATTTCTTGAATGGGGCATGTTTATTTAAGATGGTTAGGAAGGCATTTTAAAAAAATATCCAGGCATCCTCTACTGACGGGATGAGGTCAATATCCTTCCAGGATACCCCGGCCAGGTCGATTAGAAAGGCCTGCTCGCTGAAGTGTTTCAGGGAGCGTTTTACAGTGATGAGAGGAGGTCGTTTGACCGCTGACCCATTACGGATGCAGGCAATGAGGCAGTGATCGCTGAGATCTTGGTTGAAGCCAGCAGAGGTGTATTTAGAGGGCAAGTTGGTTAGGATTATATCTATGAGGGTGCCCGTGTTTAAGGCTTTGGGGAGGTACCTGGTAGGTTCATTGATAATTTGTGTGAGATTGAGGGCATCAAGTTTAGATTGTAGGATGGCTGGGGTGTTAAGCATGTTCCAGTTTATGTCGCCTAGCAGCACGAGCTCTGAAGATAGATGGGGGGCAATCAGTTCACATATGGTGTCCAGAGCACAGCTGGGGGCAGAGGGTGGTCTATAGCAGGCGGCAACGGTGAGAGACTTGTTTTTAGAGAGGTGGATTTTTAAAAGTAGAAGTTCAAATTGTTTGGGTACAGACCTGGATAGTAGGACAGAACTCTGCAGGCTATCTTTGCAGTAGATTGCAACACCGCCCCCTTTGGCAGTTCTATCTTGTCTGAAAATGTTGTAGTTTGGAATTAAAATGTCTGAATTTTTAGTGGTCTTCCTAAGCCAGGATTCAGACACAGCTAGAACATCCGGGTTGGCAGAGTGTGCTAAAGCAGTGAATAGAACAAACTTAGGGAGGAGGCTTCTAATGTTAACATGCATGAAACCAAGGCTATTACGGTTACAGAAGTCGTCAAAAGAGAGCGCCTGGGGAATAGGAGTGGAGCTAGGCACTGCAGGGCCTGGATTCACCTCTAGATCGCCAGAGGAACATAGGAGGAGTAGAATAAGGGTGCGGCTAAAAGCAATAAGAATTGGTCGTCTAGAATGTCTGGAACAGAGAGTAAAAGGAGGTTTCTGGGGGCGATAAAATAGCATCAAGGTATAATGTACAGACAAAGGTAAGGTAGGATGTGAATACAGTGGAGGTAAACCTAGGTATTGAGTGATGAAGAGAGAGATATTGTCTCTAGAAACATCATTGAAACCAGGAGATGTCATTGCATGTGTGGGTGGTGGAACTAATAGGTTGGATAAGGTATAGTGAGCAGGACTAGAGGCTCTACAGTGAAATAAGCCAATAAACACTAACCAGAACAGCAATGGACAAGACATATTGACATTAAGGAGAGGCATGCTTAGTCGAGTGATCAAAAGGGTCCAGTGAGTGGAGAGGTTGGTTGAGGGTCACGGCGATTTAGACAGCTAGCCAGGCCATCGGTAGCAAGCTAGCATAGGATGGAGGTCTGTTGTTAGCCACCTCTTGCGTTCGGTCAGTAGATTAGTGGGGTTCCGTGTGGTAGAGGGGATTAATCCAAATCACACAACAACAACAAAAATAAGAACAATAGATATAGTTATAGAGGCCCGAGAAGAAAACATAATAATAATAAAAATAAATAAATTGTCCGATTGTCTATTCAGATAGCAGCCGGTAAGACAGCTAACGGTTAGCGGGCCGCAGATGGGCGTTCAGGTAACGTCGCGACGGAGGAGCCAGCCGGATCTCCTTCAGGTAGATAACGTCGGCAGTCCAGTTGTGAAGGCCCGGTGGGGCTCCGCGTAGGCAGCAAAACGGGTCCGGATAGGTGACTGCAGCCCAGGAGTGAATGATGGAACTCAGGAGTGATTGACGGAGCTGGCTAGCACCGGAATAATTGATGTTTGCTCCGGAATCGACGAAAGCCGATTGTCACACGGATAGCAGCTAGCTAGCTGTGAGATCCGGGTATGAATGTCCAGAGAGCAGATGAAATCCAGAGACATGGAGAGAAAAATTGGTCCGGTATGTTCCGTTCCGAGCCGCGCTGCGCCTTACAAAACTGGCGATAGATTTTCGAGCTAAAGGATAGCTGATGACCGCAAACCGTGGTTAGCTGAATACTAACGATTTGCCAGTAAAGAAGCTAACTAGCTTCTGATTAGCTTCTGGATTAGCTTCTGGACTAGCTCCTGGCTAGCTTCTGGCTAGTTTCTGGCTAGCTTCTTGGAGTTTCTGGCTAGCTTCTTGGAGGATTACAGATCTGAGGTAAATAATACTTTTTTATAAATATAAATTGGTGAGGCGGGTTGCAGGAGAGTGTTTTGAAGATGAGTTGATGGAAAATAAAAATAAAATGTATGTGAAAAAAGTTGTAAATATATATACAGTGCCTTGCGAAAGTATTCGGCCCCCTTGAACTTTGCGACCTTTTGCCACATTTCAGGCTTCAAACATAAAGATATAAAACTGTATTTTTTTGTGAAGAATCAACAACAAGTGGGACACAATCATGAAGTGGAACGACATTTATTGGATATTTCAAACTTTTTTAACAAATCAAAAACTGAAAAATTGGGCGTGCAAAATTATTCAGCCCCCTTAAGTTAATACTTTGTAGCGCCACCTTTTGCTGCGATTACAGCTGTAAGTCGCTTGGGGTATGTCTCTATCAGTTTTGTACATCGAGAGACTGACATTTTTTCCCATTCCTCCCTGCAAAACAGCTCGAGCTCAGTGAGGTTGGATGGAGAGCATTTGTGAACAGCAGTTTTCAGTTCTTTCCACAGATTCTCGATTGGACACGACAAGACGAGGACAAAAGACGTCTGAACTGCTATGCGATCTTGGAGTGAATATGACAGGGCTCATATGTTTCACATATGAGCCCTGTATCAACATGTATAATAAACAGAAAAATATAGAGTATAGGGAACATAAGGTTGAATATGCAGTATTATTATAGACCTGCTAGATCTACTGTCTCATTTATATTATGACAGACCAGCTAGATCTGCTGTCTCCATTTCACTTTGGCCATTGATGTGGGCCTGCCCTCCCCTCAACAGCCTCAAATAGGCTATTTAAGTTCACAAATAATATTTTATATTATTAATTTCAAACAACGGCATTAGCATGAGAAGAACTTACCAGTCCAAAACGATGTCCTCTCCGTTCAAAAAATATTCCTCCATTTGGGAATCGCTAAATGAATCGTCCTCAATCAATTTCTTCTAAAATTGTGTGTACATATGTATATCTAGACTTAGATTTAGCTTTCCCTGACTTAGTCGCCATACTGATTAATATAGAAACAGCTGAATATGCGCTTTACCAAAACAATGCTGTGCGTAACATGGGTTGCTCCTTCCGGTATGAATCGCCAATGGCGAATGAACCTTTTTACGCCGGAGTTTACTACATGGGTTGGTCTTCCAACACATAAACATTATATATTGCCTTTTACCTCAGCTCATTGGCTATCTACCCAGATAGATATCAAGACGATCAGTGGTCATTGGGTTAAAATACAGTCAATCAACAAAACAGCGGTCTTATCATTGGTGCACAATGATGTCATTACTTGTTGTCTTCAAAACGGTTTCTTTCAGTCAATACGTCCCGCGAAATGACCCATCATGTTTGGTTGTGTTACAAACAAACCAGTTGATGAAACCAAACATGACTGGAAAAGTCACGTTTTGTGTGTGTATTTACCTCGAATGTGTCGTCGAAAATTTAATGAGACGGAATTCACGACACAAGCGGTTCACAAAATGTTTTGTGTTAGGCTATAAATATTGATTTTATCAAACAAAAGACCATTCATTGTGTAACAATGAGCATTGGGATTGCAAACAGAGGAAGATCGTAAAGGTAAACTATTTATTTTATTGCAGTTTGATTTTGTTACGCCTGTGCTGGTTGAAATAGTTGTTTTTTAGGGGTCTCTATCCTCAGATAATCGCATCGTATTCTTTTGCAGTAAATCCTTTTTTAAAAGGACACAGTTGGATTAGCAAGATTCTAGGCTTTCGATACATGTGAGACACTTGTATTTTCATGAATGTTTAATATGACTATTTGTGTAGCGATCATTGTATGTTGTCGAATTTCATCCCGCTAACGGGTTCTGTGCGCAGAGAGGTTTAACAGGCCCACAAGAATGGAATAGTCTACCGTATCAAAAGCTTTCGTCAAGTCAATAAAAATAGCAGCACAATATTGCTTAGAATCAAGGGCAATGGTGACATTGAGGATCTTTTAGGCTGCAGTGACACATCCAATACCTGAGCGGAAACCAGATTGCACACTCGAGAGAATACTATAGATATCAAGAAGGCCAGGAAAACATCAGTTGATTATTGACAAGTTTTTCCAACACTTTTGATAAAGAATGCAAAATGGAAATAGGCCTATAACAGGATCAGCTTGATCTCCCCCTTTAAAAAAACAACAAATTGTAGCTGCCTTCCAAGCAATGGGAACCTTCCCAAAATGGAGAGACAGGTTAAAAGGTTGGAGATTGGCTTTGCAATGATAGGGGCAGCAACCTTAATGAAGAAAGGGTCTAAACCATCTGACCTAGATGTTTTTTAGGGTCAAGTTTAAGGAGCTCCTTTATCATCTTGGACTCAGTGACTGTCTGCAGGGAGAAACTTTGTGGTGGGGTAGGGGAAAAAGAGGGAAAAGCCTCGGGAATAGTCACATTAGAAGGGGTGGGAGATGAGGAAATGTTGGACGGGCAAGGAGGCATGGCTGAGTCAAATAGGAATCCTGACATAATGAAGTGGTGATTGAAGAGCTCAGCAAGGAGGCTTCTTGTCAGTAACAACCACATCATCAACATTAAGGGACATGGGACATTCTCCAGGACTTCTTGGGGTTAGACCCACAGAGAGAGAACTGCTCCTTAAAATAACTAGCTTTGGCCTTAGTTGTGGAATATCTTGAGTCAAATATTTGCACAGATACCAGAACTTGTGAATTCAATTTAGACTTTATTACAAACGTAACACAGCCGAGCCCTTCCATGGAAAATACTAAATTCTCATATCACAGTATTCTGTCTTTGCATAACGTATAGAGTCCCATCCCTCTATATGAAAATAGCTTCCCTTGACCTTTCTCCACCATTATCTTTCCATCTCAGTTCTTGCTTGTTAATGCCCACATCTAACAGTTGTATTGGTTATAATGGTAGCGGGGACCTGGTCCTATGTTCCATTCCTTATATAGCCATTCTGTCTCAACACTTCACAGTGGACAGTCTAGATGCTGCTAATAATGGAAATGTAATCATAGTCATGAGTTTTGCTCCCACACCTTCCGGATAGGCTGATTGCACTTATTTCTCATCAGCCTGAGTATGAGCCTTTCGCCAAATGCAATTCTTGAGGTGGAGTAACGCTGCAAGATCACGGTCAAACCAGGGGCTGAACCTGTTTAAGTATTAATTAATTAAAAGTATTAATTAAGTAAACTGACTTGGCATTTTGATCATTTACAAAGCATATGATATGGTTCAGTTGTGATTAACCTATTCTCTGTGAGCCAATGAAGGCTTGACTCAACAATGACCTAGTGATGACTTTTTAGTAACACCGTGAACTATGCCCAGCTGCATCTGACCCCAGGCCGCATACCAAATGGCACCCTATTCCATATATACTTTGACCAGGGCCCACAGGGCTGTTGTCAAAGGGACTGCACTATAGGGAAAAGGGTTCAATTTGCGACATGACAATAGAGTTATTCTGTGAAATGATGATGAATTTAGGTTTCCATCTGACCTCTGACCCCAGAAAATCATTATAGAAGACCAGGGAGACATCACTGATATGTACAGACTTGAAAAAGCTGTCAGGGTATTGCGGAAACCTGGGTATGAATCTGCTGAAAGGCGGTCTTGCTGTTGTGGTACTGTGTGTGGTAATGTGTGTGTGTTTGCCAGTGTGTGTTTAAGTCATTCTTGTTTGTGTAATTACCAGAGAAAAGGCTACTCTCATCCTCTAAGGTCGACAGATGCTTACAAAGAGAATCAAGAAATACATACTTGCGTCCCAAATGGCACCCTAGTCCCTGCATAGAAAGTAATGCACAATAGGTTGCCATTTGGGATGCAAACAGAGACTTTTTAACCTGAGAGGTTAGTTTGGATAGTTCAGCTCCACACAAAGTAAAGGAAGAACAAAATGCAAGGTTTGTGTCCTATCCTGGGACGAATACAAATGTCTACATATCTCATAGCAAGTGACACGAGGACAAACTGTAAAGTTTCAAGGTGAAATGTGATGAGAGTCAGCAAGGCAGGTAAAAGTTATGGCATCCAATAAATAATTTCCTAGAATAATAAAGGAAAAGAAAACATAATATCCATGCAGTCTTGATGTGATAGTTTTGTATTTTTACAGAGACTCAGTGGAGGTTGCATGTTATAAAAGCACATCTCTATATTTACTCCTTTCTCTCTCATTAACACTTCATAGGAGCCAGAAGAAACGTGAAGTAGAACAACTAGAATTTCAGCAATTGCTTTTTTTACGCTGCCATAAAAATACTGGCTGAAGCAAGCACACACATTTCCATCAGAAAATGGAAGGTTTTGTTGAAAATGTTAATGTATCAATTAACTCTATCATTAGGGTCTTCCTCAAATTGGGGGCTGTCTGTAAATGGCGGGTTAAAAACAACCCAGTGCTGGATGGACAGAACAAACATTGGGCTATTTTGACCAAGCCAGGTCACTTATTTGGGTTGTTTCCTTTTCAGACCGGAGGCGTGGCTTAGTAAGGGCATGGCTTTCATATGATTATTTTTGGCCACCCGGAAGAGTAAAGTAAATGTCATTCTGGTTCATCTCTTGTCAACACATGTTAAAGGGATACTTTGGGATTTTGTTAATGAAGCAATGCATCTACATTCCAATGCCTGAAGCGGGACCTTCACAGGGGATTACCATCTGGGTCTTGTGTTTCTGCTTGCTCCTTAGGTTGTCCTTTCTCCCCTCCAGTCCCAGCACCAACCCAGTGCCTTTTTTGATTGAATGCGTTTGTTTTTAACTGTTATTTGATTAGCTTAACCAACGCCCCAAAACAACTCAGCTCTTATAGTCTCATTTCGGCAACAAAATGCATCTTGTTGTTTTGGAAAAGGGAGGAAGTTACCTCTACCAAATTATGGCTCACTGATTTATTTAAAAATATATATATTTCACCTTTATTTAACCAGGTAGGCTAGTTGAGAGCAAATTCTAATTTGCAACTGCAACCTGGCCAAGATATAGCAAAGCAGTTCGACACATACAACAACACAGAGTTACACATGGAAAAACCATACAAACAATCAATAATACAGTACAAAAATCTATATACAGCATGCAAATGAGGTTGGATAAGAGAGGGAAGGCAATAAATAGGCCGTAGTGGCATAGTAATTACAATTTAGCAATTAAACACTGAGGTGATAGATGTGCAGAAGATGAATGTGCAAGTAGAGATACTTGGGTGCAAAGGAGCAAAAAAAAATCATGATATGGAGATGAGGTAGTTGGATGGGATATTTACAGGTGGGCTATGTACAGGTGCAATTATCTGTGAGATGACCTGGAGACGAATATGAAGCGAGGGCCAGCCAACAAGAGCGTACAGGTCACAGTGGTGGGTAGTATATGGGGCTTTGGTGACAAAATGGATGACACTGTGATAGCCTGCATCCAGTTTGTTGAGTAGAGTGTTGGAGGCTATTTTGTAAATGACATCGCTGAAGTCAAGGATCGGTAGGATGGTCAGTTTAACGAGGGTATGTTTGGCAGCATGAGTGAAGGATGCTTTGTTGTGAAATAGGAAGCCAAATCTATACTTGCATTTAAGAGCAGTTGGATGCCACGGAAGGAGAGTTGTGTGGCATTGAAGCTCATCTGGAGGTTATTTAACACAGAGGTGGATCAGAGAATCACCATCAGCAAGAGCGACATCATTGATGTATACAGAGAAAAGAGTCGGGCACCCCCATAGAAACTGACAGAGGTCCGGGAAACAGGCCCCCTGTAACAGTTTGGGTCTAGAATGTCTCCCCCTTTGAAGAGGGGGATGACCGCGGCAGCATTCCAATCTTTGGGAATCTCAGACGATACGAAAGAGATGTAGAACAGGCTAGTAATAGGGGTTGCAACAATTTAGGCAGGTCATTTTTAGAAAGAGAGGGTCCAGATTGTCTATCCCAGCTAATTTGTAGGGTTCCAGATTTTGCAACTCTTTCAGAACATCAGCTATTTGGATTTGGGTGAAGGAGAAATTGGAGAGGCTTGGGCAAGTAGCTCTGGGGGGTGCAGGGCTGTTGACCGGGGTAGGGGTAGCCAGGTGGAAAGCATGGCCAGGTCATTTAGAAAGGCCTGCTTGCTGAAGTGTTTTAGGGAGCGTTTAACAGTGATGAGGGGTGGTCGTTTGACCGCAGACCCATTACGGACGCAGGCAATGAGGCAGTGATCGCTGAGATTTTGGTTGAAGAGCAGAGGGGTTTTTAGAGGGCAGGATGGTCAGGATGTCACAGTTTGTTAAGCATGTCCCAGTTTAAGTCACCTAACAGTACGAGCTCTGAAGATAGATGGGGGGCAATCAATGTGGGACACATTTTTATCCATCCGTCAAACATGGAAGGTTTAGCATTTCCTAGATAGGTACATTTATCTGAAGATAACTTAAATGGAAGAGGTGTTTTACAAACATGTGGGCAAACATTAATTTGCTCTTGTTCCAATTTATTTCATATCTCGAGAAGGAAACAAACAGGTTAATCAAATCAAGAATAGCTGGAATATTAGATTGGGTTTCCGTTACATAGAGGAGAATATCATCTGCGTATAGATTAATCTTATTTAGTGTATCTTTAGTATTATAGCCGTGTATTGTTGCGTGAGATCTGATTGCTTGAGCGAGAATTTCAATGGCTAGAGCAAAAAGTAGAGACGACAGCGCACAACCCTGCCTTGTCCCTCTATAAAGGTTCAATTGGGGTGACAATGATTGGTTAGTGAGTATTCTCACACAGGTGTTCCCAGAGAGAAGCTGGATCCATTTTATGAACCCATCTCCAATATTACATTTCTGTAGAACCTTCAATAGATAGGAACACTGAACTTGGTCATACACCTTTTCGGCATCAAGAGATATAACGGCTAGGTCCACGTTGGGTAACCTATGAGAATGCATAATGTTGAAGAGGCGTCTGAAGAACGAGTTTATGTTAGGGATAAAGCCGGTCTGGTCCAAATGGACCAATTTTTCCACTAAAGTTCTACGCCTGTTAGCCAGAGTTTTTACAAAAAAACCCTATTACAGGGGCTGTCACTGGCTTACTGGTGCTCTTTCATGCCGTCCCTAGGAAGGGTGCGTCACTTGAGTGGGTTGAGTTACTGATGTGATCTTCCTGTCTGGGTAGGCACCCCCCCCCTTGGGCTGTGCAGTGGCGGAGATCTTTGTGGGCTATACTCAGCCTTGTCTCAGGATGGTAAGTTGGTGGTTGAAGATATCCCTCAGTGGTGTGCGGGCTGTGCTTTGGCAAAGTGGGTGGGGTTATATCCTTCCTGTTTGGCCCTGTCCGGGGGTATCATCGGATGGGGCCACAGTGTCTCCTGACCCTTCCTGTCTCAGCCTCCAGTATTTATGCTGCAGTAGTTTGTGTCGGGGGGCTAGGGTCAGTTTGTTATATCTGGAGTACTTCTCCTGTCTTATCCGGTGTCCTGTGTGAATTTAAGTATGCTCTCTCTAATTCTCTCTTTCTCTCTCTCTCTCTCGGAGGACCTGAGCCCTATGATATTGCCACAGGACTACCTGGCATGATGACTCCTTGCTGTCCCCAGTCCACCTGGCCGTGCTGCTGCTCCAGTTTCAACTGTTCTGCCTGCGGCTATGGAATCCTGACCTGTTCACCGGACGTGCTACCTGTGCCAGACCTATTATTTGACCATGCTGGTAATTTATGAACATTTGAACATCTTGGCCATGTTCTGTTATAATCTCCACCCGGCACAGCCAGAAGAGGACTGGCCACCCCTCATAGCCTGGTTCCTCTCTAGATTTCTTCCTAGGTTTTGGCCTTTCTAGGGAGTTTTTCCTAGCCAACGTGCTTCAACATCTGCATTGCTTGCTGTTTGGGGTTTTAGGCTGGGTTTCTGTACAGCACTTTGAGATATCAGCTGATGTACGAAGGGCTATATAAATAAATGTGATTTGATTTTGAATTGTTTCTCAAATTTCTCTGAGAGATATTTACTCATTTAGGAAGCTAGAATCTTCCTGGATCAGGGCAGGGAGACTACAGTCCTCCAAAAAGTTTTGCATAATTAACTTGTTATGGCTGCAGGGGCAGTATTGAGTAGCTTGGATGAAAGGTGGATGCCACGGAAGGAGCGGCCTGCTCCTCAGTCATAGTTGCTAGTATTTGCATAATATTGTTAGTATTGGATAGAAAACACTCTGAAGTTTCTAAAACAGTTTGAATTATGTCTGTGAGTATAACAGAACTCATATAGCAGGCAAAAACCTGAGATATTCAACTTCGTTTTTTTTTCTGGATGTGGCAGATTTTCAACCAAGGTCTCATTGAAATTACAGCGAGATATGGATGAGTTTTCAATTCCTACGCCTTCCACTAGATGTCAGCAGTGAATAGAACTTTGTCTGATGACTCTAATGTGAAGGGGGTTCGATTGACACAGGAAATAGTCACCACAGCCATGAGTGGACCATGCTTTCACCAGGCGTGTTCACAGGGGAAGGACTTGCGTTTCACCACTCATCTGAAGTAATTCTAATTCTCCGGTTGGAACGTTATTCAAGATATATGTAAACAACATTCTAAAGATTGATTCAGTACATTTGGCATGTTTCTACTGACTGTTACGTAACTTTTGGACATTTCGTCACGTTAAGGTGGACGCCCTTTGTGACTTTGGAATTGTTTACCAAACAAGTTAACCAAAGTAGCTAATTGGACATAAATAACGGACATTTTTGAACAAGTAAAGCATTTATTGTGGACCTGGGATTTCTAAGACTGCATTCTGATGAAGTTCATCAAAGGTAAGGAAACATTTATCATGTATTTTCTGGTTTCTGTTGACTCCAACATGGAGGCTAATTTGGCTACTGTTATGAGCGCCGTCTCAGATTATTGCATGGGTTGCTTTTTTGAAATCTGACAGTGGTCGCTATTTCATTTTTGGATAAAAAACATTCCCGTTTTAAGCGCGATATTTTGTCACGAAAAGATGCTCGACTATGCATATAATTGACCGTTTTGGAAAGAAAACACTCTGAAGTTTCAGAATCTGCAAAGATTTTGTCTGTAAGTGCCCCAGAACTCATTCTACAGGCGAAACCAAGATGATGCATCACCCAGGAATTAGCAGAATTTCTGAAGCTCTGTTTTCCATTCTCTCCTTATATGGCTGTGATTGCGCAACGAATGAGCCTACACTTTCTGTCGTTCGCCCAAGGTCTTAGCAGCATTGTGACGTATTTGTAGGCATATCATTGGAAGATTGACCATAAGAGACTACATTTTCAAAGTGTCCGCCTGGTGTCCTGCGTCAAATTCGGTGCGCAATTGCCAGCTGCTTCTACTTTACCATTTGATTCAGGGGAGAAAGCATGTGTCCAAGAACGATGTATCAATGAAGAGATATGTGAAAAACACCTTGATGATTGATTCTAAACAACGTTTGCCATGTTTTCAGTCGATATTATGGAGTTAATTTGGAAAAAAGTTCGCGTTTTGAGGACTGAATTTTTGGATTTTTTTTGGTAGCCAAATGTGATGTATAAAACGGAGCTATTTCTAAGACACAAGGAATCTTTTTGGAAAAACTGAGCATCTGCTATCTAACTGAGAGTATCCTCATTGAAAACATCAGAAGTTCTTCAAAGGTAAATGATTTTATTTGAAGGCTTTTATGTTTTTGTTAATGTTGCGTGCTGGATGCTAACGCTAATGCTAACGCTAAATGCTAACGCGAAATGCTAACGCTAGCTAGCTACTTTTACACAAATGTTTGTTTTCCTATGGTTGAGAAGCATATTTTGAAAATCTGAGATGACAGTGTTTTTTACAAAAGGCTAAGCTTGAGAGATGGCATATTTATTTCATTTCATTTGCGATTTTCATAAATAGTTAACGTTGTGTTATGCTAATGAGCTTGCTGATAGATTTACACAATCCTGGATACAGGGGTTTTTTCATAGCTAAACGTGACGCAGAAAACGGAGCGATTTGTCCTAAACAAATAATCTTTCAGGAAAAACTGAACATTTGCTATCTGAGAGTCTCCTCATTGAAAACATCTGAAGTTCTTCAAAGGTAAATGATTTTATTTGAATGCTTTTCTGTTTTTTTGTGTAAATGTTGCCAGCTGAATGCTAATGCTAAATGCTACGTTAGCCATCAATACTGTTACACAAATGCTTGTTTTGCAATGGTTGAGAAGCATATTTTGAAAATCTGAGATGACAGTGTTGTTAACAAAAGGCTAAGCTTGAGAGCTAGCATATTTATTTCATTTCATTTGCGATTTTCATGAATAGTTAACGTTGCGTTATGGTAATGAGCTTGAGTCTGTATTCACGATCCCGGATCCGGGATGGGGAGATCAGAAAGGTTAAGGAGAGGTATATCTATAATTCCATGTGTATAACTTGTATTATCATCTACGTTTATGATGAGTATTTCTGTTGATACGATGTGGCTATGCAAAATCACTTGATGTTTTTGGAACTAGTGAATCTAATGTGCCAATGTAAACTCAGATTTGTTATATAAATATGAACTTTATCAAACAAAACATGCATGTATTGTGTAACATGAAGTCCTATGAGTGTCATCTGATGAAGATAATTCAAGATTAGTGAATTATATTATCTTTATTTATGCTTTTTGTGAATGCTATATTTTGCTGGAAAATGTCTGTGCTTATTGTTGTTTGGTGGAGACCTAACAATCGTTTGTAGTGCTTTCGCTGAAAAGCCTATTTGAAATCGGACACCTTGGTGGGATTAACAACGAGAATAGCTTTAAAATGATATCAAACACATGTATGTATGTTTTAGGAATTATAATTATGAGATTTCTGTGGTTTGAATTTGGCACCCACTATTTTCACTGGTAGTTGTCATATCGATCCCGATATCGGGATTGCAGCCATAACAGGTTAAGGCGTAACGATCTGCTTAAGATGTACATGTATAGAGTCTCGTAAAATTGACGGAATCTGTCATTGATGTCATTGGGAGAAGAAAGTAATTCCCCAGTTGCAGATTTAATTTGTGAATCATTCGGTCACTCTCAGTTTTTCAATGTTGTCTGGCAAGTAATTTGTGCGGTTTGTCACCAAACTCAAAATAGTTTTGCTTGGTATAGAGAAATATTTAGCAATTTTAACTGAGAGAATCCAATTACATTCAATTTTTTATATTTTATTATATTTGACTAGCATGACTAGCATCCTCCCTATCCAGTAAGTGAATTTTTCCCACCAGTTCTACAAATTTTTCTCGGCTTTGCCTTCTCCTGGCAGCCTGAAATGAGATGATACAGCTTCTCAAATAAGCCTTCAGTATGTAATTTGGTTTTAAGATGTTCTCAGAATGTCAGTTCTGTGAGGAGCTGAGGATTAAACCTCCAGACCCTCTCTCTTAATACAATGTCACCCAATCTCAGGGAAAAAGTGAGTGGACTGTGGTCAGAGATTATAATGTCATGATATCTCACATTATAGTAATAAGGGAGTAATTTAGCATAAACATTGTGAACATGAGAGTGAAAGGAGTATTCCTTAACGATAGGGTAAAAATGAATTCCACAAGGATTACGGATAGAGAAGCATCTGCTCTTGGTTCCATCAACTCTTTCTGTGACCGATGGTGCGAGATTCTTAATAAAGGCTCTTTTGATTCTTACCATACAATAAGTGACAGAACAATTGAGCGCGACCAGAGATCAAGTGACACAGTTAAATGTTGATCTCGAAACCGAGATCACTGATAAGGACAAAAGAGAGAACATCTGACCAATGTGGAAAACATTCCTGACAAACTTGTGGAGGAGACAAAGACAAACAAGTGGAAAAAGTTTGAGCGTGATACTGCGGACTACAAGCAGCAGAAGATATATTTCTGGAGGAATGGCCGGAGACAGCCAATTGGCACTACCCACGAGCAAGTTGGAAGGGTAAACGAGGGCCACTAATGTGGGGATCAATCAACTCCCTCACATCTGACTCCAGTGACCAATCCAGGGCTGGAGCATCTTCTTTTTTGGAGAATCGCGTTGGACGATGTCATCAAATAGGCCGTCATCATGACCACCGCCCACCTTGCGTCCCCGCAAGAAATGCAGGAGAGGACTATGTACGAAGACGGCAACACCTAAAATCCCCGCCCCACACACGGAGCAAGACAAGATAATAAACCTGTCGCATTTTCATCTGCCCTAGGTAAGGGACTATTATTTGTCCCAACATCACAGGCCAAGGACTGTGATACAGTTATAGACTTTCAAAAATGTTTCAGTGGTTTGAGATTGACTGAGTTTTTTGGGTATGGGCTTGCTCCCTATGCACCTGCCAATGTTAATCTATTGAACAATATTTAGTAACCGGACAGGAAACAGCGGTAATGTTTTTCCCATTGATAACCTGAATGACAATGAACCTGATTCTGCCCTGAGGAAATGACAAGGGAAAATACATATTTTAAGAGGAAAAGCACATTTCTACCACCTAAAAGAAATCCCTCTCTTGAAAAATATTGCCGCCTAGTTGAGAAAGATGAACATAATCTCCTGGCTAAGAAAAAAGAATACAAGGTATTCCACAATATGTCCAAGGCAGAGAAAGAATCTCTTATGGAACTGAAAAATGACTCCAGTATCATTATACCGACAAAGGAGGTGCAACAGCAGACTATGAAATGCAGCAGACTATGAAAAGGAGACTTTGTGATGATGAATTTTACAAAAGACTCCCAAAGGACCCTACCAATCAATTCAAGTCTCTGATCCATGATAAATTGTCTACATTTTTGAATGAAGGGGAAATTACAAAGACCGAATATGAGTTTATGAATGTTGACTACCCAACCACACCTATCATATACATTATAGCCCAAATTCACAAGAGCATGACACCACTTATAGCAGGCAGGCTCATTGTGAGTAGTAATGGATCTCTGACAGAGAATATCTATACCTTTTGTAGAAAATTCTATTATGTGTACTTTGATGTTACCAGTCTATGTACTAACATCCCCCATCAGAGCGGCCTAGAGGCCCTCAAGTTCTACCTCAATGAGCGTCCCCCTAATGCTTGTGGACTTGGCTCAACTGGTACTAACCTCCAACTATTTTTTCTTCAGAGGAGTCTTTTTCCTCCAAACCAAAGGGACAGCGATGGGGAGCACTATGGCTCCAAATTATGCTAACCTATATCTAGGAATGTTTGAAAAACAGGTAGTGCTGAATCCAGACCTTAACCCTTTTCTCTCCAACATTCTTGTAACGGTCGTCGTCGTCCTCTTCTGAGGAGGAGTAGTAAGAAGGATCGGAGGACCAATGTGCAGCGTGGTAAGTGTTCATTATATTTATTTATAACTCAGAACACTAAATAATAAAACAACAAAGAGAACGAAATGAAACCAAAACAGTCCTGTACGGTGCATACATAAAACACAGAACAGAAAATAAACACCCACGAAACACAAGTGGGAAAAGGCTTACCTAAGTATGATTCTCAATCAGAGACAACTAACGACACCTGCCTCTGATTGAGAACCATACTAGGCCAAACGCAAAATGGAACATAGACAAACGCACCGAACTCACGCCCTGACCATGCTAAAACAAAGACATAATAAAAGAACTAAGTTCAGAACGTGACAATTCTCCTATTTTGGAGATATTTGGATTATATTTTCGCGATCTATACAGGCACCCAGGAATAACTTTTGGAATTCCATGCTTACCTAAACTCTATGAATGAACACCTTCACTTTATGACCTATCAGAAATCAGTTTTCTTGATGTGATGGTTATTAGGGACAAGACCTCCCTCTCTACAGATATCTATAGGAAACCAATGGACAGGAATGCCCTCTTAGAGGTGACAGCTGTCATCCACGTACACTTATTAAAAGTCTCCCTATAAGTAAATTCAGTCGTGTCAGAAGAATATGCAGCTCTGATGGTTCTTATCAGGACCAGACCACGGACCTCACACAAAGATTTAAGGAAAGGGGGTACAAAGACAATTGGGTAAAACATGCCAATGGATCGTTTTGAAGGTCAAACACAGTTGGAAAGCCTTCAACCAAAAGTCAAAGAAAAAACAGAACATGTCCCATCATGCTTTACCCAATATTCACCACTGGCGAAGGCATTTAAGGATATTATCAGAAAACACTGGTGCATTATTGATACTGACCCATAATTGAAACCCATTTTTAAATATCCCCCACGTATGGTTTTTAAAAGACCCCCAAACATGAGATATATTGTGGTTAAATCTGATTACCCACCAGAGAAAAGGAAAACATTTTTGGACAAGGTTCCAGAGGGTAATTACAAATGTGGCCAATGTGCTCGATGCAGCTTTACGTACAAATGCAACTCATTTACCCACCCCCGCACAGGACAAAGATTTAACATCAAGGACCTGATTACCTGCATGTCCACCAATGTTATTTACATGTTGAAATGTCCTTGTGGTCTGTCTTACATAGGGAAAACCTGTAGTAGGCTTAAGACATGGATCAGTGAGCACCGCAGCAATATGGACAGGTGAGACAAAAAATCCGGTTGCTACTCATTTTGTACAAGCTGGACATTCCATTAGCTCTCTGAGATATGTTGGAATATAAATGGTCAAGATGTCACGCAGGGGAGGGGACATTGAGAGGAAACTAATTGAATATTGTATGTATATTACAGTAAATATTGATCACATTCCCTGTGTATTATCAAATATTTTGATACATTGAATGTTAATATTGTGAAACTATGTTATACATTTTTTCCTCTTGTTTCAGGAAGTGATGTCACTGAGTACTGCACCTATATATTGGACCTTCCACCCCCACCTGAGATATGGACGCCTGATGAAGACCTAAGGGTCGAATTGTTCTTAATAAATATCACCTGGTAGCATGAGCAGAAGTGTGCGGCATTTTCATTTATGTTAACAATGTTTGCCCAGAGATACTCAGTTGAGTTACAGAAGTAGAATGGACCTCTCTTATTACGATCACATAGCGACCCTCTTAATCCACAGTAGTGGTTTTATGAGGAAAGGGAATTATTTTCCGTACCAGAATCTCTGTGCCTCTCGTTTTGACGGAGAAGGATACATTTGATCCACCTACATTTAAGTCTGCTATGCTATTGTTTTTCAGATGGGTTTCTTGAAAAAATATAATATCAGACGAGAGTAATTTCAAGTGGGCTAGGACCTTGCCTCTTGATAGTTTTTCTAAACCCCTTTACCTTCCAGGAAGTACATGTAAGCCCCACCCTCCTCTCGTTTGTAGTTCCTATGGTGGCCTGCATAATGTGCAACTCAATAAAACGGTATGCAAGCGCACCTGCATAACGTATAACTCAATAAAACGGTATGCAAGCGCACCTGCATAATGTATAACTCAATAAAACGGTATGCAAGCGCACCTGCATAATGTATAACTCAATAAAACGGTATGCAAGCGCACCTGCATAATGTGCAACTCAATAAAACGGTATGCAAGCGCACCTGCATAATGTGCAACTCAATAAAACGGTATGCAAGCGCACCTGCATAACGTATAACTCAATAAAAAGGTATGAAAGCGCACCAAACCATCAAGAGCAGCGTAAGTAGCACTTACACTAGAGCAGTATCCAACCTGCCACTGCCCCGCAGCAAGCACCCTTACCCCCCAACCTTCCCCCCCAACCTTCGCCAACATTTACCCTCCCATTCAACCAACCTTTAACTAGCATATACAAAATCATAACAAAACACACTGTCTGGTCAATGCCAAAAATATACAGCACGGCCTCGAACAAGAGGTAAAACCGAAATAAAATCCCAAATATACGTTCACCTCTCACTATCCTAGAACTTCTACTAACATATGAACTAAGGAGGCTCCTGCAAATCAAGTTTTCAATTAGCATCTAAAAAAAACAAAACAGAATAAGTTGCAACGTAAACGTATTACGCACTTAAGCGCCATCCTGGATCGACCCATGAGATAAGCAAGTTAAAACAGCTCAAGGTTATATTGCTGAGTAATGCAGGTCTAAACATAAACCATCAGCAACCGATATAGGCAGCAGTACATTTACGTATTGTGGGTTGGGAGATTGGACCTTACTAAATTAAGCGTACTCCCCCATTATATATATGTAAAATATGAAATAGAAAAATCTAAACTAAATAAAATTATAATAAAAAAATGGTGGACACACATACATACATAAATACCACAGGAGGCTGGTGTGAACCTAATTGGGAGAACGGGTCCAGCGGAACGGCACATTACACCAACATGATTTTCAGGTGTCTGACGCCATCCCATCTGCCCCGCCACAAACATCACCAAGAGCCCCCGAAGCAGCCCCCCCCCACAACAACAATAATAAATATATACAGTACCAGTCAAAAGTTTGGACACACCTTCTCATTCAAAGCTTTTTATTTATTTTCCCTATTTCAGACATTGTATAATAATAGTGAAGACATCAAACCTATGAAATAACACATATGGAATCATGATATACGCAAAAGTGTATTCAAAGTAGCCACCCTTTGACATGATGACAGCTTTGCACGCTCTTGGCATTCGCTCAACTAGCTTCACCTGGAATGCTTTTCCAACCGTCTTGAAGGAGTTCCCACATATGCTGAGCACTTGTTGGCTGCTTTTCCTTCACTCTGTGGTCCAACTCATCCCAAACCATCGTGATTGTGTAGAAAAGGTAATCTGATGCAGTACTCCATCACTCTCCTTCTGATCAAATAGCACTTACACAACCTAGAGATGTGTTGGATCATTGTCCTGTTGAAAAACAAATGACAGTCCCACTAAGCACAAACCAGATGGGATGGCGTATCACCACCGCAGAATGCTGTGGTAGCCTTGCTGGTTAAGTGTGCCTTGAATTCTAAAATAATCACAGACAGCTACCCAGACTGTTTGCTCCCCACCTCACGCTGCTACTACTCTCTGTTACTCTCTGTTTTTATCTATATATAGCCACTTTAACAACCCTACCTGCACGTACACAATTACCTCAATTACCTCGACACTGGGTCACATTGACGCATTGACTCTGTACCAGTACCCCCTGTATATAGCTCCGCTATTGTAATTCACTGCTGCTCTTTAATTATTTATTTTTCTTATCTGTTACTTTTTAGCTATTTTCTTAAAACTGCATCGTTGGTTAAGAGCTTGTAATTAAGCATTTCACTGTAAGTTGTTTTTTGTGTGTGTTTTTCCTGTTGTTTTTGGCGCATGTGTCAAATAAAATAAAATGTGATTTATTGTTTTGGACCTTAAATTTAAGCTGTTCTGGTGTCTATATGGGTCCACAGACTCAACACTTTCAGTATTTATTCAACAGTCTCACTCTTTTTTTCTACAATGGAGAATTTGCTGTGGGTGTCCAGTGATTCGTTTTCTGTCACCAGGAACTGTACCCATCAGAGAAACATGCAGCACATCTCCACTTTTACAGATACAGACACACATTGTACCTATGAGCTGATGAGGCTCATTATGTTGACCAATATTGCAGTCACCATGTGATTTATACTGCTGTTATATGCCTTTTAGTGAAAGTGGTATGGTATACCACTACATTTGTCATTGGCATACTAGAAGGCATATCTGGAGGCAATAATAACTTACTTTCTCATTCTGAGCCCTATGGGCACCGGTGCACTAAATAGGGAATAGAGTGCTGTTTGGGAGGCAAACAATGACGGCAATCTATAGCAATCTTTAGCTAGATTGCTCCTGAAGTAGAATCTTTGTCTCAACCTGTTGTGGTCTAGCACTGTCTTTTGCTAGCTAGGGACATCGACTTTAAGTGCTGTCTGTCTTCCCGGGAGACTACTTGGTATGTGAACTTTTGACTGCTCATAACTTGCAGCTGATTGTTGACACATCAACCAGGATTAACGGGCAGGGCAATTTGTGATTTTTTGTTGTTATTGTTGTTTTGATAATCAGTGGCTATATTGGAGGGGGAGTGGTTTCACTTCTTTTCAGAGTACATAATCAGCTTCTCAGGCTCCATTTCTATGTGCTTCAATCTACAGCTAGAGAACCTCTTATATTTAGAATCCTTGTCTTAGTCTGTTGTTGTCTAGTACTGTCTTTTTGCTCCCTAGGGCTATCTACTTTAAGTGCTGTCTGTTTACCTAATAGCCTACTTGGTGTGGGAACTGCTGACTGCTCATAACTTGAAGCTGATTATTTACACGTCAAACTTGATAAAAGGGGAACTACACCCACTGATTTGTCTTAGTTTGTTTGGCTTGCTCCTCAAGAAATTCTGGCGGACATGACAGAAGCCAAATGTGAGTTGGCTTGGAGATGTGGTTTAATGTGTGTGTTTAATGGGTCTGTCCTTGCCACCATCAAGACACACCCTTCTGTCAGAAGGGCCGCAGCTGTTTACCCCCACTCAATCAAAACAAACAAACCTCCTGCAGGTTGAGTTCAAGTACTGCCAGATGTATGGTGAGATTCATGAGGAAGCTTATAGCCCACAGAGTAATATGAGAAGAATGCAGTTGCTGAATTTATGTAGATATTCTAAATGAAGTGTTTTGATAACTTGGCCTCCAACTGCTCTTAAAGGCTAGTAAAACTAACTGCATGCTCTTTTACCGATTTCCGCCCGCCCCTGCCCGCCCGTCTAGCATAACTAATCTGGACGGTTCCGACTTAGAAGATGTGGACAACTACAAATACAGTGCTTTGCGACCTTTTGCCACATTTCAGGCTTCAAACATAAAGATATAAAACTGTATTTTTTTGTGAAAAATCAACAACAAGTGGGACACAATCATGAAGTGGAATGACATTTATTGGATATTTCAAACTTTTTTAACATATCAAAAACTGAAAAATTGGGCGTGCAAAATTATTCAGCCCCCTTAAGTTAATACTTTGTTGCGCCACCTTTTGCTGCGATAACAGCTGTAAGTCGCTTGGGGTATGTCTCTATCAGTTTTGCACATCGAGAGACTGACATTTTTTCCCATTCCTCCTTGCAAAACAGCTCGAGCTCAGTGAGGTTGGATAGAGAGCATTTGTGAACAGCAGTTTTCAGTTCTTTCCACAGATTCTCGATTGGATTCAGGTCTGGACTTTGACTTGGCCATTCTAACACCTGGATATGTTTATTTTTGAACCATTCCATTGTAGATTTTGCTTTATGTTTTGGATCATTGTCTTGTTGGAAGACAAATCTCCGTCCCAGTCTCAGGTCTTTTGCAGACTCCATCAGGTTTTCTTCCAGAATGGTCCTGTATTTGGCTCCATCCATCTTCCCATCAATTTTAACCATCTTCCCTGTCCAGGCAGTTTACTTTGGGCAAACTTTTCATCCGGAAGTGAAAATAGTGCCCCCTAGCCTTAAGAAGTTTGAAGAATCAACAACAAGTGGGACACAATCATGAAGTGGAACGACATTTATTGGATATTTCAAACTTTTTTAACAAATCAAAAACTGAAAAATTGGGCGTGCAAAATTATTCAGGCCCCTTTACTTTCAGCCTGTTACGGTAACTTCTCCGCCCACTACTGTAAGGCTCTCCAGAGGGTAGTGAGGTCTGCACAACGCATCACCTGCCCTCCAGGACACCTACACCACCCGATGTCACAGGAAGGCCATAAAGATCATCAAGGACAACAACCACCCGAGCCACTGTCTGTTCACCCCGCTATCATCCAGAAGGCGAGGTCAGTACAGGTGCATCACAGCAGGGACCGAGAGACTGAAAAACAGCTTCTATCTCAAGGCCATCAGACTGTTAAACAGCTACCACTAACATTGAGTGGCTGCCGCCAACATACTGACTCAACTCCAGCCACTTTAATAATGGAAATTGATGTAAAAATGTATCACTAGCCACTTTAAACAATGCCACTTAATGTAATGTTTACATACCCTACATTACTCATCTCACAAGTATATGTATATACTGTACTCTATATCATCTACTGCATCTTGCCATCTTTATGTAATACATGTATCACTAGCCACTTTAAACTATGCCACTTTATGTTTATATACCCTACATTACTCATCTCTTATGTATATACTGTACTCTATACCATCTACTGTATCTTGCCTATGCCGTTCTGTACCATCACTAATTCATATATCTTTATGTACATATTCTTTATCCCTTTACACTTGTGTGTATAAGGTAGTAGTTGTGGAATTGTTAGGTTAGATTACTCGTTGGTTATTACTGCATTGTCGGAACTAGAAGCACAAGCATTTCGCTACACTCGCATTAACATCTGCTAACCATGTGTATGTGACAAATACAGTGATCTGAAACACATAGTTTACAGGCCACATCAGGGTTAAAAATTCAACAAACTTCCCTCCCAAAATTCCAATAATCTTCCAAACAGGATTTTTGGAAGACCTGGGAAATTGACTAGAATTTTGTAACCCACATTATGCTGATTTGCAAAGTGATGTGCAATTCCTATTGTGATCTAGCCGAATGTTGAAATCTGTATTCACCCACAACCTGGATTCATAAGTAATGCCAGGGTTAAGAATACCTAAGCCATTTAAACTGGTGCAAAAATTCAATGATTGGATTAGTATCTGTCTGTAGAATAACATTTAATCAATCAATCAATCACTCAATGTAGATGCAAAAACACATATATTAAATGCGAGTGTAGTAATATCTAACAAGTAACCTAACAGTTTCACCACAACTACCTTTACACTACAAGTGTAAAGGGATGGAATTGGAATATGTACATATAAATATATGGATGAGCGATGGCCGAGCGGTATAGGCAAGATGCAATAGAGGGGGTACCTCTGAACTGGCACCCCCTTATACAGCCCCTCTATTGTTATTTACTGCTGCTCCTTAAATATTATTTTTCTTATCTCTTACTTTTTTTTAGGTATTTTTCTTAAAACTGCATTGTTGGTTAAGGGCTTGTAAATAAGCATTTCACTGTTGTATTCGGTGCATGTGACAAATAAAATGTGATTTGATTTGATAGATGGTATAAAATACAGTATATACATATGAGATGAGTAATGTAATATATTATTATTATTAAAGTGGCATTATTTAAAGTGACTAGTGATCCGTTTATTAAAGTGGCCAGTGATTTGAGTCAGCCTCACTGTGTTAGTGATGGAAGACAGAAATGGTTTTTCAGTCTCTCAGTCCCAGCTTTGATGCACCTGTACTGACCTCGCCTTCTGGATGGTAACAGGGTGAACAAGCAGTGGCTCAGGTGGTTGTTGTCCTTGATGATCTTTTTGGCCTTCCTGTGACAACGGGTGCTGTAGGTGTCATGGAGGGCAGGTAGTTTGCCCCCTGGTGATATGTTGTGCAGACATCACCACCCTCGCTATTGAGGACGGTGCAGTTGCAGTACCAGGTGGTGATACAGGATTTGAGCAATTGTGCAGCTGTAAAAGTTTGTGAGGGTTTTATATTCATATTCCAAAAAACATAACTGCAGTATAGCATAATGGTGTTACTTCTCATTAAGTTTTGAGTCAGTACCATATAAACATTTGAAGTAATAAATACTTTTCATTTACTTTTTTGAGTACAACTTACTAGAGGTATTTGAGTTAAAAATGTCTAGGGGTTTACAGTCGAACCTCATATCCACTACATGACCATGTTACTTGCCTAAGGAGCAGCAAGAGGAACTACCTCCAGGCTACTTTAAAAAAATAGTTTTTATTAAACCTTTATTTATCTAGTCAGTTAAGACAAATTCTTATTCACAATGACGGCCTACCGCAGACCAATTATGCACCACCCTTACGGTACTCCCAATCACTGCCGTATGTGATACAGCCTGGATTTGAACCAGGGACTGTAGTGATGACTCTTGCACTGAGATGCAGTACCTTAGACCACTCAGGAGCCATACTCAAACCCTACACCCGAATCTGAGTACTCTATTCTGCAACCTCTGGTCTCTTGACCGTCCCAACCCTTCCGGAGGGCAGCTCCCGTTCAGCCCAATCAAAGTTCTTCTCTGTCCTGTCACCCCAACATTGGAACCAGCTCCCCCTGAAGCTAGGACAGTAGAGTCCTTGCCCATTTCCAAAAACATCTGAATCTCTACCCCCCTCGCATCCCCTGCCCCCCAATGTTTTTTATTTGCAAAAATAAAAAAATACAGATTGCCTTTTCTATCACTGACTTTGCTGACAGCTACTTTATTGAGGAAAACTGTATTTACTATTACTGCTTATGTGGTTGTCCCACATAGGTATCTTAAGATGAATGCACTAACTGTAAGTAACTCTGGCTAAGAGTGTCTGTTAAATGACTAAAATGTAAATGTAAAATGACAAAAATCTAGGCATTGAAATGTTCTGTTCTGGATGTGGGTGGAAACAAAACAGCTGCTTGCTTAGACCTGACAACACTAAACATCTGCCTGATAGACTGACATCTGTCCGATCCCCAAACACCAGCTAGACCCATTTAATAGAGCCTTTGTGTCCCAAATGGCATCCTATTTTCCATACAGTGCACTACTTTTGACCAGGACACATAGGGCTCCAGGGCCCATACACAGGGACCTGGTCAAAAATAGTGCGCTATGTAGGGAAAAGGGTGCCATTTGGGACTCTGTTCTAAAGTCCCACCAGAATGCTTTCACACTCCCACTATAGTGGCACAAAGCAGCTATGAGAACCTTCTGAAAATATTGTTGTATTTCTCATAGGGATCTACAGGGAGTTAAAAATGACTGTGCTTTATGGCTCTAATTCTCTAATCGATAAATCAGCAGACTGATACTCACACAGCCTGCTTTACTCTGGAAAGCCTGAAATTATGGAAGCATTTAGTGGTGCTAATGAAGATGTTGATCACTGTAAGGTTAATGACACTCTATATTAATGTTCTATGTATGAACCAAAATTGAAGAAAGACAGAATTTATGAGACCTGGGTTCTCCAAAACGAAGTACAAGCTGAAAATTCAACTTATAATATAGTGTTTTAATATTGACTTTAAGAAGAAGAAAAAGACCAGACGGTAGGTCAGCAGCCTACCTGATCAGTGTCTCCTTCTGTCAGAGTGGACCCGTTCCCTTGTGTGTGTGTCCCCAAGACCTGGTCTCCCAGAGTTGACTGGCACATATCTCCCTGTTGCCTCGGGCTGACTGACAGGATGTGATGTGCTGTCATTCTCTGTCTTCCTTCCCTGATGGATCACACTGACATTATTTTATGTCAAGGGAAGGGAGACAAACTTGAATAGGAGATAGGGGGGATGCAACCCAAGCCTATGGGCCTTGATCAAAAGTAGCGCGGAATAAAGTGACATTTTGGATGAAGCCTAAATAGGCGATATGGCTGTAGAGGAAAGATAGCACTGCACAGTAGGGGTGTAGATTCTCCTTCAGTTCAAATCAACATCATGACAAAACAATTATGCAATCAACAGGTGTCTGGAACTTCTTTGTTTTCTAAATCAAATCAAATCTATGCATATGTCTATGAAATATACAGGGTTGCTTGAGGATAACTGAAGAATTTGGGGACCTGTATTCTTAATGAAGTTCTATTTTCTTTAATACAGGCACTGACAGGGCTTTATGTCACTGAACGCTCTCCCTGCCTGCCTAGTTTGCCAGAGCACCCAAACAAGGCAAGGATGTATTGATGAATACAGATGACTGAGTTGATAGGCACGCGCACACACGAGTGGGCACAAACACTAGTCTAATGCGACGTGGGGGATTAGTTGACAGAGAGGAACCGACAGACATGGGGACCAGATGGTCTGATGACTAACCTAAAGCAAGGTAAACAAATGCAGAGCTACACCTAAGAGAGGCGATACCATGTTATTAAAGCACCATAAAGCAATAGTACGGATGTAACTGACTGAGCAAGTGAGAGGAATAATAATAGCCACCACTTCCTCTATATAAATGAAATAACAACAACTAGACAACCTCTAGGATAGTTAGTATTTCTGTCCTGTGGTCCACAGACATAAATGAACAAAGCCTTGGTTCATTTAAAGTCAGCGCTCGTGTGTGTCTAGCTTCAGGGACCCTTTATAATTCTGTCTGAAAATTATTCAGAGCAAACAGGAGGTATTATGGGTATCGGACAGGAACAGGGAGGGTGTCTTGGTAATGACACAGTCCAACTGCCCAACAACATCTGCCAGTACTCTCAATGGACATGTATCCACACCAAAATGTTATTTGAAAGAAAAATAAAAATAGAAAAATGAAACACATACACAAATAGGAAGAATAAAAGCTGTCAAAGGAAGAACATTGGGATATACAGTATATTTACCATTCCTAAACCAAGGGACATTTTATTTATTTAGTGAGGCCTTACTTTACTTTGGGTTGGGTTGAGGGTAAAACAACTACCAGGGTTCAGGTATTGAATTAAAGAGAAGGCACGGAGAGGAATCATGAATTTCTGTTCTGCTCGTGTGACTACATAATGTGTCCCGAATGGCACCCTATTACCTACCTAGCGCACTACTTTTGACCAGAAGTTTCAAATGTCACGTGCACAAGTACAGTGAAATGCCTTTCTTGCAAGCTCTTATCCCAACCATGCAGTAATCAATATCAATGTAGCACTATAAAATAAAGCAAGAAGAACATGAGAAAGTAAGTAAACAATATACAGGGTCAGCTCCAATACCATATTTACAATGTGCAGGGATACTGGAGAGATAGAGGTAGATATTTATAAGGGTAAGGTGACTAGGCATCAGAATATATGATAAACAGTAGTAGCAGTGTATATGATGATTGTATGTGTGTATGTGTTGGAGTATCAGTGTGCGTGAGCGAGTGTGTAAATTCCTGTGAGTGTGCGTAGAGACATTTTGTTAGCTATTTAGTAGTGTTATGGCTTGGAGATAGAAGCTGTTCAGGAGCCTGTTGGTGTCAGACTTGCACCGGTATCGCTTGCCATGCGGAAGCAGAGAGAACAGTCTATGATTGGGTGGATGAACAATTTTCCGGGCCTTCCTTTCACACAACCTGATATAGAGGTCCTGTATTGCAAGACGCTTGGCCCCAGTCATGTGCTGGGCTGTCCGCACCACCCTCTGTAGCACCTTGCAATCGAAGGCAGTGCATTTGCCATACCAAGCAGTGATGTAGCCAGTCAAGATGCTCTCAATGGTGCAACTGTATAACTTTTGTGAGGATTTGATAACAAATCTTTTCAACCTCCTGAAGGGGAAGAGGTGCTTTTGCGCCTTCTTAACAACTGCTTGCATTTGTGTGGACCATGTTAAGTCCTTAATGTTTTGGACACCAAAAACTTGAAGCTCTTGACACTCTCCACTGCAGCCCTGTCGATGTGTACGGGGATCTGCTCACCCCCCTATTCCTGTTGACAATGATCAGCTTCTTGTTCTTACTGACATTGAGGGAGAGTTTATTTTCCTGGCATCACTCCACAAAGGCTCTCACCTCCTTCCCTGTAGGCTGTCTCATCATTGTTGGTAATCAGACCTACCACTGTTATATTGTCCACAAACTTGATGATTGAGTTGGAGACGTGCATGGCCACGCAGTCATCGTTGAACAGGTAGTACAGGAGGGGGCTGAGCTCACTCCCCTGTGGAGCCCCCATGTTGAGGATCAGAGTAGCAGAGGTGTTTGTTGCCTACCTTCACCACAGTTTCAGAGGGAGGGGTTCAGACCCAGGGCCCTGAGCTTAGTGATGAGCCTGGAGGGCACTATGGTGTTGAAGGCTGATCTGTAGTCAATGAACGTATTTCTTTTGTCCAGGTGGGATAGGATTTGTCCTTGGATTTGTTGGGGAGATACGCAAATTGTAGTGGGTCTAGGGTGTTGGGAAAGGTGGAGGTGATATGGTCCTTAACTAGCCTCTAAAAGTGAGTGCTATGGTGCAATAGTAATTTAGTGCAGTTACCTTCGCTTTCTTGGGTACAAGAACAATGTTGTTTTCGTGGCTGGCTTTCCCTTTATAATCCATGGTTGTCTGGAGTCTCTGCCACATATGTCTCTTGTCTTAGCCATTGAATTGCAAATCCACTTTGTCCCTGTACTATCGTTTTGCCTTTTCTGATTGCTTTACTAAGGTCACAGCAGGCCTGTTTGTACAGGTCCATATTCCCAGTCACCTTGCAATGGTTAAATGCGTTGGTTTGCGCTTTCAGTTTTGTGTGAATGCTGCCATATATCAACAGTTTTTTGGTTTGGATAAGTCTTCCCAGTAGGAAGGACATCCTATATGCACTACAGGATGATCCCCGCCAATGAGGCAGTGTATACGTTGATTCTATTCTCAGAAGTGTCCCAGGAACATTACCCAGTTCGCATGATGTAACAATCTTTGAGCATAGATTTCGATTGGTCAAACCAATGTTGAACTGTCCTTACCACGGGAGCTTCATATTTATGTTTCGGTCTATAGGTGGGGAGGTGCAGATTGGAGGTTTGACCTGATTTGCCAAAGGGAGGGCGGTGGAGAGCCTTGTAACCATACCGGAAGGGAGAGTGGCAATGATCCAGGGCCTGTGCTGCTCATGTGGCACAGGAGATGTGTTGATAGGATTCCAGTAGCCCTTTCCTCAGATTTCATTTATTAAAGTCACCAGCTACAATAAATGTGGCCTCAGGATATGCCGTTTCCAGTTTGCACAAAGTCCAGTGCAGTTCCTTGAGAGCTGTCAACTTCGGGGGGGAACTTTGGGAGATAATATACACATCAGTGATGATGACCAAGGAAAATCATTTCAGGAGGTAATGTGGTTGCCATTTGATGATGAGGGAGAACAAAAGGACTTGAGTTCCTGTATGTTACCACAATCACACAATGAGTTGTTAGTCTTAAAACAAACCCCCATGCCTTTCTTTTCCCCAGAAAGTTCTTTCCTCAAGTCTGGGCGATGGATGGAGAACCCCACTGGCTGTATGGCCAATAAATCAGGGGAGAGCCATGATTCCATAAAACAGAGTTTGTTACAGTCCCTGATACAGTTACAATTACTGTTAGTGAGTAATATACCTTGAAGAGTTGGATGGTATGCACGCCGCCTGAGTCTGACTAGGGCCTCACTCCGTCTACCTCTTTTCAGGCATCTGCATTTTGCTACTGCCCCTGGGATGCATAGTGATGCATAGGGAAGTTCAAACAAAGGATCCAGGTCATGGAAGTCTAATTTCTGGTAGAATTTCTGGTGAGTGACCGCCGCTCTAATATCCAAAAGTTATTTCCGGCTGCAGGTAATACAAGAAACATTCTGAGCAAAATAATGTAAGAAATAACCCCCCACTGCAAAGTTGGCTAGGAGCTAATTAATTAATTAGCTAATTGTGTAAGGGCGTTCGTCTGTAGGAGGAAGAGAAGCGGACCAAAGCGCAGCGTGGTGGTTTTTCATGTTTTAATAAATCACTACACATGAACAAACTAACAAAAACAAGAAATGTGAAAACGCAAAACAGTCCTATCCTGTGACACCAAACACAGTGACAGGAACAATCACCCACAAACACACAGTGAAACCCAGGCTACCTAAGTATGATTCTCAATCAGAGACAACTAATGACACCTGCCTCTGATTGAGAACCATACTAGGCCGAAAACATAGAAATGCCCCAAAACATAGAAAAACAAACATAGACTGCCCACCCAACTCACGCCCTGACCATACTAAATAAATACAAAACAACAGAAATAGAGGTCAGAACGTGACAGTACCCCCCCCCCCAAAGGTGCGGACTCCGGCCGCAAAACCTTGACCTATAGGGGAGGGTCTGGGTGGGCGTCTGTCCGCAGTGGCGGCTCTGGCGCGGGACGCGGACCCCACTTCACCATTGTCTTAGTCCGCCTTATTGTCCGCCTGCCTGGCTTACTGGCGGCCCCTGGCTGACTGGCGGCACTGGCGGCCCCTGGCTTACTGGCGGCCCCTGGCTGACTGGCGGCGCTGGCGGCCCCTGGCTGACTGGCGGCGCTGGCGGCCCCTGGCTGACTGGCGGCGCTGGCGGCCCCTGGCTGACTGGCGGCGCTGGCGGCCCCTGGCAGACGGGCGGCGCTGGCGGCCCCTGGCAGACGGGCGGCGCTGGCGGCTCCTGGCAGACGGGCGGCGCTGGCGGCTCCTGGCAGACGGGCGGCGCTGGCGGCTCCTGGCAGACGGGCGGCGCTGGCGGCGCTTGCAGACGGGAAGCTCAGCGGGCGCTGGGCAGACGGGAAGCTCAGCGGGCGCTGGGCAGACGGGAAGCTCAGCGGGCGCTGGGCAGACGGGAAGCTCAGCGGGCGCTGGGCAGACGGGAAGCTCCGGCAACGCCGGAGAAGAGGAAGGCCCTGGTAGCGCCGGAGAAGAGGAAGGCCCTGGTAGCGCCGGAGAGGCGGGAGACTCGGCAGCGGCGCCGGACAGGCGGGAGGCTCCGGCAGCGGCGCCGGACAGGCGGGAGGCTCCGGCAGCGGCGCCGGACAGGCGGGAGGCTCCGGCAGCGGCGCCGGACAGGCGGGAGGCTCCGGCAGAGGCGCCGGACAGGCGGGAGGCTCCGGCAGAGGCGCCGGACAGGCGGGAGGCTCCGGCAGAGGCGCCGGACAGGCGGGAGGCTCCGGCAGCGGCGCCGGACAGGCGGGAGGCTCCGGCAGAGGCGCCGGACAGGCGGGAGGCTCCGGCAGAGGCGCCGGACAGGCGGGAGGCTCCGGCAGTGGCGCCGGACAGGCGGGAGGCTCCGGCAGAGGCGCCGGACAGGCGGGAGGCTCCGGCAGCGGCGCCGGACAGGCGAGAGGCTCCGGCAGAGGCGCCGGACAGGTGGGAGGCTCCGGCAGCGCTGGAGAGGAGGAAGCCCCTGTAAGGATGGGCCGGAGAGACAGCCTGGTACGGGGGGCTGCCACCGGAGGGCTGGTGCGTGGAGGTGGTGACGGATAGACCGGGCCGTGAAGGCGTACTGGAGATCTTGAGAGCAGGGCTGGCACCAACCGCCCTGGCTGGATCTTCACCCTAGCCCGGCAGATGTGGGGAGCTGAGATGTAGCGCACCGGGCTAAGCACGCGTACTGGGGACACCGTGCGCACAACTGCATAACACGGTGCCTGACCAGCACCACGCCCGCCACAGTTAGCACTGCTAGGAGCACTGTAGTGCTGAGATGGCACAGGACGTGCAAGGCTAGGGAGATGCACAGGAGGCCTGGTGCGTGAGGCTGGCACAGTCTTCACCAGACCCCTCGCACGCACCTCAGGATGAGTATGGAGAGCTGACCCCGGTGCCATTAAATCCCTGACACGCTCCGTCGGGCGAATGTCGTGCCTCATGCACCAAACCAGCAAGTCCCTCATATCATTCTCCTCCAATTTCCCCATTAACTCCTTCACAGTCTCTGCTTCGCTCACCTCCAACACCAGCTCTGGTTCTGAGCTCCTCCTTGGCTCCTCACGATAAATGGGGGGAGTTGGCTCAGGTCTGACTCCTGACTCTGCAACACTCCCCCTGTGCCCCCCCCCAAGACATTTTTGGGGGTGACTCTCGGGCTTCCGTCTGCGCCGCCGTGCTTGCTTCGCCAACCTCTCTGCTTTTGCTGCCTCCAGCTCGGCCTTGGGGCGGCAATATTCTCCTGGCTTAGCCCAGGGTCCTCTCCCGTCGAGGATTTCCTCCCATGTCCAGAATTCCTTACTACGTATCTCCTGCTGCCGCTGTTGCTTCTCCTGCTGCTCCTGCCTGTTGACACGCTGCTTGGTCCTGTTGTGGTGGGTGATTCTGTAAGGGCGTTCGTCTGTAGGAGGAAGAGAAGCGGACCAAAGCGCAGCGTGGTGGTTATTCATGTTTTAATAAATCACTACACATGAACAAACTAACAAAAACAAGAAATGTGAAAACGCAAAACAGTCCTATCCTGTGACACCAAACACAGTGACAGGAACAATCACCCACAAACACACAGTGAAACCCAGGCTACCTAAGTATGATTCTCAATCAGAGACAACTAATGACACCTGCCTCTGATTGAGAACCATACTAGGCCGAAAACATAGAAATGCCCCAAAACATAGAAAAACAAACATAGACTGCCCACCCAACTCACGCCCTGACCATACTAAATAAATACAAAACAACAGAAATAGAGGTCAGAACGTGACAGTACCCCCCCCCCCAAAGGTGCGGACTCCGGCCGCAAAACCTTGACCTATAGGGGAGGGTCTGGGTGGGCGTCTGTCCGCAGTGGCGGCTCTGGCGCGGGACGCGGACCCCACTTCACCATTGTCTTAGTCCGCCTTATTGTCCGCCTGCCTGGCTTACTGGCGGCCCCTGGCTGACTGGCGGCACTGGCGGCCCCTGGCTTACTGGCGGCCCCTGGCTGACTGGCGGCGCTTGCAGACGGGAAGCTCAGCGGGCGCTGGGCAGACGGGAAGCTCAGCGGGCGCTGGGCAGACGGGAAGCTCAGCGGGCGCTCGGCAGACGGGAAGCTCAGCGGGCGCTGGGCAGACGGGACGCTCCTGCAACGCCGGAGAAGAGGAAGGCCCTGGTAGCGCCGGAGAGGCGGGAGACTCGGCAGCGGCGCCGGACAGGCGGGAGGCTCCGGCAGCGGCGCCGGACAGGCGGGAGGCTCCGGCAGCGGCGCCGGACAGGCGGGAGGCTCCGGCAGAGGCGCCGGACAGGCGGGAGGCTCCGGCAGAGGCGCTGGACAGGCGGGAGGCTCCGGCAGAGGCGCCGGACAGGCGGGAGGCTCCGGCAGCGGTGCCGGACAGGCGGGAGGCTCCGGCAGAGGCGCCGGACAGGCGGGAGGCTCCGGCAGAGGCGCCGGACAGGCGGGAGGCTCCGGCAGTGGCGCCGGACAGGCGGGAGGCTCCGGCAGAGGCGCCGGACAGGCGGGAGGCTCCGGCAGCAGCGCCGGACAGGCGAGAGGCTCCGGCAGAGGCGCCGGACAGGTGGGAGGCTCCGGCAGCGCTGGAGAGGAGGAAGCCCCTGTAAGGATGGGCCGGAGAGACAGCCTGGTACGGGGGGCTGCCACCGGAGGGCTGGTGCGTGGAGGTGGTGACGGATAGACCGGGCCGTGAAGGCGTACTGGAGATCTTGAGAGCAGGGCTGGCACCAACCGCCCTGGCTGGATCTTCACCCTAGCCCAGCAGATGTGGGGAGCTGGGATGTAGCGCACCGGGCTAAGCACGCGTACTGGGGACACCGTGCGCACAACTGCATAACACGGTGCCTGACCAGCACCACGCCCGCCACAGTTAGCACTGCTAGGAGCACTGTAGTGCTGAGATGGCACAGGACGTGCAAGGCTAGGGAGATGCACAGGAGGCCTGGTGCGTGAGGCTGGCACAGTCTTCACCAGACCCCTCGCACGCACCTCAGGATGAGTATGGAGAGCTGACCCCGGTGCCATTAAATCCCTGACACGCTCCGTCGGGCGAATGTCGTGCCTCATGCACCAAACCAGCAAGTCCCTCATATCATTCTCCTCCAATTTCCCCATTAACTCCTTCACAGTCTCTGCTTCGCTCACCTCCAACACCAGCTCTGGTTCTGAGCTCCTCCTTGGCTCCTCACGATAAATGGGGGGAGTTGGCTCAGGTCTGACTCCTGACTCTGCCACACTCCCCCTGTGCCCCCCCCCCCCCAAGACATTTTTGGGGGTGACTCTCGGGCTTCCGTCTGCGCCGCCGTGCTTGCTTCGCCAACCTCTCTGCTTTTGCTGCCTCCAGCTCGGCCTTGGGGCGGCAATATTCTCCTGGCTTAGCCCAGGGTCCTCTCCCGTCGAGGATTTCCTCCCATGTCCAGAATTCCTTACTACGTATCTCCTGCTGCCGCTGTTGCTTCTCCTGCTGCTCCTGCCTGTTGACACGCTGCTTGGTCCTGTTGTGGTGGGTGATTCTGTAAGGGCGTTCGTCTGTAGGAGGAAGAGAAGCGGACCAAAGCGCAGCGTGGTGGTTATTCATGTTTTAATAAATCACTACACATGAACAAACTAACAAAAACAAGAAATGTGAAAACGCAAAACAGTCCTATCCTGTGACACCAAACACAGTGACAGGAACAATCACCCACAAACACACAGTGAAACCCAGGCTACCTAAGTATGATTCTCAATCAGAGACAACTAATGACACCTGCCTCTGATTGAGAACCATACTAGGCCGAAAACATAGAAATGCCCCAAAACATAGAAAAACAAACATAGACTGCCCACCCAACTCACGCCCTGACCATACTAAATAAATACAAAACAACAGAAATAGAGGTCAGAACGTGACAAATTGGCAGTAATTTTGATCCAAATGTGCAAATTGTCCAAACAGATTATCAAGGTAGATGGATTATTTTAAATATGTTATTGGACAATAAACAGATATGGCTTATTAACCTATACGGTCTTAATAATGATGATCCAAGCTTCTTTGAAAATGTATATAAGAATTGATCAACTCTACAAGCAACACTAGACTATATTATTATGGTGGGTGATTTTAATACGGTCTTAAATACCTCTATGGACCGGAAAGCAAATCACACTACAAACTATCACCCTCAGGCACTTAAGGAAATCATGAATGTCATGGATATATTGGAATTAGTGGATATATGGAGACTTAAATTCCCTGATCTAGTGAGATATATATGGCGGAGGCTTAATCAAGTTAGTCGTCTTGACTACTTTCTTATGCCATTCATTCAGAATGTGGTCGGATCATCACATAATTGGCATATATATTACTCCTGCAGAATTTCCACGTGGGCGAGGAAACTGGAAATTGAATCAAAGCCTACTAGATGATAAATTGTTTAGATCTAGGACAAAATCATTTATAACAAACTATTTCAGACATAACATAGGTACAGCAGATCCCTTTATTGTGTGCCTTTAGAGGCCATGCAATTCAGTACTCATCAATAAAACAAAAGCAATTTAGATCAAAAGAGTCCATATTAACAAAGGAAATTGAAGGACTAACAGTGCAGTTAGACAGCAATATAAACTGTATCATAGAGGCACAGAATAAGTTAGAGGAAAAACAAAAAGAAATGGAGGAACTTATTCAAGAAAGATCCAGTGTAATAGATTATAAAATAAAGAGAACTGGATGGAATATGGGGAAAAATGCACCAAATTATTTTTCAATCTTCAATATAGAAATGCTACCAAAAAAATGTATTAAAACTTAAACTTGTTACAAATCGTTACAAATGATGGAGTCATGCATGATTTACCAAATTATATTTTGAAAGAGGGAGTACTTTAAGAATATGTTTTTGTTTCAGGCTCCTCCATCTCCACTAACTGAAACTAATTGTATGGATTATTTTCCTAATAATATTGTAAAATTAACATCTGTACAGAAAGACTCAGGTGAAGGCCAAATTACAGAGGATTACTGCTTGGTGCAGATGGGGCCTTTAAGGATGGGACAACTCCGGGGCTGGACGGCATTCCAGTGGAAGTATACTAAACTTTTTTAGATATACTCAAATGACCATTATTATCATGTTTTAACCACTCCTTTATAAATGGTAGATTATCAGACACGCAACAAGAAACAGGACCCAAGTGGTATATATAAAGATCCAGTCCATTAAAAAAAATGGAGACATCTTACACTTCAGTGTTGTGATGCAAAATTCTTGGCACATAGAATAAAACAATTATTGTCAGATATTATTCATCCTAATCAGACATTTTTTTTTTACATGGATGATACATTGGAGATAATATAAGACAAGTACTGGAAACAATAGAATACTTTGAAATATCGGGGACACCAGGCCTGGTTTTCATAGCTGATTTTAAAAAGGCTTTTGATAAAGTACGACTGGAGTTTATATATAAATGCCTAGAATATTTCAATTTTGGCGAATCTCTTAAAGTTATGATCGGTTAAAGTTATGTATAGTAACCCTAGGTGTAAAATAGTAAATTATGGCTGTTTCTGAGAAAGCTTTAACCTCTTTAGAGGAGTAAAACAAGGTTGTCCACTATCTATTTATTACTGCCATTGAAATGTTAGCTGTTAAGATTAGATCAAACAATAATATTAAGGGATTAGATATCCGTGTCTTAAAAACTAAGGTGTCATTGTACGCTGATGATTCATGGTTTCTTTTAAAACCACAATTAGAGTCTCTCCACGGCCTCATAGAGGATCTAGATACTTTTGCTATTCTCTCTGGATTAAAACTAAATTATGATAAGTGTACTATATTACATATTGGATCACTAAAAAATGCAAATATTACACTACCATATAGTTTACCAATAAAATGGTCTGACGGAGATGTGGACATACTCGGTATACAAATCCCCCAAAAAAGAAATGATCTCACTCCAATAAATTTTTATAGAAAGTTAGCAAAAATAGATAAGATCTTGCTACCATGAAAAGGAAAATACCTGTCTATTTGTGGAACTATCACCCTGATTTAACTCTTTAGTCATATCACAGTTTACCTATTTGCTGATGGTTTTGCCTACCCCTAATGACCTGCTTTTTAAATTATTTGAACATAAAATATTCAATTTTATTTGGAACGGCAAGCCAGATAAAATTAAAAGGGCCTATTTATATAACGAATATGAATTCGGAGGGCAGAAATGATTAAATATTAAAGCATTAGACCTCTCACTAAAGGCATCAGTCATACAAAAGTTATACTTAAATCCAAACTCGTTCTCTAGTAAATTGGGACGAATATCTCATCCGATGTTGAAGAAGGCCCTTTTTCCCTTTATTCAGATTACACCGGCCCACTTTCGATTGTTTGAAAAGGAAATAATCTCCAAAATATCTTTATTTTTTAAACAAGCCTTAGGAAGTTGGTTGCAATTTCAGTTTAATCCACTTGAAAAGGCAGAACAAATATTGTGGTTAAATTCAAATATACTAATTGATTAAAAAAACTGTATTTTTCGAATAGTGATTTTCTGGATTTTGGTTTTAGATTCCGTCTCTCACAGTTGAAGTGTACCTATGATAAAAATGACAGACCTCTACTTGCTTTGTAAGTAGGAAAACCTGCAAAATCGGCAGTGTATCAAATACTTGTTCTCCCCACGGTATATGGGGGGGTACAATCTTACCAGCTCTGCAGATTCTGTTGTGAGGAGGCAGAGTCATTAGATCATTTATTTTGGTATTGTCCATATGTAGCTCGTTTTTGGTCACAGGTACAGGAATGGCTGAAGAAATGCAACATTTGCCTAGAACTAATGCTGCAGATAGCAATACTGGGTGATTTGAAAAGCCATAGTCAATAAATCAATAATATAATAATTATTTTAGCAAAAATGTTTATTTTTAATTTACAATCTGCAGAAGCTATGATAATAGTAAGGTTCAATTTGCTTGTGAAGCATCACAGCACAGTTGAAAAAATATGGCAAATAGAAATCCAAAATGGATGATGTTGAGAGATAGATGGGAGAGGTTGAATGGAGCTGAAGGGTGGGACTAATAGCAAGATAAAACTTGTAAAACATATGGGGTCTGTAAAATGGATATATTTTTGTGAAATAGCAGAGTTACAAATAGAAGTATAAGTATTTGTATAAGTATTTGGTCAATAACAAAAGTGTATCTCAATACTTTGTTATATACCCTTTGTTGGCAATGACAGAGGTCAAACTTTTCTGTAAGTCTTCAAGGTTTTCACACACTGTTGCTGGTATTTTGGCCCATTCCTCCATGCAGATCTCCTCTAGAGCAGTGATGTTTTGGGGCTGTTGCTGGGCAACATGGACTTTCAACTCCCTCCAAAGATTTTCAATGGGGTTGAGATCTGGAGACTGGCTAGGCCACTCCAGGACCTTGAAATGCTTCTTACGAAGCCACTCTTTCGTTGCCCGGGTGGTGTGTTTGGGATCATTGTCATGCTGAAAGACCCAGCCACGTTTCATCTTCAATGCCCTTGCTGATGGAAGGAGGTTTTCACTCAAAATATCACGATACATGGCCCCATTCATTCTTTCCTTTACATGGATCAGTCATCCTGGTCCCTTTGCAGAAAAACAGCCCCAAAGCATGATGTTTCCACCCCCATGCTTCACAGTAGGTATGGTGTTCTAAGGATGCAACTCAGAATTCTTTGTCCTCCAAACATGACGAGTTGAGTTTTTACCAAAAAGTTCTATTTTGGTTTCATCTGACCATATGACATTCTCCCAATCTTCTTCTGGATCATCCAAATGCTCTCTAGCAAACTTCAGACGGGCCTGGACATGTACTGGTTTAAGCAGGGGGACACGTCTGGCACTGCAGAATTTGAGTACCTGGCGGCGTAGTGTGTTACTGATGGTAGGCTTTGTTACTTTGGTCCCAGCTCTCTGCAGGTCATTCACTAGGTCCCCCGTGTGATTCTGGGATTTTTAATCACCATTCTTGTGATCATTTTGACCCCACAGGGTGAGATCTTGCGTGGAGCCCCAGATCGAGGGAGATTATCAGTGGTCTTGTATGTTTTCCATTTCCTAATAATTGCTCCCACAGTTGATTTCTTCAAACCAAGCTGCTTACCTATTGCGGATTCAGTCTTCCCAGCCTGGTGCAGGTCTACAATTATGTTTATGGTGTCCTTTGACAGCTCTTTGGTCTTGGCCATAGTGGAGTTTGGAGTGTGACTGTTTGAGGTTGTGGACAGGTGTCTTTTATACTGATAACAAGTTCAAACAGGTGCCATTAATACAGATAACGAGTGGAGGACAGAGGAGCCTCTTAAAGAAGTTACAGGTCTGTGAGAGCCAGAAATCTGTTGCACTGCCTTACCTCATATCGCCGCCTCCAGTTCTTCCTTGGGGCGGCAATATTCCCCAGCCTGTGCCCAGGGTTCCCTTGCCTTCCAGTATCTCCTCCCAAGTCCAGGAGTCCAGAACCCTCTCCTCCAGGTTACCACGCTGCTTGGTCCTTTTTTGGTGGGTAGTTCTGTAAAAATGATCTTCTTCCTCTGACGAGGAGTATGAAATATCGGACCAATGTGCAGAGTGGTAAGTGTCCATAATATATTTATTAAACTGAACACAGAATACAAAAGAACAAGAGAAATAAATGAACACAGAAAACTACCCACAAATCAGTGGGAAAACAGGCTGCCTAAGTATGGTTCTCAATCAGAAACAACGATTGACAGCTGCCTCTGATTGGGAACCATACCAGGCCAAACACAGAAGTACAAAAACATAGAATCCCCACCCCAACTCACGCCCTGACCAAACTAAAAACAGAGACATAAAAAAGGAACTAAGGGCAGGACGTGACAATACCACGCTGCACCTTGGTCTCCTTCGTATGACAAACGTGACACGTGCTTATGTACCTAGCTACATTCTTATATTAGCTCTGTAAAACAATGCTAGTTGCGCCAGAAGTATTGGCTTGTTGTATTTTGAAGCTACCCTGGAAAAATGTAAAAATATCTTCTTATACCACTTGGTTGTTTTCTGAGTGCATTCCACATATATGTTTATCATGTCCGCCTTATCCACTGCCCCCATTTTGAGGTTATAGTCAAGAACACAGTCTCGTTCGATGTTTCTCTCTCCCATCAGGTGGTCCACCTTCCTCGTGGCCGACATGGTTGCTGTATGGACAGTGGAGAGGACATGGACGTCTCGTTTGTCATGGCACTTTACAGCCAGCTGTTGACATTTCTTATTTTGTATAAAGGGTCATTTAGGATGGCAGTAGCGTTGTTGATGAAATGCAGTCATAGCAGCAGAACTAGGAATCAGTCCTGGGAAAAGAGGCTGGCAAAGAAGGGAGTTGAAAACATAGGGTCTCTGCTCCAGTATTCTCCAGTTATTCTTTACTATCTCCATGAGAAGGACTGTCACCAAGAAGGTATACATTTCACTAATTGTGGTTGTCCCCCCAACTCCTGGCTCTCTCTTCTCCTGTACCTCCAAGGCATAGTGATTGGTCTCTGGTATGTCTCCCAACAGCTCCTGTTAGAAACAGCTTGAAACACTATGCCTCGGGAGGAAATGGCAAGGGGCTTTGCACTCCAGACTGGGACTCATCAACGCAAACAGCAGGACCAGAAGGGGTGAAACGGCTGGCAGCCTTCCAGCTACCTCAGAACCCCTGTACTTCATCCACTATCGGTCTGCCTCCATCACCACCAGCATCTTCAAATGGAACTAGGACTGTCAGTGGAGAAGGGGGTCCTCAGATTCAGGGTTCTATATGGCTGGGGGGCAGCTCCTCACTGTCACTGTGAGAATCTGATTCCTGACTTTCAGACTCAGACTCATTGTCAGTATTTTTTTTAATCTCCAGAATTTCCGCATTTGTGAGTTGTCTCCTTTTGAAAGACATTGCTAATGCTACAGCTCATTAGCTACATACATAAACAACAACACAATGGTTCAGAGTGAGAGGTTACGTGATTGACTGTCTGCACGTGCCATTTGTGTCAATAAATCACTATCAGAAAATGTTTTGTGTGGTATTATTGATAGATTTACTAATTTATTCACGTTATTCAATTACCGGTGATAAAAAATGCATTCCGATTTTTGCATAGATTTTAATGTGCAGATAGTATGTGTAAAATATATTTTTTAAGGTTGTATTGATTATGATGAGCTAAGCTAATTCCAGCTATGTGTGTTGCGCCATGTTTGTTGACATACAATGCATTCTGGGTTTCACGTGATCATCTGTCGGACCAAAGATGCTATTACAAAATGAGGTGAGTAAGGGTTCACTCATTTTTTGAGAACTTCAGGAAGTGAATGGTGGGATGCGAACGATGGTAGACGACACACCCCTTCAACATGCATACTATTAACAGACCAAACTCATCTTGTCTTCTCTTATTGTCTTTGGTTTTTGTGCTGAAAAAAAGCATGGCTGCACGCTGAAACTAATCCTCGGATTACTTTCGATTTCTAGAAAATGTTTTACTCAATAATGAGCTCACCCATGATGTAATTAATTATAAATAGTAATTGCTATTAGCTAATTCATATTGTAGTTTGTCAGCCGAGAGTTACAAAATATGACCTCTTGTGTTGTGTCAATCTTTCCTCAGTTGGCGCTAGGGCAAATGTAGCCTAAATTTTTCCGGTTAGGATGATTGTATTATGCTATAGATAATTCTGTGAATATCTGAACATTGCATGCAAAAATAAACTGCTCACATTCTGGACATAACTTTGTAAGGACTGTGTTCGTGTAAATAGTTTCTGAAAAAAGTGTGGCCAACTCAAATGCTGATTGTGGTGTCATTCGAAACTGGCCATTCAAAACGAGCGTTCTAATCACATGGGTGTGATCGTACGCTTCAGGGACCACTGTAGAACGATCACACCCGTGTGATCATACGTGTGAAAGGGTTAATGATGCAGAACTAAAATAGCCAAAAAGCAGCCTACGGGTGCAAGGTTTCCTGCTTGTTTATAGCCTCGTACAACTCTTTAAGTGCCAGCTTGTGTGTCCGATGTGAAATGGCTAGCTAGTTAGCGGTGGTGCGCGCTAATAGTGTTTCAGTCGGTGACGTCACTCACTCTGAGACCTAGAAGTCGTTGTTCCCCTTGCTTTGCAAGGGCCGTGGCGTTTGTGGAGGGATGGGTAACGATGCTTCGTGATTGACTGTGGTTGATGTGTGCAGAGAGTCCCTGGTTTAAGCCCAGGTTGGGGCGAGGAGATGGACGGAAGCTATACACTGTTACATTGATGCTGTTGACCCGGATCACTGGTTGCTGCGAAAAAGGTGGAGGTCAAAAGGGGGGTGAGTGTAACCGATGTGAATTGGCTAGGTAGTTAGCGGTGGTGTGCGCTAATAGTGTTTCAATCGGTGACGTCACTCACTTTGAGACCTTGAAATAGTGGTTCCCCTTGCTCTGCAAGGGCCATGGAGCGATGGGTAACAATGCTTCGTGGGTGTCAGTTGTTGATGTGTGCATAGGGTCCCTGGTTCAAGCCCAGGTTGGGGCGAGGAGAGGGATGAAAGCTATACTGTTACACGTGTTACATTTCCTGTCTTGAGGAGGAATGTATACAACAGTCACAATAACAGCTGAAAACTCCCTCGGGAGGTAAAAGGGGTTGACGATCAAGTATTCCAAGACGGCTGAACAATGAGTATTCCACTATGCTAGAGTCAGCACACCATTTGTTGTTGATGTGAGTCACATTGGTAGCAAATCCGCAATTGGAGGTCATCCATCTTATTATGAAGTGACAATTGGCCAATAGAATAGAAGTAAAAGGAGGCCGGTTTTCCTTTCGCATTAATCTCACCAGGACTCCATCTCTCTTGCCTCTCTATTCCCAACACTTTCTTTTGGATACCCCCAAAATTGGGTCGGAATAATGTAAAGAGCTCAGGGAAGATGAGTCAAAGTCGGAATTGAGGTTAGTAACTGCCGATCTGATGATTAAATATTTATTGTCGATTATAAGAAATGATAGCAAATACATTTTGTGAAAATAAACTAATAATGAATTCAAGAGCTCAGGGCATGCCCGGCCCAGCATGCATTTGTAGTTGACTTGTGTGCTGCTATAGCCCCTTGCTTTAGCTACTATCATGAAGTTCGCTAGATATTTTCATAAAGAAACTGTTAAAACACACAGTTTCAAAATCAAGGTGATTTACAAAGATGAGGACGAAGAGTAAGAGAGGGAGTGCAGTGATGTAGTGACCACAACTAAAGAATCATTGTGAAATCTGACAAGACACATATTGTAATGGGTGCGTGCTGGTGGCAGGGAAGTCAGGCGCAGGAGAGTGAACTTGGTATAAACGGAGCAGTTTAATAAATATTCAAAAAACTCGGAAACCAAAAATATACAAAATAAAATAAGAGGGTGCAAAACCCGTTGCACACCAGAACAAAACTTGCACCAATACATACAACAAACAATCACCCACAAGGACATGAGGGGAAACTGAGGGCTAAATACACAACATGCAATTGATGGGATTGGAACCAGGTGTGATGGAAGACAAAACCAATGGAAAATGAAAAATGGATCAGTGATGGCTAGAAGGTCGGTGACGTCGAACGCCGAACACCGCCCGAACAAGGAGAGGGACCGACTTCGGAGGAAGTCGTGACACATATCCTGAAAGTCTACTAACTACGTTCACATGCTAAAATAGAGGAACGAGATGGGTAATTGTAGCAAAGTATTTATAAACAAAAAATAATCTCTCTAAAACGTTTAGTTCACTTTTGTTATATTATCCATACAATAGGCCATAATTAAATGTTTGCCCAATAGTCCTGGCATATTCCCACATTCAAGGAGCTTTCTATTTTGGTTGGGTTATTTTGCTTAAAAATCTTTAGGTGTAGCTATATCTAAAAATAAATGTAAACCTCTGCATCTCTGCACAGCCTGGCAACAGTGGCCAAAAGGGTGTTTCGCATCCTCAGTGGCTCTGCAGGTGTGGAGAGGATATTATCTGCTGCTGGCAAGCTCTCCAGGCACAATCGCATGAGCCTGAAGCCACAGACTGGCCAATATCGTGTTTCTAAGTCACAGCCTATATGCACAATTTATAGACTATAATGATTTCATACAACAAAATGTTCCTTAAATTCAGAGTGCTTTATGACTCTACCAGCCTATTGTGTCTCACCCGCAAATACTCACAATGTACTTCCTTGTAGGCTATAGCTTTGAAATAATATAGCCTAAATAATTCATTTTCGTGAGGCTCCCTGTCTGGCTCCTGACCAATTTGGAGTGTTTAAATGCTGTTTAAATGCATGTAGCCTATTTGAAATGATGTACATTTTCATATTTATTAAAATACTTTTCATTCAAATCATATGGTTTGGTTTCAATACTTCAAAACCAAATGGTAGGTCCAGGTAGTCACAAAAATAGATGGGTGTTGATTAAATTGTGATTTTAAGTAATGGAGAGAATTTGGAGCGGCAGTTTTTTTTCCTTTGAGCTTGGATCGGTTTTTAGTGGAGTAGTTGGAAAGGATGTGAAGCACCAGAGTGGTGAGCCAGCTCCTCTCCATGAGCGATCAGCGGGATTTCCCATGCTCAATTCAACTCAATGTGCTCTAGTCATAGGCAGATGGGCAGTATTGATCTTACATGTATTTGAAATATTAAAGAGGTTCACAATTTTGTGACCCCCTTTCACCCTGCATTGGTACCAGAAGTTGGATGGCACTATGATGTGATAAGTCTGTCTGCTAAATTAACTTAATATACGTAAATATAATGTAAAAATGAACAATTGTAAAGCATCCTGAGTATTATTCTGATGAGCTCGCCTGAAAATAGGCTAATACTAATACCCAGTGTGCTTTGCAGTTCATTTTGGTATGTCCATATACACTGAGTGTACAAAACATTAGGAACACCTTCCTAATATTGAGCTGTGCCCCCTTTGCACTCAGACCAGCCTCAATTCGCTGGGGCATGGACTCTACAAGGTGTCGAAGGCGTTCCACAGGGATGCTGGCTTATGTTGACTCCAATGATTCACACAGTTGTGTCAAGTTGGCTGGATGTTCTTTCGGTAGTGGACCATTCTTGATACATACAGGAAACTGTTGTGTTAAAAAACCCATCAGTGGTGCTTTTCTTTACACATGCAAATCGGTGCGCCTGGCACCTACTACCATACCCAATTAAAATGCACTTAAATATTTTGTCTTGTCACACACAATCCATGTCTCAATTGTCTCAAGGCTTAAAAATGCTTCTTTAACCGGTCTCCTCCCCTTCATCTACACTGACTTTATTGGAAAGGAGCATCAAGCTCATCACCTTGCACATTCCCCACCTTGTGAAGTTCATCACAACTTATTTCACCTGTAACCTAATAAACTGCATGGTTTCCCACGTTGTAGTAGGACCACACAACATATCCTTGCGTGACGCCAAGTTTACTTCAATATGATGGTTATTATATCAGTATTTGTACATAAAAACGTTTCCACCGCCATTTCTCACATATTTTTTTTTAACAACACAAAAATATCCCACCATGTCAAACGAACAAAATGTCTGTCGGCATTTATAAAATTGTTCAAGCTTTCCATGTTTCCATCCCAGTCGTGACTTTTATCATGCATCAGGTATTTCATCCGCATGAAATGGTTGGATGGAAACGTGTCTAGTGCAAGTAAAACAGTTTCTAGAACCGTTACTGAAAATGTATTTTGGTGTTTGGGCTGGCTACTTGCAAATATATTTTTGTATTTTAAAATTCAAAATACAAGTATGTATGATATTTTGTAATTTTTGTCCCAACCCTGTTTATGATGTGACTCATGCCCTTCTCATCTCTCAGGTGTTCAGCTGCTTGCATGCTAACGAGATGAACAAGGCCTTTAATGGGTGTTTCCTTTACATTGCAGTTTTTTTTTTACAATCGCTTACACACTGAAAGTGGTACTTGAGGCACACTCAGTGAAACCATTAACTCATGTACCTAATCTTCAGACCAAGTCTGCAAAACTACAAGCACATTATCTGCTTTAAACTCTGTTTGCAATTGTACAACACACTTTTTGCAAAACACTTAACACAGATCTCTACATTAGACACATCATTCAAAACTAACAGGTCTTGTGTTTTGTTTGGAAAACACTGCCATTCAAAATGCCACTCTCATTTACCGATTACCTACACCCAGTGCTCACATGTGAAAACATACAGCTCATTTCTTCTCTTAGAAATCAGAGCTTGAGCACTATAAATAGGCTTCAGGTTGGCTTTCCTTGTTTGGACAACGATGGAGGCCAATTTTGGAGAGAGCGTTAGAGGAAGAGGAGTGAGAGTAAGAGGGGTACAAGAACAAGGACAAGGAGGAGGCCTGTGGTGACCTAGATGAGGGGGCATGCCATGGCTGGATATGCCACTCCAGACGCTACTTCCCCCGCTGTTTAGCCAGAGAGAAAATCGATTGCGATGTTGATGAGGTGCTGTGGCCAGATGCACCCTAATTGTTTTTTTCTTTACAGTAACAAGACTATTTGTTTATATTCTACTGTATTTGTTTTGTCTCTTACTGTTCATCCTGAAATCTGGATGAAAATACACCTTTTTGAGAAAAAACATTTTTTTCCCCCCCCCATGCATTTCTGTTTATAGTGTAAATACAATGCCTTGCGAAAGTATTCGACCCCTTGAACATTGCGACCTTTTGCCACATTTCAGGCTTCAAACATAAATATATAAAACTGTATTTTTTTGTGAAGAATCAACAACAAGTGGGACACAATCATGAATTGGAACGACATTTATTGGATATTTCAAACTTTTTTAACAAATCAAAAACTGAAAAATTGGGCGTGCAAAATTATTCAGCCCATTTACTTTCAGTGCCTTGCGAAAGTATTCGGCCCCCTTGAACTTTGCGATCTTTTGCCACATTTCAGGCTTCAAACATAAAGATATAAAACTGTATTTTTTTGTGAAGAATCAACAACTAGTGGGACACAATCATGAAGTGGAACGACATTTATTGGATATTTCAAACTTTTTTAACAAATCAAAAACTGAAAAATTGGGCGTGCAAAATTATTCAGCCCCCTTAAGTTAATACTTTGTAGCGCCACCTTTTGCTGCGATTACAGCTGTAAGTCGCTTGGGGTATGTCTCTATCAGTTTTGCACATCGAGAGACTGAAATTTTTTCCCATTCCTCCTTGCAAAACAGCTCGAGCTCAGTGAGGTTGGATGGAGAGCATTTGTGAACAGCAGTTTTCAGTTCTTTCCACAGATTCTCGATTGGATTCAGGTCTGGACTTTGACTTGGCCATTCTAACACCTGGATATGTTTATTTTTGAACCATTCCATTGTAGATTTTGCTTTATGTTTTGGATCATTGTCTTGTTGGAAGACAAATCTCCGTCCCAGTCTCAGGTCTTTTGCAGACTCCATCAGGTTTTCTTCCATAATGGTCCTGTATTTGGCTCCATCCATCTTCCCATCAATTTTAACCATCTTCCCTGTCCCTGCTGAAGAAAAGCAGGCCCAAACCATGATGCTGCCACCACCATGTTTGACAGTGGGGATGGTGTGTTCAGGGTGATGAGCTGTGTTGCTTTTAGCCAAGCATTGTTGCCAAAAAGTTACATTTTGGTTTCAACTGACCAGAGCACCTTGTTCCACGTGTTTGGTGTGTCTCCCAGGTGCCTTGTGGCAAACTTTAAACAACACTTTTTATGGATATCTTTAAGAAATGGCTTTCTTCTTGCCACTCTTCCATAAAGGTCAGATTTGTGCAATATACGACTGATTGTTGTCCTATGGACAGAGTCTCCCACCTCAGCTGTAGATCTCTGCAGTTCATCCAGAGTGATCATGGGCCTCTTGGCTGCATCTCTGGTCAGTCTTCTCCTTGTATGAGCTGAAAGTTTAGAGGGACGGCCAGGTCTTGGTAGATTTGCAGTGGTCTGATACTCCTTCCATTTCAATATTATCACTTGCACAGTGTTCCTTGGGATGTTTAAAGCTTGGGAAATCTTTTTGTATCCAAATCCGGCTTTAAACTTCTTCACAACAGTATCTCGGACCTGCCTGGTCCTTGTTCTTCATGATGCTCTCTGCGCTTTTAACGGACCTCTGAGACTATCACAGTGCAGGTGCATTTATACGGAGACTTGATTACACACAGGTGGATTGTATTTATCATCATTAGTCATTTAGGTCAACATTGGATCATTCAGAGATCCTCACTGAACTTCTGGAGAGAGTTTGCTGCACTGAAAGTAAAGGGGCTGAATAATTTTGCACGCCCAATTTTTCAGTTTTTGATTTGTTAAAACAGTTTGAAATATCCAATAAATGTCGTTCCACTTCATGATTGTGTCCCACTTGTTGTTGATTCTTCACAAAAAAAATACAGTTTTATATCTTTATGTTTGAAGCCTGAAATGTGGCAAAAGGTCGCAAAGTTCAAGGGGGCCGAATACTTTCGCAAGGCACTGTATATACTGAATATGCATATATACTGTATATATTTACACTATAATCGGGTATGGTAGTAGGTGCCAGGCGCACCGATTTGCATGTGTAAAGAAAAGCACCACTGATGGGTTTTTTAACACAACAGTTTCCTGTATGTATCAAGAATGGTCCACTACCGAAAGAACATCCAGCCAACTTGACACAACAGGTCAACGCAGGCAGGGGTCAATAATCCAGAGTAGAGGCCCAGGTACAGGACGACAGGCAGACACAGGTTCAGGTCAGGGAGAGGTCGGTGATCCAGAGGTGGAACAAAGGTACAGGACAGCAGGCAGACTCAGGGTCAGGCAGAGTGAGCAGGCGGGCGGATACAGGGTCAGGACAGGCAAGGGTCAAAAACCAGTGGGACGAGAAAAGAGAAACTGGAAAGTAGGAGCTGAGACAAAACGCTGGTAGCCTTGAACAAACAAGATGAACTGGCAACAGACAGACAGCAAACACAGGTACACATGCACAGGGGATAATGGGGAAGATGGGCGACACCCGGAGGGGGGTGTAAACAATCACAAAGACAGGTGAAACAGATCGGGGCGTGATACTTTTTTAGCTGACTAGATTAATGATTGCCATGTATGGTAAATATTATGGAATACATCCTCAAACATACAGTATACAAATAACATTGCTTTTAGGATCCAATGTGTTATTTCGTGTTGAATTCAAATTTTCTCCCAGCCTTTTACATTTCTCCCAGCCTTTTACATTCCCTCAGAGACAAAAGAGAAGAGGGAGTCAGCATAAGATCATAAGGATCAAAGTAGGACGTTCTCTCTCCCTACAACGCCCTCTCCACTGAAGAGTAGAGAGGGCTGTGAATCCCTCCTCTTTGTTCTGTCTTACTGAGAGCACCCTCAGAGGGGAACACAGAAGGCAAGGATGGACTTGTCTGTCAAACACAATTAACCCAAAGTGTTTAGAATACTTTCTATCCTTTTATCTATTCTTCACAGGGAGAAAAGCGCCAAGCCTCCTTATTAAAGCTGTCATACAACAACCCTACACTTTACTAACCCTTCCTAGGCAGAGTTTGAGAGAAATTCTGTTCAAGGAAATACCTTTTTTGAGTCTCTGTTAGAGAAGTACAGTGACTAAGAAATCCTTTACTGTAATGCAGGGTTTTTTTAAATTGGAGGTTGCGCAGGGGATCACTCGACAGATTATTATTTTTTAAACAATTTATTAATTATTTAGAGTCTAATAGGCTGACCACGCTGCTCGCGTTGAAAAATACATTTAGAAATCTATGTTATTCAATTATTGCACCCACACTGCTCGTCCTGCCTCTCCCATCTCCTCATTGGTTTATAGAAGCAGGTGCCATCTCCTCATTGGTTATACCCACGTGGGTGATTGAAAGATGAACTGTGTTGCCGGTTGGTGTAGTAATACTATGAAAGCTTAGATGCCAATCAACATATAAAATCAAAGAATGAAAGGCCTGGAAGGGGGAGAGATGACTAGAAACAATTCGGTTGACCGTTTTATGTGTGGATTAATTGTCAGAGTACAGGACCTTGTGCATTTCAGGTAAAATAACAACTCAATGTTTATATCCCAGGACAAATTAGCTAGCTAGTGCCAGCTAACTAGATAATTGTCAAAAATGTTTAATGATTTTTGACCTGTTCCCAAATTAATGTAATTGGTTAAGAGTTTGTTTTGATATTTTAACCTGCGTGTCGTGATCGCATTTGGTGTAGGGGGACAAAATAAATATATGCACGATGGCGCACGCACGCAGCCGGTTTGGGTTCTGTGTAAGATGGTGAGGGAAGGGAGGGGTTCCTAAGCTGACATATGGAATTGTTGTAAGATGGTCATACTACGGATAATTTAGCTATTTGATTTGGAATTTCAGGACCCCTTGAGGTACAAATATATATATATAGATTTTGGCCTTTAACCACTAGCGGCAGGGTAGCCTAGTGGTTAGAGTGTTGGACTAGTAACCAAGTTCAAATCCCCGAGCTGACAAGGTACAAATCTGTTGTTCTGCCCCTGAACAGGCAGTTAACCCACTGTTCCTAGGCCGTCATTGAAAATAAGAATTTGACTGACTTGCCTAGTTAAATAAAGGTAAAATAAATAGCCCATAGAAAGGCATTGAATAACACATTCATGAATGGCAAAAAGGACAGTCAAAAAATAACTCTTAGGGAACAAGGTTTTGAAGTGTCTGTCTTAAATGTAGGAGATATAATAAAGTTCAGGAAAAAAATATATATATATTTTACACGTATTTAACTCCTTATTTTGGGTAGTTTCAAAACATCCTTCAGCCAATGTTTTTTTTTTAAAACCAGTACCAGTTACCTTCAGACAAGTCCTGTAACACTTCGTAGAGCTGACATATGGAATTTTTGTAAGATGGTCATGCAAAAAAAAGGTTCACTCACATTGACAGTGTGGTGAAGAAGGGGCAACAGTGCCTCTTTAACCTCAAGAGGCTGAAGAAATTTGGCTTGTCACGCAAAATCCTGACAATTTTACAGATGCACAATTGAGAGCATCCTGTCTGGTACTACAATGGCTTCGCCCTCAACCACAAGGCTCTCCAGAGGGTGGTGCGGTCTGCACAACACATCACCGGGGGCAAACTACCTGCCCTCCATGACACCTACAGCACCCGATGTCACAGGAAAGACAAAAAGGTCATCAAGGACATCAACCACCTGAGCCACTGCCTGGTCACAATACTACCATCCAGAAGGCAAGGTGCATCAAAGCAAGGAATGAGACACTGAAAAACAGCCTCAATCTCAAGGCCATCAGACTGCTAAACAGCAATCATTAACTCAGAGGCTGCTGCCTACATTTAGAACCAATCACAGGCCACTTTAATAAATTGATCACTAGTCACTTTATACAATGCACTCTAAGTAATGGCACTTTAACTTCTCTTGGGTAGGAATTTTGAATTTTGGATGAAAAGCATGCCCAAATTAAACGGCCTGCTACTCGGGCCCAGAAGATATGATATGCATATAACTGGTAGATTTGGATAGAGAACACTCTAAAGGTTCCAAAACCATTTAAATAGTGTCTGTGAGTATAACCGAACTGATTTGTCAGGCAAAAACCTGAGAAAAATCCATTCAGGAAGTATTTTTGTTGTAGTTGATTTTGTAGTTTTCTATTCAATGCCAAAACAGTATCTATTGACTTAGGACTCAATTTGCAGTTGCTATGCCTTCCACTAGATGTCAACAGTCTTTAGAAATTGTTTCAGGCTTGTATTCTTATAAATGAGGGAGTAAGACCAGTCTGAATGAGTTGACCCTGACGTGTCACAGAGCTTTTTCATGCGCAAACCCGAGAGAGTGCCTTTCTTGTTTACCTTCTATATTGACAACGTTATTGTCCGATTGAAATATTATAGATAATTTAGGCTAAAAATAAGCTGAGTATTAAATCTAAACATCGTTTGACATGTTTCTATGAACTTTGCAGATACAATTTGGATTTTTTTGTCTGTCTGTTTTGACTGCATTTGAGCCTGTGGATTACTGAAGAAAACGCACAAACAAAACGGACATTTTTGGATATAAAGAGACTTTATCGAAAAAAAGGAACATTTATTGAGTAAATTAATGTCTTCTGAGTGCCACCATATGACGATCATCAATTTTATCTCTATTTCTGACTTGTGTAACTCTTCTACTTGGCTGGTTACTGTTTGTAATGATTTGTCTGCTGGGCTATGTTCTCAAATAATCGCAAGGTATGCTTTCGCCATAAAGCATTTTTAAAAATCTGACACCGTGGTTGGATTTACAAGAAGTTAATCTTTAAACCTATGTAAAATATGTTTTGTTTTCTGAATTTTTATAATGAGTATTTCTGTATTTTAATTTGGCGATCTGCAATCTCAGTGGATGTTGGCCAGGTGGGACGCTAGCGTCCCACATACCCTAGGGAGGTTTTAGTAATGTTTACATATCTTACATTACTCATATTACATGAATATACTGTATTTTTCACCATCTATTGCACCTTGCTGCTCCGCCATCGCTCATCCATATACTTACATGTACATGTTCTCATTCACCCCTTTAGATTTGTGTGTATTAGGTAATTGTTGTGGAATTGTCAGATTACTTGTTAGATATTACTGCACTGTCAGAACTAGAAGCACAAACATTTCGCTACACTCGCATTAACATCTGCATGTGACAATGTTTTTGATTTGATACTTTGGATCCTTTTGCTATTTGATTCCTAAGGACCCCTTTAGGTATAAAAAATATATACAAAAATAATTTGATAAATATTGTTGTTGGCCTTTACTATAGCCCATAGAAATGCATTCAATAACACATTCATGAATGTCAAAAAGGACAGTAAAAAAATAAATCACAAGAAACAACGTTTTGAATTGTCTGTGATACATGTAGGAGATTCAGGAAATATATACACAGTACCATTCAAACGTTTGGACACAACTAATCATTCCAGATGCAGAGTAGGTGAACGGATGATCTAAGCATGTGTGTTTCCCACTGTGAAGCATGGAGGAGGTGGTGTGGGGGTGCTTTGCTGGTGACACTGTCTGTGATGTAAATAGAATTCAAGGCGCACTTAACCAAAATGGCTACCACAGCATTCTGCAGCAATACGCAACCCCATCTCGTTTGCGCTCAGTGGGACTATAATTTGTTTTTCAACAGGACAATGACCAAAAACACACCTCCAGGCTGTGTAAGGGCTATTTGACCAAGAAGGAGAGTGATGGTGCTGCACCAGATGACCTGGCCTCCACAATTACCCAACCTCAACCCAATTGAGATGGGATGAGTTGTGCAGCAGAGTGAAGGAAAAGCAGCCAACAAGTGCTCATCATGTGGGAACTCTTTTAAGACCGTTGGATAAGCATTCCTCATGAAGGTGATTGAGAGAATGCCAAGATTGTGCAAAGCTGTCATCAAGGCAAAGGGTGGATACTTTGAAGAATAAAAAATATATATATTTTTTGTTTAACACTTTTTTGGTTACTGTCTAATTTCAGACAAGTCCTGCGACACTTGTAAAGGTCGTAGAGCATCTGTCTGTCTGTCTGCCTGCCTGCTTGCCTGCACTGCTGTGTCATTAAAATAGGTAGATGGTTGGTGAATTACTACTGTAAGCCCAAAGGATATACAGATCAAGACATACAGACTAAAGTAGATTATTTCTAATGCAGACAAGGTACATACGACTAAATGCAATTGTTCAAAGTATTTGAGGCAAAGTAAAATGCACTAAATGTAACTATAGTTGCTCTATGATAATAAAATACTATATTTCCACCTTTCTCCCTTTGCTCTCCTCCTCTTGAAAATATACTGCTATACTTAATTTGAAGGTTGTGATGTTATAATACATTTTTAAGCATACCTTTCATAAATTATATTGGACTGAATGTTCTTTGTGGCCTGCACTGTGCTTACACGCACACACATCTCTTGGTCAGAGTTTACTCCTTACAGCAATAGCAGCCTAATGAGATTGGTTCACATACGTAAATATGATGTCACCGTGGCTGATAAAGAACCACCCAGTCCAGTAATAAAACACTAGTGGTGACACACTTGAGGCACAACGGGAGGATGGAGGCTAGTCAAGGTCAAATGTCTGTATTCCAAATGGCACCCTACTCCCTTCATAGTGCACTACTATGGACTACTATGGACCAGGGCCCATAGGGCTCTGGTCAAAAGTAGTGCCTTGTGTAATGAATGGGGTGCCATATGTTTCCCCACAAATCTGCACTGAATGGCTCCAACTCCATTAGTTGAATTTAATTGGTTCTCTGATGAATGTAAGCCATTCTATACCTCACCATATCAAAACCTATGGCATACTTTTGATCAATTGATGAATTAATTTGTGGATGACATTATTCACATCCAATGTTAATCTCGCTCACCCCAGTTTTGTTGTGTGCGTACGTTAATATTGTGTTAACTTCACAAATGCTGCCGTCTAAATTACTATACACTTGGAACAAGAGAAATACATGTTTTTGTCTGTTTAAACTTTAATATGAGCGCTGGCAGCCTCTGAGTTCAAAGTGACATACCATCAGAGGTTTGTTCGGTGCACAGTAGCTTTCTACTACTGTGTGATAACTCAGTAATGCAGATAACTCAGCCCCAAGTACTGTAGCCTCAGCTCTCGTGCTTGCTCTTTCTTGCTCTCTCTCTCTCTCTCTCTCTCTCTCTCTCTCACACTCTCTCTGTGGACGTGTGTTTTGAAGTTACTGCAGTTAAAGAGGAGTCTTAGCAAGACAGTAATGGCATGCAGCAGCAACTATTGGCAAGATGATAGAACATTAACAAAGGATGGGAGGAAACACAGGAGGGGAAACCTCTGTTGTTTTTAATGATACGCCTCTGTAAATTTTCCACCATATTTGCAAATAAATTCATTACAAATCCTACAATGTGATTTTCTGGATTGTTTTTCTCATTTTGTCTTTCATAGTTGAAGAGTACCTATGATGAACATTACAGGCCTCTCTCATATTTTTAAGTGGGAGAACTTGCACAATTGGTGGCTGACTAAATACTTTTTTGCCCCACTGTATATGATATTGGGATTACTCTAAATATCAAACATGGACATTTCCAATGGCTGGATATGGACATTCTATATCTTGAGATATCGCAAATCAAATCAACTGTTAATGGTCACATACACAAGGTTAGCAGATGTTAATGCTAGTGTAGAGAAATGCTTCTGCTTCTAGGCCACTCCAGGACCTTGAAATGCTTCTTACGAAGCCACTCCTTCAGTGCAGCAATATCTAACAAGAAATCTAACAATTCCACAACTACCTAATACAAACAAATCTAAAGGGATGGAATGAGTACATACAAATATATGGATGTGCGATGGCCGAGCGGCATAGGCAAGATGCAATAGATGGTATATACATATGAGATGAGTAATGTAAGATATGTAAACATTGTTAAAGTGACTAGTGATCCACTTATTAAAGTGCCTATTGATTTGAGTCTGTATGTACTGTAGACAGCAGCCTCTCTGAGTTAATGATGGATGTTTAACAGTCTGATGGAAATGAGATAGAAGCTGTTTTTCAATCTCTCGGTCCCAGCTTTGATGCACCTGTACAGACTGCGCCTTCTGGGTGGTAGCGGGGTGGACAGGCAGTGGCTCGGGTGGTTGATGTCCTTGATGATCTTTTTGGCCTTCCTGTGACATCGGGTGCTGTAGGTGTCCTGGAGGGCATGTAGTTTGCCCCCGGTGATGTGTTGTCCAGACCGCACCAGCCTCTGGGGAGCCTTGCGATTGAGGGCGGGGCAGTTGCCGTACCAGGCTGTGATACAGCCCGACAGGATGCTCTCAATTGTGCATCTGTAAAAGTTTGTCAGGTTTTTAGGTGACAAGCCTAATACTTTCAGCCTCAACACTGGGACAACTAAGAGACAGGGAGGAGGTGAAGGCACTTGGAGTGTGGTGTCACGAAAACAACCTCTCAGTCAACGTCAACAATACAAAGAAGATGATCATGGACTTCAGGAAACAGCAGAGGGAGCAACCCCCTATCCACATCAACAGGACAGTAGTGGAGAAGGTGGAAAGTTAAGTTCCTCAGCGTACACATCACAGACAAACTGAAATGGTCCACCCACACAGACAGTGTGGTGAAGAAGGTGCAACAGCCCTCTTCACCACACTACATAGGTATTCCTCTTGTCCAGATGGGATAGGGCAGTGTGATGGCGATTGCATCATCTGTGGACCTGTTGGGGCGGTATGCAAACTGAAGTGGGTCTAGGGTGGCAGGTAAGGTGGAGGTGATATGATCCTTGACTAGTCTCTCAAAGCACTTCATTGTGACAGAAGGTAGTGCCACGGGGCGATAGTCATTTAGTTCACTTATCTTTGCTTTCTTGGGTACAGGGACAATGGTGGCCATCTTTAAGCATTTGGATATGTCTGTTAACACACCAGCCAGGTGGTCTGCGCATGCTCTGAGGATGCAGCTAGGGATGTCGGCTGGGACAGCAGCCTTGCAAGGGTTAACACGTTTACATGTCTTACTCACGTTGGCCACGGAGAAGGAGAGGGTGGGCCTGCAGTCCTTGGTAGCGGGACGTGTTGGTGGCACTGTATTATCCTCAAAGTGGGTAAAGAAGGTGTTTAGTTTGTCTGGAAGCAAGACGTCGGTGACCGTGACGTGGCTAGTTTTCTTTTTGTAGTCCGTAATTACCTGTAGACCTTGCCTCATACATCTCGTGTCTGAGCCGATGAATTGCAACTCCACGTTGTCCCTATATCAACATTTCGCATATTTGACTGCCTTGCGGAGGAAATAACTACACTGTTTATATTCATCCATATTCCCAGTCATACTGTATATACATGGTTAAATGCAATGGTTCGCGCTTTCAGTTTTCCGCAAATGTCGCCATCTATCCACGGTTTCTGGTTAGGGTAGGTTTCAATATTCACAGTGTGTACATCTCCAATGCACTTCCTTATAAACTCACTCACCGAGTCAGGGGAAAAATCAATGTTATTCTCTGAGGCTGCCCCGAACCATTCACAGGCCATGTGATCAAAACAATCCAGCGATGAATGGCTCTTGTCAACGGTACATCCTGTTTGAATTTCTGCCTATAGGACAGCAGGAGCAAAATGGTCGGATTTGCCGAAGGGAGGGCGGAGGAGGCCCTTGAATGCATCATGGAATTTAGAGTAGCAGTGGTACGGTGTATTTTTCGCACAAGTGCTTCAATCGACATGTTAATAGAATTTAGGTAGACTTTCCTCAAATTTGCTTTGATGAAATCCCCAGCTACTATAAAGGCAGGATAAATGGTGTTTGGTTTACACAGAGTCCAGTGAAGTACCTTGAGGGCCGTCGTGGCTTGAGGGGGATATACATAGCTTTGAGGATAACTGACGAGAATTCTCGTGATATAATATGGTCAGCATTTGTGTAACGGTTCTCCTCTTCTTCAGACGAGGAGTAAGAGATGTCGGACCAATGTGCAGCGTGGTAAGTGTCCATTTTAGTTTATTAAAACGAAACACTAAAGAATACAAAAGAACAACGTGACTGATACAAACGAACACTGAAACAGTCCTGAAATGTGAAACAAACATCCAACAGGAAACAATCACCCACAACTCAAAAGTGAAACCAGGCTACCTAAGTATGGTTCTCAATCAGGGACAGCGATTGACAGCTGCCTCTGATTGAGAACCATACCAGGCCAAACACAGAAATCCTAAAACATAGAAAAAGGAACATAGACAACCCACCCAACTCACGCCCTGACCATACTAAAACAAAGACATAACAACAGAACTAAGGTCAGAACGTGACAATTTGATTGTAAGGACTTCTAGGTCAGGTGAACAGAAGGACTTGAGTTCCTTTATGCTGTTATGATTACACTATGAGTTGATAATCATGAAGCATACACTCCCTCCCTTCTTCTTCCCAGAAAGATATTGATTTCTGTCTGCACAACACATGAAGAAACACGGAGGCTGTACCGACTCCGACAACATATCCCGAGAGAGCCACATTTCCGTGAAACAGGGAATGTTACAATCTCTGATGTCTCTCTGGAATGCAATCCTTGCCCTAATTTTGTCCACCTTGTTGTATAGAGACAGGACATTGGCGAGTAATATACTCTGAATCGGTGGGTGGTATGCAAACCTTCGAAGTCTAACCAGGAGGCCTCTCGTCTACCTCTTCTGCAGCAACGTTGTTTTGGGTCGGCCTCAGGGATTAGATCCAATGTCCTGGGTGCTGGTTCGAACAAAGGATCCGCTTCGGGAAAGTCATATTCCTGGGGTCATAATGTTGGTAAGTTGACGTCGCTCTTGGCTAACAATTTAAGAAATAATACATGAAAAAAACAAATACTGCATAGCTTCCTAAGGACTCAAAGAGAGGCGACCATCTCTGTCGGCACCATCTTGCCATCTCAGCACATTTTCTGTGACATCCAATTTTCTCTTTTGATGTTGACAAATACTGACTGTTGTCGTGTCTTTACAATGGATTAAGTGACATGACATGCTATTTTATCAAATCAATTCTCTGTAAATAATAATACCTGATTAAACTAATCATGTACATGTAATTAACTAGGAAGTCGGGGCACCACGGCAGAATGTTTATCGAGCTATTGTCTTCCGAATAAACCCTTAAAGACCTGGTAATCTTGTATATCAATAGCAGTCAGTTATTACTTGTCACTTTATTCAGTCTCATCTGAACGTTGTAAAATGATTGGTTATCTTCATGAACCCTGGCTAACAAGTTGAATCATCAATACAACATTTGGTTTAATTATCTATTTACTAAAAACCTAAATAATCACACAGAATTGCATATACACAGGATGGATCATACATTGATTACTAATTGTGTCATAAAAGAAAACGTCCCTAGCTGACTAAACTCATATGACGGCTGGTTACACGAAGAAAGGTGTTTGGGTTTGAATGAAAGTGCCGGAAGACTGAGGAGCAAAAGGATTGGGTGTCTATCGGACAATATGAAGCTATGCTATCGAAAATACAGAATCTTATGCATTCTAAATAACCGCCCACTTCAAAAAGGAAAATGCAATAAATATACAGTGCCTTGCGAAAGTATTCGGCCCCCTTGAACTTTGCGACCTTTTGCCACATGTCAGGCTTCAAACATAAAGATATAAAACTGTATTTTTTTGTGAAGAATCAACAACAAGTGGGACACAATCATGAAGTGGAACGACATTTATTGGATATTTCAAACTTTTTTAACAAATCAAAAACTGAAAAATTGGGCGTGCAAAATTATTCAGCCCCCTTAAGTTAATACTTTGTAGCGCCACCTTTTGCTGCGATTACAGCTGTAAGTCGCTTGGGGTATGTCTCTATCAGTTTTGCACATCGAGAGACTGACATTTTTTACTCTGAGCTGTGCGTCGATAGATTGGTCGAAGATGGAAAGCTGGGTTGCCCAGCAGAGATCTCCCTTGTCCTTTGAATAATATTTCTGGGTTGTAGTGTGTGGTAGAACCGTTACGTTGTAGTGCCCTGTCATTCTGAAGAGATTATTTGTCCTTTCCTAGGCTGCTGCTGATAACTTGACGTTTAGGATGTATCACTTCTTTAGTTAATAAGAGTTCAAAGTTCACACCCAGTTGCCTTACTATAAGCTCATGCTGTATTCTGGCTGGTATAGTCGAAATTCATCCTTCCAGTGTGGCGATCGTCACCTACATGTTGAAATTCGCCCTTATACACGTATGTACATCAGTCCTCACGTCATCATGTTGACAGATACCCTTTCCAAAGTTAGTATAGTCTACAAATACGTAAGCAGGGGCACGTGCATCATGTGCATGTCTTGAATGTATCTTATCCCAGATATCTCCCTGGACTCATACGGTAGCAGAGAGATGTCTGAGTTCCGGATTGGATGCATGTAGAAACAGTCCCATTATGGATAATATCCTAGATCCGTATATGGATTTAACCCCATAGAGGCAATTTCCATGGCCCAGCATAAATACAATTAGCATAATAAAAAAATCACATCAAAATCCATCAGTTAAAGCTGGAGTTATCTAGTTTTTTGCATTGGATGCGTCTCAATCCAATGCATCTGGGATCCAGGTGTGTCTGCTCACACTGAGGTTTGCCTTCCTCCCCCTGCAGGAGTGGAGCAGACCAATGATCAGAACAGACAACACCAAGTCACCACAGAGACCAGAACCAACCACCTCCTTCTCCAAATCCTCCCACTGGACCTAAACAAGATGACCGGGATGAACCCAGGAGTGATGTGTTGAGGCTGACGCTAATACCCATAGAGGACCCCCCCCCCCCCCCCCCCAGTGACTTAAAATACAGAAATTGTAAAGATCAGGTTCACAGTCATTTCACTCTCAGACACAGAATCGAAAGTAGTTAGTCCAATTCCACAGCAAAAGCATCCAAGAGTAGGACATAGAAGCTTGGTTACATAATTTTGCCACCCTCAAGTCAGGGGCTAGGGGGGTCCTGGAAGAAGACAACATCTGGATTGGGACACTAAAAATGGCTGGTACAGTTAAGACCAGACCCAACATGAGTGGGTGCAATCCAACACCTCCACAGTACCATCATGCTGGGGAACAACAGCGGCTTCGTCTTCTATTACAGTTGGCCAAACTGTGCAGGAACTGCGGCCAACTGGGCCATCTGACTGTAGCCTGCACAGCCATTATTTGCAGAATTTGTAAAGGGGAGCATCCCACCTCGGACGGTAGTCCACACGACCTTGGAACCTGTGTGGGAAAGGGGGCAACTTCTTTAAAACCTGCCCCAATTCCTTCGCCGGAAGGGCAACAGCCAATGCCAACAACACTGAACCCCCACCCCCAGACAACAACAAAGACCCAGAACCACAACCAGAGCCAGAACATTTATCAGGAACTGACTAACCTACCACCCACGATGTCCCATAAATGGCTCCCACCCAAGATGCCTCGGCAACAACTCAACCCCTTCCGGTCCCTCCCCCTTCCTGGCCACCTCCACCCCCTTAAAGAGCCGATTAGGAAGCCCACCCACCAAAAGACCCCCCCCCCCCCCCCACCAACTCCTGGTGTCCTGACAATCAAGAAGAAGACCCACAAGGGCCAGAACACACAACATTTAAACGACATTAAAAAATGGAAAAGGAAGACAAAACAACACACCAGCAAGAGACCACACAACAACAACAAAAAAACTGAATCAGCTCCCTGTCTGGCTCCTGACCTATTTATAGTGTTTATATGCTGTTTAATATGACATGTAATGTAATATGACATGTAGCCTATTTGAAATGATGTGCACTTTTTACATAATCGTTTACATGTTTATTCAAATACTTTTCATTCAAATCATATGGTTTGGTTTCAATACTTCAAAACCAAATGGTAGGTCCAGGTAGTCACAAAAATAGGTGGGTGTTGATTAAATTGTGATATTAAGGAATGAAGCGATGAGCAGGATGTCAACTCCGCTCACATACTCTGTCTGATTGGAGCAGGTAGCATTCTCCTGGCATCCACCAAACCGCGGATTCTTCAGTCGGACTACCAGATGGTGAAGAATGATTCATCACTCTAGAGAACGCATTTCCACTGCTCTAGAGTCCAATGGCGGCGAGCTTTACACCACTCCAAGCGACACTTGGCATTATGCATGGTGATCTTAGGCTGGTGTGTGGCTGTTCGGCCATGGAAACCCATTTCATGAAGCTCCCGACAAACAGTTATTGTGCTGATGTTGCTTCCAGAGGCAGTTTGGAACTCAATGTTGCAACCGAGGACAGACAATTTCTACGCACCACGTGCTTCAGCACTCAGCGGTCCCGTTCTGTGAGCTTGTGTGGCTGACCACAACACGGCTCCTAGATGTTCCCACTTCACAATAATAGCACTTACAGTTGACCTGGGCAGCACCGGTCAAATTTGAGAACTGACATGTTGGCATCCTATCACGGTGCCACATTGAAAGTCACAGAGCTCTTCAGTAAGCCCATTCTACTGCCAATGTTTGTCTGTGGAGATTGCATGACTGTGTGCTCGATTTTATACACCTGTCAGCAACTGGTCCACGTACTTTTGTATATATAGTATAGCTAGTTTGCTACTCTACTGCTGGCAAAATTTGACCTTCACAGGGTGTTGAACTTGATGCTCCTTTCATATATTGATGGTATTATTCTGGTGACATTATTATCAATGCTTGACTGCTGTTTGACAAATATAAATATTTTCGCTCTTATCCATAATAATCTCATGGAGACTAGCCTACCCACACTTGTATCTATTGTTGTCTAGAACGCATGTTCCAAGACCTGAGTAGGTTGTCGGTAGAGTGGAAAATGCGATGGAAACACATTGAACTTCAGATTTATATTTGGTACATGCAAACATAAGGGAGAAATGACTTTTTGTGTGCACTACGTCATCACAAACTGATTTTTATCAGCAACAAGTCCATTTGGTGGCAACAAACCATTGGTGGAAAAATATCTGTTCTTTCTTTCTGCATCCAAGTTTCTATACATAGAGCAGTCAGTCAAGGCAAACTCATGAATATAAGTTACCTGCCCGCTCACCCTGTCTTTTCAAACCTCCTGGTAGTTAGCCATGAGAGAAAAAGTACTTTTCTCAATTTTTTGCATTTCTATCCCCAAAAAATATCGTGGGTGATACTTTGTGACTCAAAAGGCTAATCAAAATGACTGTTCATGACCTTTTAGAGCACCATAAACAACCCAAAGGTGAATTATTCAACGGTAATTCTGATGAAAGGGCTTCCCTTATCAATGCAGGGGCTTTAGCTTGAATGAAATTATTTTGACATCTATTTGGTCCCTCAGAGCAGCAGGTTTTAAATAACTGCAGCTGCTGAAAAAAAAAAAAATCCTACCGGTTGCCAATAAATAAATCTAATTGCATATATTAGTGGATATTGAAACTTGAATGCAGCCAGTAACATTTACAATTAATTATTACCAAAACCCTATGAATAATGTTGATTTTTAAATTGGATAGAGATATCACATTGATTATTCTGCTACAGGTAGAAAGGAATGTCCGACCATCATGGCAAAACATTAGTGGAATGGTACTATCAATAAGACAACCCTACCTCACCAGTTACTGCAGAAAACCGAAGCTCATTTTTTACAAACAATGGTGGAATATCTTAGAGCAATTTTAAACACGTATTTGATAACGCCCCGATGTAGCTAATATTTCCATACATGAATACCGTATGTCTAGTGCACACTGTCTTAAAAAATATTTCATTATGCACAGACCTTGACTGTTCAGCCCTGATAGCTCCTCACTTCACCTCAGTTTGTGAAGCAGTTGACTACTAGAGAGATTTTCATCAATGCAGCCAGAAGATGGCTGGACTGTGTCCCTATTGGCACCATGTGTCCCCTATGGGTCCTGGTCAAAAGTAGCGCACTACATAGGAACTATGGTGCCATTTGGGATGCATCGTCTGAGATTCAGCTTGTCAGGGGCAGTAGCTGTTCTGATTGAGTTAGAAGTGGCCTCTCTCTAAAATGCCAAAGTAGCTCCCAAGATATTCAAGGAAATGCCACCGACCTTGTCAGGACAGAGAAGAGTGAAACATGCCATTAGAAACTGAACGTCAATCACAGCAGCTGATTAGTGAAGGCCAGATGACAATTTTGAGTTAAAGGTCGCTATCTATAGAGAGTTAGATGGGCATTTGTGGCGCTAACTACACATACGTCTTTAGAGGTTTTAGCTTTTCATATTAGCTGTTTAACAGTTACAAACATAAAAATAGATGGTCATTGTTGTGAAAAGTGCACAAACACCACATTTTACTGTGAGGATCTGTTGAGATGCTCACTGAAAAGAAGATCATACTCTCTGACATTGTTTAAGGTCATTGCTGTATTAACTCGCTTGCAAAGCCCTCTTCCCTTAGCAAAATGTATTTTTGACCGGTTTAAAAATGCATTTCACACTTCTGTCTTCTGATATCTTCTACACTTAATAGTTAATTAAAGTCTATAGAATAATAACCGTGTAGGTACTAATTTTTTAATATGGAGGGAACCTGACCTGTTGAACTTCGAGAATTACATTTTTAAGCAAGGCCCGAGGGGGTGTGCTATATGGCCTATATACTACAGGTAAGGTCTGTTCTTAATGCATGACGCAACGCGGAGTGCCTGGATACAGCCCTTAGCTGTGCTATATAGACCATATACCACTAACCCCTGAGGTGCCTTTTTGCTTTTATAAATCGGTTGCCAACACAGTAAGGCAAGAAACTACACATCTAAAATGAAAACGTTGCTTTAATAATTAAATACATTCCGCCAGAAAAAGTAGTCCGGACAAAAGTCTCATTGGTAGATTGGTTGCTATGCAACATAAACACAGGCTAGCTAGCAAGCCTAGAGTAAATGTATGCAAAAATCAAGCATTAGCTCCACTTCTAGGGTGACTAAGACATGCCAAATATTTATTAACGTTGATCTGGATGTTGTACAGGAAGAAAAAATTGCTCCGCCGCTTCCATATTTGGCCTCCAGTAACTTTGAAGAGGTTGCGAATCTGTGTCTTTTGACAGACAATATTTATTGTTCCTCTAGTCTAGCATCCGACAGTTTCTGGATTATGATGGTTCGGAGGCAGTGGTTTGTTTAAATCTGCAACGAGCCAGCTACTTTGCAGGCTTTGGCTGCATTGTTGCGAGGGTGTTCACTCGCCTAGGCTCTTTTGTGTACTGGAAACATATAAGCCAAAATTACCGGTTATATTGTCAGGGTACATTAAATCATTCTAACTAGCTAGCTAACACACACCACATGTATCCATTCACTGGTGGGCAGCTTAGTCGCGCCCCTCTTTCCTTAACTTTTGAATTACGGCGACAGTCACATTGTTGTGAATTGGGTATCCATGCCAGACTGAGGGGGGTCGTTGATATGTCGGTTCAAACCAGCCTAGCTGCTAATCGCATATTCTTAGCTATTCATGTTTCTCACTGAACCAGGGACGTTCAGCTCCGTTTTAGTTGTATTCCCAAACTGACAATGTATCCTTTTCTGCACACCAATCAGTAAATCAGGCAAGTGCCCATGTTGTTTGTTTCACAATGTTTGTTTCAGTTTCTCTCAAATTCATCTAAACGCTTGTTTTCTACATCAGCATGTCGAACTATTGTGGATGTAGCCATTTTATCAAGGTGAAAAGGTGCAATGATATCAGGGTGAAAAGGCTAAACGTCATAGTCATGGTATACCATCTCACATATACATGGATAAATGCTGCTTTAGCCAATCAGCATCCAGTATCCAAACCTCCCAATTCATAAAAGCTTTTAGACATTGTGATACGGTTAATATTTGAATATACCTTGAAGGTCCTTGGAACAGGCCTGCCTGCTATGGCAGGCTCTTCTGTTGTTTAAGGGATTCTGACAGAACATACTCTACAGTGTATATTGTCTTTCAATCACTGTCGTATCACTCATTTCAGTAAAGATACATATTCAAAAGTCCATGAGTGTCAATAGCATTTTGACATTTCATACATAGAAAGGCATTTTTCTATTTCTCCTCCCATCATGTTGCCATGGCGGGATAAGACAGCTCTGTATGTTTTGTCCATATTTGAGACGATTTTACATGTTTTTTGTTTGTTTTTTATCATCTTTTTTTGTCATTGAGTGCTGATTGAATATATCTGGTAGTTTCGACCCATTAAATTTAAGGACCGATAGCAAGTCTGCTTGTTTGGTTTGGCTAGCATTTAAAAGATGCATTTCACTCAGCACCGGCGTCTTGATCAATGAGACATGGCAGAGAGCTGGCAGTGAGGATGACTATTGCTCTGGACTGATGTGTGGTGAGCTTTTTTGCACCATAGCAGCTGCAGAGGCATCGCCCAAGTGGGTGCTACACGTTAGTTGTGGAGGAGTATGACATCCATGCTACAGAGAGGCTTAGCTGAGAATGACATCAGGGCCAGCAAGCCAACTGCATCACCATCAACTACGGTGGGTTAATCTACATAATTGTTAAATCTGCTTACCTTTTGTCTCTTAATCTGTAATTCAGTATTAGCTGTGAATGTGTAGGCTACAATTAAATAAACCAATGAAACAAACCTTTATTTATATATTTACTATATCGTACAAATTGAATGTAAATGCATGAACTGAACATCTCAGAACATTATGAACATACAGTATGCATGAATTGGAATTTATAAAGACATGTCTGCCATTAACACAGTGTCAGTCATGGTCAGGGTCTGAGTGACATAAACATGCTATTTGTTCTAATTAGTAACAGTTTTGTGACCCATGTAAACTGTAATGTTCATAATGCTCTAAAGAGTTGGCCTTTGTGATACTTGCCAATGAAAGACATTAGGAACCGTGGAGAATGTCTCGGCCCGAGGTCTTAGAGAATTAGATTGGTTACACTTGTTAGTGTTCACAGATGACATACATCTACTTCTGCTGGCTCCAACAGATGACAATGCACTGTCAATCTAATTCCACAATATCATGATGGTTAATAATGAATAATTTATGTGCAAGGGAGGTATTTCTTTTAAGCCTTTTAACTGATACTTTATACCCTTTACATACCACGGTACTATATTAGGCAAACCTGGAATGAACAAAATTGACAAACCTGTAAACATGGGAATACTTCGATATGACTGTTCAATGTTTCTCACCTGTTTTCTCTACTCATGTAATCCCTGCTCAGACTCAGTGTTTGTGTCTATGGGTGTTGATGCTAGGAGAGCTTCAGTGAGATCTGTAGAGTCTCTCACTCCAAAGGAAGGCTAGACTCAGCACTATGCCTAGAGAGTGCCCAAGGGCAGAGAGAGAGGGAAAGACAGACCCAGAGTTCTGGAGGATGAGAGAGGAAAAGAGAGACCCAAAACTGTGAGCATGAAAGGAAGGAGAGGCTTAATGAGAAGGTACTGTACATGGCTTACAGCAAATCCACAGGCACACCTCCCTGATGTTTCGGTTTGCTGTTTGCTTAGCCTGATCCTTGCTGTCACGGTAAAACAAAGTTGGGAGATGAGCTATAAATCCACAGGTTCTAGCTTAATATCAACAACAATCCAAACAAGGCAGCCGGGAGGTATGTGGGATAGGGCTTCGTTAATTTTTTAAAAAGCATGTCGTCATACTCAAAGTTTTCCATCTAATGAATGGCAGCCAAATGTCTTGCAATTTTCATATTTCATCCATTGCAACTGCTCCTTATTCAAATTCACGGAAGTTTGACAGTATGCTCCTCCATCTTCCCCCATGGTATAAAACATTTTTCAGGACTGAGCATCGACAATAACCATATGTTATCCTAATTTGTTGGAAAACAACAAAGGATAGGCTATAAACGACTCAAGCTCTAGTGACAGAAGGCAGAATGAATGGCTCCCGTGATTATGCCTAGGAGACTCCTCCAGGCGGGAAGATAATTGCACAATTAATCCAAGATCTCAGTCAAGATTTCATGCTAGAGCACTATTTGTATCTCTCTGTCAAAGGCTTATGCATCTAATTAATATAGGAAAATTTGTTGGGTTCTTTATTTCAACACTGCTTATAGATGTCTTTCTGTGATGAATCTAACTGACTATTCTTGCTTACTACCTTCCAGTTGCCATGAGGGAAAAGCATTCTATCTTGATACTGTATTCTACCTGTGTTTTAGTAGAGACCCAGAGCTGTAAGCCATGCTGGAGGTAAACACATAAATAATACATAGACAATAATAATACAGAACAATGCATCCACAAATAACACAGTAGAGCATGCACAATTTGTTATAAACCTCTGTGCCTGTATTCTGATCCTAATACAGTATCTCTTTGCCTCTTGGATAGAGCTTCCTCTTCACAGGGAGTCATCGGATAAAAAGGCAGAGATGGCTTGTTTTGGTATAAATAAAGACATTTTATTAATATATACTGTATGTATGCTTGCCAAACACCACGCCAGAAGATATTTCTGTAATTAAAGCTGCAAAATGTAACTTTTTGGGCGACCTGACCAAAATCACATAGAAATGTGATTTATAAAGTGCATTCGGAAAGTATTCAGACCGCTTCCCTTTTTCCACATTTTGTTAAGTTAAATAAAGCCTTATTCTAAAATGGATTGAATAAAACAATCCTCAATCTACACACAATACCTTAGGTTGTTGAAGCAAAAACAGTTGTTTTGACATTTTTGCAAATGTATAAAAAAAAATAAAAAAACCAGAAATACCTTATTTACATGAGTATTCAGACCCTTTGCTATGAGACTCGAAATTGAGCTCAGGTGCATGCTGTATCCATGGATCATCCTTGAGCTGTTTCATCAACTTGATTGGAGTCCATCTGTGGTAAATTGGGCTCCCGAGTGGCGCAGCGGTGTAAGGCATTGCATTTCAGTGCTAGAGGCATCACTACAGACCCTGGTTTGTTCCCGGGCTGTATCACATCTGGCTGTGATCCGGAGTCCCATAGGGCAGTGCACAATTGGCCCAACGTCGTCCATCATTGTAAAATAACTATTTGTTCTTACTTCTTATGGCTGCAGGGGCACTATTGAGTAGCTTGGATGAAATTTGCCAAGAGGTGCCCGGAGTAAACGGCCTGCTCCTCAGTCTCAGTTGCTAATATATGCATATTATTATTAGTATTGGATAGAAAACGCTCTGAAGTTTCTAAAACTGTTTGAATGATGTATGTGAGCATAACAGAACTCATATGGCAGGCAAAAACCTGAGAACAAATCCAAACAGGAAGTGAGAAAACTGAGGTTGGTATATATTCAACCCATTCCCTATTGAAATCCCCTTGGGATATGAATGAAGATTCACTTCCTAGGGCTTCCACTAGATGTCAACCGTCTATAGAAATTTGAATGAGGCTTCTACTGTGTTGTGGGACTGAATGAGAGGGGAATGAGTTAGACTACTGGCAGAGAGCCAGGTCATACGCATACTGCATGATATCTTCCTTCCTATTCCTCCTCAAGACACAAAGGAATTCTCCTGTTGGAACTTTATTGAAGATTTATGATAAAAACATCCTAATGATTAATCCTGTACTTAGTTTGAAATGTTTCTTCGACCTGTAATATAACTTTTTGAAGATTTTGTCCGAAAAAATGGTCGAACAACACCAGCGTTTGGATAGGTGTACCAAACACGTTAACAAAAGTAGCTAATTGGAAATAAATAACGGACATTATCGAACAAATCAAGAATTTATTGTGGACCTGAGATTCCTGGGAGTGCATTCTGATGAAGATCATCAAAGGTAAGGGAATATGTAACATGTCATTTATGGTTTATGTTGACTACAACATTGCGGCTAATTTGACTTGATTGTTCTGAGCGCCGTCTCAGATTATTGTATGGTTTGCTTTTTCTGAAATATTTTCTGATAAAACATTTAAAATCTGACACAGCGGTTGCATTAAGGACAGGTATATCTGTAATTCCATGTGTATAACTTGTATTTCTGTTGAATCAATGTGGCTATGCAAAATCACTGGATGTTTTTAGAACTAGTGAATGTAACGCGCCAATGTACACTTAGATTTTTTTATATAACTATGAACTTTATCAAACAAAACATACATGTATTGTGTAACATGAAGTCCTAATGAGTGTCATCTGATGAAGATCATCAAATGTTAGTGATTAATTGTATCTCTTTTTGTGCTTTTTGTGAGTCCTCACTTTGGCTGAAAATGTCTGTTTTTATTGTGGTTTGGTGGTGACCTAACATAATTGTTTGTGGTGCTTTCGCCGTAAAGCCTATTTGAAATCGGATACTGTGTTGGGATTAACAACAAGACTACCTTTAAAACGGTATAAAATACATGTATGTTTGAGGAATTTTAATTATGAGATTTCTGTTTTTTGGAATTTAGCTCCCTGCACCTTCACTGGCTGTTGTCATACCATCCGGTTAACCTCTTTGGGCTGCAATCCCGTTTAAACTGACTTCAAAAAAATAAAGGTTAAATAAATGAAATTATTTTTTTTATTGATTGGACATGATTTAGAAATGCACACACCTGTCTATATACAGTAAGGTTCCACAGTTGACAGTGCATGAGGTCTAAGGAATTGTCCATAGAGCTCCGAGACAGGATTGTTTCAAGGAACAGATCTGGGGAAGGGTACCAAAAAATATCTAAAGCATTAAAAAAAATGTTTTATTTAACTAGGCAAGTCAGTGAAGAACACATTCTTATTTACAATGACAGCCTAGGAACAGTGGGTTAACTGCCTTCTTCAGGGGCAGAACAACAGATTTGTACCTTGTCACTCTCAGGGATTCAATCCTGCAACTTTTCAGTTACTGGCCCAACACTCTAACCACTAGGCTATCTGCCACCCCAGCATTGAAGGTCCCCAAGAACACAGTGGCCTCCATCATTCTTAAATGGAAGAAGTTAGGAACCACAAAGTCCTAGAGCTGGCCGACAACTAAGCTGAGCAATCGGGGGAGAAGGGCCTTGGTCAGGGAGGTGAGCAAGAACCCGATGGTCACTTCGACATAGCTCCAGAGTTCCTCTGTGAAGATGGGAGATCCTTCCAGAAGAACAACCATCTCTGCAGCACTCCACCAATCAAGCCTTAATGGTGGAGTGGCCAGACGGAAGCCACTCCTCAGTAAAAGGCACATGACAGCCTACTTGGAGTTTACCAAAAGGCACCTAATGGACTAAGATCTTGAGAAACAAGATTGTACTCTTTGGCCTGATGTTTTTCAGTGGCAGGGACTAGGAGACTAGTCAGGATCAAGAGAAAGATCGAACGGAGCAACGTACAGAGATATCATTGATTAAAACCTGCACCAGAGAGCTCAGGACTTCAGACTTGGGACAAAGGTTCACCTTCAAACAGGACAATGACCCTAAGCAAACAGTTAAGACAACACAGGAGTGGCTTCGAGACAAGTCTCAATGTCTTGAGTGACCCAGCCAGAGCCCGGAGATGAACATCTCTGGAGAGACCTGAAAATAACTGTGCAGCGATGCTCCCATCCAACCTGACAGAGCTTGAGAGGATCTGCAGAGATGAATGAAAAAAACTCCCCAAATACAGGGGCGCCAAGCTTGTAGTCATAGCCAAGAAGACTTGAGGCTGTAATCGCTGCCAAAGGTGCTTCAACAAAGTACTGAGTAAAGGGTCAGAATACTTACAGTGGGGCAAAAAAAGTACAGTATTTAGTCAGACACCAATTGTGCAAGTTCTCCCACTTAAAAAGATGAGAGCCCTGTAATTTTCATCATAGGTACACTTCAACTATGAAAGATAAAATGAGAAAAAAAATCCAGAAAATCACATAAGATTTTTAATTAATTTATTTGCAAATTGTGGTGGAAAATAAGTATTTGGTCACCTACAAACAAGCAAGATGTCTGGCTCCCACAGACCTGTAACTTCTTATTTAAGAGGCTCCTCTCTCCTCCACTCGTTAACTGTTTTAATGGCACCTGTTTGAACTTATTATAAGTATAAAAGACACCTGTCCACAACCTCAAACAGTCACACTCCAAACTCCACTATGGCCAAGACCAAAGAGCTGTCAAAGGACACCAGAAACAAAATTGTAGACCTGCACCAGGCAGGGAAGACTGAATCTGCAATAGGTAAGCAGCTTGGTTTGATAAAATCAACTCTGGGAGCAATTATTAGCCTACTCAATCACTTTTTATAGCTACTGTTTACAGGCCTCCTCATTGAGTTCCCTGAATTCCTATCAGACCTTGTAGTCATAGCAGATAATATTCTAATCTTTGGTGACTTTAATATTCACATGGAAAAGTCCACAGATCCACTCCAAAAGGCTTTCGGAGCCATCATCAACTCAGTGGGTTTTGTCCAACATGTCTCTGGACCTACTCACTGTCACAGTCATACTCTGGACCTAGTTTTGTCCCATGGAATAAATGTTGTGGATTTTAATGTTTTTCCTCAGAATCCTGGACTATCGGACCACCATTTTATTACGTTTGCAATTGCAACAAATAATCTGCTCAGACCCCAACCAAGGAACATCAAAAGTCGTGCTATAAATTCACAGACAACACAAAGATTCCTTGATATCCTTCCAGACTCCCTCTGTCTACCCAAGGACGTCAGAGGACAAAAATCAGTTAACCACCTAACTGAGGAACTCAATTTAACCTTGTGCAATACCCTAGATGCAGTTGCACCCCTAAAAACGAAAAACATTTCTCATAAGAAACTAGCTCCCTGGTATACAGAAAATACGCAAGCTCTGAAGCAAGCTTCCAGAAAATTGGAACGGAAATGGTGCCACACCAAACTGGAAGTCTTCCGACTAGCTTGGAAAGACAGTACTGTGCAGTATCGAAGAGCCCTTACTGCTGCTCGATCATCCTATTTTTCCAACTTAATTGAGGAAAATAAGAACAATCCAAAATTCCTTTTTGATACTGTCACAAAGCTAACTAAAAAGCAATATTCCCCAAGAGAGGATGGCTTTCACTTCAGCAGTAATAAATTCATGAACTTCTTTGAGGAAAAGATCATGATTATTAGAAAGCAAATTATGGACTCTTTAAATCTGCGTATTCCTTCAAAGCTCAGTTGTCCTGAGTCTGCACAACTCTGCCAGGACCTAGGATCAAGGGAGACACTCAAGTGTTTTAGTACTATAGCTCTTGACACAATGATGAAAATAATAATGGCCTCTAAACCTTCAAGCTGCATACTGGACCCTATTCCAACTAAAATACTGAAAGAGCTGCTTCCTGTGCTTGGCCCTCCTATGTTGAACATAATAAACGGCTCTCTATCCACCGGATGTGTACCAAAATCACTAAAAGTGGCAGTAATAAAGCCTCTCTTGAAAAAGCCAAACCTTGACCAAGAAAATATAAATAACTATCGGCCTATATTGGACCTTCCATTCTTCTCAAAATTTGTATAAAAAGCTGTTGCAACTCACTGCCTTCCTGAAGACAAACAATGTATACGAAATGCTTCAGTCTGGTCTTAGACCCCATCATAGCACTGAGACTGCACTTGTGAAGGTGGTAAATTACCTTTTAATGGTATCAGGCAGAGGCTCTGCATCTGTCCTTGTGTTCCTAGACCTTAGTGCTGCTTTTGATACCATTGCTCACCACATTCTTTTGGAGAGATTGGAAACCCAAATTGGTCTACACGGACAAGAGCTGGACTGGTTTAGATCTTATCTGTCGGAAAGATATCAGTTTGTCTCTGTGAATGGTTTGTCCTCTGACAAATCAACTGTAAATTTCGGTGTTCCTCAAGGTTCCATTTTAGGACCACTATTGTTTTCACTATATATTTTACCTCTTGGGGATGTCATTCAAAAACATAATGTTAACATTCACTGCTATGCGGATGACACACAGCTGTACATTTCAATGAAACATGGTGAATCCCCAAAATTGCCCTCGCTAGAAGCCTGTGTTTCAGACATAAGGAAGTGGTTGGCTGCAAACATTCTACTTTTAAACTCGGACAAAACAGAGATGCTTGTTCTAGATCCCAAGAAACAAATAGGTAGTCTGTTGAATCTGACAATTAATCTTAATGGTTGTACAGTCGTCTCAAATAAAACTGAAGGACCTCGGCGTTACTCTGGACCATGTTCTCTCTTTTGACGAACATATCAAGACTGTTTCAAGGACAGCTTTTTTCCATCTACGTAACATTGCAAAAATCAAAAACTTTCTGTCCAAAAATGATGCAGAAAAATTAATCCATGCTTTTGTTACTTCTAGGTTAGACTACTACAATGCTCTACTTTCCCGCTACCCGGATAAAACACTAAATAAACTTTAGTGCTAAATACGGCTGCTAGAATCTTGACTAGAACACAAAAATATGATCATATTACTCAAGTGCTAGCCTCCTTACACTGGCTTCCTGTCAAGGCAAGGGCTGATTTCAAGGTTTTACTGCTAACCTACAAAGCATTACATGGGCTTGCTCCTACCTATTTCTCTGATTTGGTCCTGCCGTACATACTTACACGTACGCTACGGTCACAAGACGCAGGCCTCCTAATTGTCCCTAGAATTTCTAAGCAAACAGCTGGAGGCAGGGCTTTCTCCTATAGAGCTCCATTTTTATGGAATGGTCTGCCTACCCATGTGAGAGACGCAAACTCTGTCTCAACCTTTAAGTCTTTACTGAAGACTCATCTCTTCAGTGGGTCATATGATTGAGTGTCGTCTGGCCCAGGAGTGTGAAGGTGAACGGAAAGGCTCTGGAGCAACGAACCGCCCTTGCTGTCTCTGCCTGGCCGGTTCCCCTCTTTCCACTGGGATTCTCTGCCTCTAACCCTATTACAGGGGCTGAGTCACTGGCTTACTGGTGCTCTTTCATGTCGTCCCTAGGAAGGGTGCGTCACTTGAGTGGGTTGAGTCACTGATGTGATCTTCCTGTCTGGGTTGGCGACCCCCTTGGGTTGTGCGTGGCGGAGATCTTTGTGGGCTATACTCGGCCTTGTCTCAGGATGGTAAGTTGGTGGTTGACGATATCCCTCTAGTGGTGTGGGGGCTTTGCTTTGGCAAAGTGGGTGGGGTTATATCCTTCCTGTTTGGCCCTGTCCGGGGGTATCATCGGATGGGGCCACAGTGTCTCCTGACCCCTCCTGTCTCAGCCTCCAGTATTTATGCTGCAGTAGTTTGTGTCGGGGGGCTAGGGTCAGTTTGTTATATCTGGAGTTCTTCTCCTGTCCGATCCGGTGTCCTGTGTGAATTTAAGTATGCTCTCTCTAATTCTCTCTTTCTTTCTCTCTCTCGGAGGACCTGAGCCCTAGAACCATGCCTCAGGACTACCTGGCATGATGACTCCTTGCTGTCCCCAGTCCACTTGGCCATGCTGCTGCTCCAGTTTCAACTGTTCTGCCTGGGATTATTATTTTTGACCATGCTGGTCATTTATGAACATTTGAACATCTTGGCCATGTTCTGTTATAATCTCCACCCGTCACAGCCAGAAGATGACTGACCACCCCACATAGCCTGGTTCCTCTCTAGGTTTCTTCCTAGGTTTTGGCCTTTCTAGGGAGTTTTTCCTAGCCACCGTGCTTCTATACCTGCATTGCTTCCTGTTTGGGGTTTTAGGCTGGGTTTCTGTACAGCACTTTGAGATATCAGCTGATGTACGAAGGGCTATATAAATACATTTGATTTGCTGTGAACCGCATCTCAAGAAACATGCCAACAGGAGATGTATATTAAAATTCATTGTATCGTTGATGCAATTTTAATGTTGTTTGAGTTGCTTTGTGTATTATCAAATTCGCTTGATAGGATTTTACTGCAACATTTCATCCAAGGTACTTTACATATGCATTTCAAAGTGCAGTCAGTCAAGAAAAGCTCATGAATATAAGCTCTTTGTAGTGATGTTACGTTTGATATCTTAGCTCAGAGGCATGCACCAAAATCACTAAGCAGCTAACTTCGAAGTGGTGTAGCGATGCGTGTACCACTTTCTTAGAAGTACGTCATCAATGACGTCCGAATCTTCGTTTAATCATGTGCTTTTTCAAACCGCGAGATTCCTCTAATTTCTTCGATTCCAAGCTGCTTCAAACAATTCAAATCAAATCAAATCAAATTTTATTTGTCACATACACATGGTTAGCAGATGTTAATGCGAGTGTAGCGAAATGCTTGTGCTTCTAGTTCCGACAATGCAGTAATAACAAGTAATCTAACTAACAATTCCAAAACTACTGTCTTGTACACAGTGTAAGGGGATAAAGAATATGTACATAAGGATATATGAATGAGTGATGGTACAGAGCAGCATAGGCAAGATACAGTAGATGGTATCGGGTACAGTATGTACAAATGAGATGAGTATGTAAACAAAGTGGCATAGTATAGTATAAAGTGGCTAGTGATACATGTATTACATAAGGATACCGTCGATGATATAGAGTACAGTATATACGTATGCATATGAGATGAATAATGTAGGGTAAGTAACATTTATATAAGGTAGCATTGTTTGAAGTGGCTAGTGATATATTTACATCATTTCCCATCAATTCCCATTATTAAAGTGGCTGGAGTTGAGTCAGTGTCAGTGTGTTGGCAGCAGCCACTCAGTGTTAGTGGTGGCTGTTTAACAGTCTGATGGCCTTGAGATAGAAGCTGTTTTTCAGTCTCTCGGTCCCAGCTTTGATGCACCTGTACTGACCTCGCCTTCTGGATGATAGCGGGGTGAACAGGCAGTGGCTCGGGTGGTTGATGTCCTTGATGATCTTTATGGCCTTCCTGTGACATCGGGTGGTGTAGGTGTCCTGGAGGGCAGGTAGTTTGCCCCCGGTGATGCGTTGTGCAGACCTCACTACCCTCTGGAGAGCCTTACGGTTGAGGGCGGTGCAGTTGCCATACCAGGCGGTGATACAGCCCGCCAGGATGCTCTCGATTGTGCATCTGTAGAAGTTTCACCTGTACTGGTCACCGTACATACAAATATAATTAGCCTAGGGAACATTCAGGGATGTGAGAGTATGAGGTTGAATCCCTTTGAAGGCACACTTTCTGCACTGTTGTTCAAATAATTTGTTTTTATTTAGTATTGCTAAATAATGCCATAGATTCAATTTAAAAAAAATAGTCAACTTGAAGGCAAAAAATGGAAGCATGATATAAGATGCAAACCTGGTATTCCAGCTAATTATAGGCTACTAAAGCCAATTACTTACCACTGACCCACGGAATTCTAATGAAACCAATGGAGAAAAAAATGTCTAGCTGCTAATTACTTGCTGGTATTTATTGCTGAACTGCGGATGTCACTAACGTGCGTTATGAACCGTTTTTCAGAACTATGTTTTAAAGCGCCTAATTCTTTGGAAAGCCGTGGTTTGCTATCACATGCTCTCCGCCCACCCAACCTATCTGTCTTTTCAAACATTCTGGCAACTAGCCATGACAGAAAAAGTACTTTTTAGAATGATTGTTCAGGGCTTTTAAGATTTGCTGCCACTTTGATCTGTCACCTCGGTACATTACCTTAATAGGGTGCTCCGACCACAATATTATCAATTCATTTGGTACAGCATTCTCACTTACAGGTGGAACAAATATAGCCACTTACAAAGCATGCCTCAAGATATGTTAATGAGCCAGACACAAGACTACCATGCACCCACTAGTGGTCAAAAGGCTTTTGGCACCTCAAAGATACGGTACTGTATTTATTTTATTTTAATTTAACACTCACTTAGTTTTTTTTAACACTAGAGAATTCACTATTTATTAAAAGTGACCCATCTCAAATGAAGCAGTTTTTCTTTTCATTACATTGATCATTACACCTCAGTTTTACGCTGGAGCCAGACGCTGTCGAATGAGCCTTTTGTTTGTGAGGGAATGAGAGTTGTTCACAAGCAGATAGGGTAACATAATTAATATTTTGCCCTTGGTTTGGCCTTGTGATGCTGGAATAGATGAAAATCCCATCTCTCATAATCTCTGCAATTGTGCAGTCAAACCTACAGTAAAATGAAACCAACAAACGTGTTAAATGTTACATGGTCAATTGTACTTTCAATACATTGATCAGGACATATTTATCTGTTTACATCTCTTCACATGGTACAACGATGGGTGAATCATTTGTTTTTTTACTTAGGTTATGAAATAATATAATAACTTGGCAGTATATAACCCATTCAATAGAATGCCCTGCTTAAAAAAACCAGCACATACCAGCATCAATTTCAAGATGAACCATGCTGGTCTATGCTGATCCATGCTGGTCGGATGCTGGTGGAGCTGCTCTGACCAGCATGGTTTAACTGGTTGTGCTATCAGACCAGTCTTCGTTGTGTTTTCGCTGGTGTCCAGCCTTCGCTGTGTTTTAGACACTGGTGACTAGTGTAGGCAAAATAAGGTGCCCAGAGTAAACTGCCTGCTACTCAGCCATAAAAGCTAGAATATGCATATGAGTATATTTGGATAGAAAACACTCTGGAGTTTCTAAAACTGTTTGAATGATGTCTGAGTATAACAGAACTCACATTTGAAAACCTGTGGGAAATCTGAGGTTTGTAGGTTTTCAACTCATACCCTATCGAAGATACAGTGGGACATTGGTCATATTGCACTTCCTAAGGCTTCCACTAGATGCCAACAGTCTTTAGAACTTTGTTTGATGCTTCTACTGTGAAGGGGGCCGAATGAGGGGGGGCGAATGAGAGGGGATTGAGCCAGATGTCTGGCAGATTGCCACGAACTCGTGATGCGTGGTCATGTGAGAGTTAGCTTGCGTTCCATTGCTTTACTACAGACTAAGGGATTCTCCGGGTTGGAACATTATGGAAGATTTATGATAAAAACATCCTAAAGATTGATTCTATACTTCGTTTGACATGTTTCTACGACCTGTAATATAACTTTTTGGACTTTTCGGCTAGACTTGCTTACCAAACTCCCTAACAAAAGGAGGTATATGGACATAAATTATGAACATTATTGAACAAATCAATCATTTATTGTGGAACTGGGATTCCTGGGAGTGCATTCAGATGAAGATCTTCAAAGGTAAGTGAATATTTATAATGCTATTTCTGACTAATGTTGACTCCACAACATGGCGGATATCAATTTGGCTGTTTTGGTCTCTAAGCACCGTACTCAGATTATTGCATGGTATGCTTTTTCAGTAACGTTTTTTTGAAATCTGACACATCGGTTGCATTAAGGAGAAGTTTATCTAAAGTTCTATGTATAAGAGTTGTGCGTATTTCTGTAAATTGATGTGGCTCTCTACAAAATCACAGCATGTTTTGGAACTACTGAACATACATTGCCTTGCGAAAGTATTCGGCCCCCTTGAACTTTGCGACCTTTTGCCACATTTCAGGCTTCAAACATAAAGATATAAAACTGTATTTTTTTGTGAAGAATCAACAACAAGTGGGACACAATCATGAAGTGGAACGACATTTATTGGATATTTCAAACTTTTTTAACAAATCAAAAACTGAAAAATTGGGCGTGCAAAATTATTCAGCCCCCTTAAGTTAATACTTTGTAGCGCCACCTTTTGCTGCGATTACAGCTGTAAGTCGCTTGGGGTATGTCTCTATCAGTTTTGCACATCGAGAGACTGACATTTTTTCCCATTCCTCCTTGCAAAACAGCTCGAGCTCAGTGAGGTTGGATGGAGAGCATTTGTGAACAGCAGTTTTCAGTTCTTTCCACAGATTCTCGATTGGATTCAGGTCTGGACTTTGACTTGGCCATTCTAACACCTGGATATGTTTATTTTTGAACCATTCCATTGTAGATTTTGCTTTATGTTTTGGATCATTGTCTTGTTGGAAGACAAATCTCCGTCCCAGTCTCAGGTCTTTTGCAGACTCCATCAGGTTTTCTTCCATAATGGTCCTGTATTTGGCTCCATCCATCTTCCCATCAATTTTAACCATCTTCCCTGTCCCTGCTGAAGAAAAGCAGGCCCAAACCATGATGCTGCCACCACCATGTTTGACAGTGGGGATGGTGTGTTCAGGGTGATGAGCTGTGTTGCTTTTAGCCAAGCATTGTTGCCAAAAAGTTACATTTTGGTTTCAACTGACCAGAGCACCTTGTTCCACGTGTTTGGTGTGTCTCCCAGGTGCCTTGTGGCAAACTTTAAACAACACTTTTTATGGATATCTTTAAGAAATGGCTTTCTTCTTGCCACTCTTCCATAAAGGCCAGATTTGTGCAATATACGACTGATTGTTGTCCTATGGACAGAGTCTCCCACCTCAGCTGTAGATCTCTGCAGTTCATCCAGAGTGATCATGGGCCTCTTGGCTGCATCTCTGATCAGTCTTCTCCTTGTATGAGCTGAACGTTTAGAGGGACGGCCAGGTCTTGGTAGATTTGCAGTGATCTGATACTCCTTCCATTTCAATATTATCACTTGCACAGTGCTCCTTGGGATGTTTAAAGCTTGGGAAATCTTTTTGTATCCAAATCCGGCTTTAAACTTCTTCACAACAGTATCTCGGACCTGCCTGGTGTGTTCCTTGTTCTTCATGATGCTCTCTGCGCTTTTAACGGACCTCTGAGACTATCACAGTGCAGGTGCATTTATACGGAGACTTGATTACACACAGGTGGATTGTATTTATCATCATTAGTCATTTAGGTCAACATTGGATCATTCAGAGATCCTCACTGAACTTCTGGAGAGAGTTTGCTGCACTGAAAGTAAAGGGGCTGAATAATTTTGCACGCCCAATTTTTCAGTTTTTGATTTGTTAAAAAAGTTTGAAATATCCAATAAATGTCGTTCCACTTCATGATTGTGTCCCACTTGCTGTTGATTCTTCACAAAAAAATACAGTTTTATATCTTTATGTTTGAAGCCTGAAATGTGGCAAAAGGTCGCAAAGTTCAAGGGGGCCGAATACTTTCGCAAGGCACTGTAACACGCCAATGTAAAACGAGATTTTTGGATATAAATATGCACTTTATCGAACAAAACATACATGTATTGTGTAACATGATAACTATGAGTGTCATCTGATGAAGATTATCAAAGGTTAGTGATTAATTGTATCTATATTTCTGCTTTTTGTGACTCCTCTCTTTGGCTGGAAAAAATGGCAGTTTTTTTCTGTGGCTTGGTGGTGACCTAACATAATCGTTTGTGGTGCTTTTGCTGTAAAGCCACTGTGGCTGGATTAGCGAGAATTTTATCTTTAAAATGGTGTAAAATACTTGTCTGCTTGAGGAATTTTAATGATGAGATTTTTGTGGTTTTGAATTTGGCGCCCTGCACTTTCACTGGCTGTTGGCGGGGGGAACGCTACCGTCCCGAATTTCCCAGAGAGGTTATTAATAAACAATGATTCATTTAAGATTGACTTGTCCATGTGTAGAATTTCCACAACACTCTATCGTACTTCAAACAATGTGTATTCAGGTGTGTATGCATGATTCAAACCTTCTCAAACAGCCTAATTCATACTCTTTGAGGAGGTGCTCCCACAATAATGTGATTTGTACCGCTTACAAGTTCAAGTATTGGATTCTTCACAAACCACACTAACCCCATTCAACTTCACATTCAAGCTTTTTTTAAACTATATGAAGGCAAGCTTTGCTTTTATACTTACCAAACCATCATGTTTGATTGAGCGAGCTATTTTGTCTTGTAGTAATGTGTCTGTCTGTCTGTATATCCTTAACAATGCGCTTCAACCAATGTTATACTATTGTGGGGGACATGAGGTGGTCTGAACTGCCCTGCTGCCTCAGTAATAACAAATAACATACTCTTTGAGATTGAATTCACATACCAAAGTACAGGACAGATACATTCAGGATTCTGATTTCACTCTCACTATATCAGAGTGATTTATTTTCGTATTTCACTGAAAAGCAAAAGGGAAAACCTGAAGATAACGGTATATAATAAACCATCAAAGGTTACAAAGTATGATTTCACTGCAGTTTTTGTGAGTGATATCACAGTGCTTAACATATCTTCGACAAGTGGAGGAGGCTGCAATTAAAATTAATGTTAGCAGTTAATTGGTCTTCTGATTGAGTTTAGAAAGAGCAGAAGAGATGGGAGACTGTAATGAACTACAGTTATGTCAGCTCATCCATCATATTATTCATCATTACATATCTCCTCTGTGATTTTTTTACAACACTGCATGCGTCAATCATCAATCTCACTCATGCTTAGGCCATAATGCACAGAATATATTTTAGGTGGGTAATCATTACTAAGCTTTAGATTTACTAGTTGTACTTTATTTCACTGTTCACTATTTACATGGTATGTGTAATGATATCTTGTAAAAAGGTAATTACATACTAATGACCTATTACTTAATTTTGGTTTGTTTGTCGTTGTTTTATCATAATTGCAGTGAAATTAGCATCGCAAAATGTTAATTACATAATAATTACCTAGTGATTCATATTGGTTTGCTATTCAGCTTGGTTTCTTTGCCATACTTTTAAACAAGTTCTACTACATAGGCCTGCCTACATACCTTTGGGTACCAGGCAGCTACCACCTCTGTTAAATTGTTTGAAGTAAAAAAAAACACATTACTCGCTATAGTCGGTGGCGGTGCTGTGTATTTTTTACAGTAATTTCCATGTGTGCATCCCAATTGCCACCCTATTACCTATATAGGATAGTCCTACTATGAGGGAAAAAGGGTTCTGTTTGGGACGCAAACCTATGTCTTCAGTGTGTTGCTGTGTGCTGAAACAAAAGGCCTGATGGGACTTTCCACCAGAGAGGCAGAGACCCACCTGTCACCTGCTCGACTCACAAGCCTCAGCTAATTAAATAATCCAAACGGGCCTTCCTCTGTGACCTCACATGGTCTATTACACATCGATTTAGGTTCCATCTGGCTTGAATTAATGAAACACATTTTCATCTCAGCCACGGCTGTTCACAGCAAACAACTACTCCTGATTAACATCACATCAGCCCGTGCCGCTATTCACTGTGGAATGAGGCATTTTTAAGCTATGCAAAGAACTTCTTTATTCTTTGAATGTAGCTTCCATTATTACCTGTGACTTGACTACACACTAAAGACAAATGGTTCCAAGGCTTATTTGGCTTAAAACCATAGCGGGACCCTTTTAGGTGGTATATGGAGCCTTTTTTGGAGGTTCTATAAAGTTCTAAATGTCACATGATGGTGCTAAAAAGAAAACGTTTCTAAGGTTCCGCTATTGGTTACAAGACAAAAAAACAAAATGTATTGTGCACTTTCTTATAGAACCTTTACGGAGAATGGTTCTATGAAGGGCCTTTCTCAATCTCAAAGGTTCTTCGCAGAACCATACAGGGTTTTTCATTCTGGTTCACATCCACATCGACGGGACTGTAGTGGAGAAGGTGGAAAGTTAAGTTTCTCTGTGTACACATCACGGACAAACTGAACTCGTCCACCCACACAGACAGCGTGGTGAAGAACGCACAACAGTACCTCTTCAACATCTGGAGGATGAAAGAATTTGGCTTGTCATCTAAAACACTCACAAACCTTTAGAGATGCACAATTGAGAGCATCCTGTATCACCACCTGGTACGGCAATTGCTCCGCCCTCAACTGCAAGGCTCACCAGACGGTAGTGTGGTCTGCAAAAGCATCACCGGGGGCAAACTACCTGCCCTCTAGGACACCTACAGCACCCAATATCACAGGAAGCCCAAAAAGATCATCAAGGACAACAACCACCCAAGCCACTGCCTGTTCACTCCGCTATCATCCAGAAGGCGAGGTCAGTACAGGTGCATCAAAGCTGGGACCGAGAGACTGGAAAACAGCTTCTATCTCAAGGCCATCAGACTGTTAAACAGCCATCACTAACAAAGATAGGCTGCTGCCAACATACAGACTCAAAAATCTGGCCACTTAAATAAATTGACCTAATAAAGGTATCACTAGTCACTTTAAATAACGCCGCTTTAATAATGTTTACATATCCAACATTACTCATCTCATATGTGTATATACTGTATTCTACTGCATCTGGCCTATGCCGCACGCCATCGCTCATCCATATATTTATATGTACATATTCTATTCATCCCTCTACATTTGTGTGTATTTGTGTGTATAAGGTAGTTGTTGTGAATTGTTAGATTACTTGTTAGATATTACTGCATAGTCGGAACTAGAAACACAAGTATTTCGCTACACTCGCATTTACATCTGCTAACCATGTGTATGTGACCAATAACATTTGATTTTATTTAGTAGCCATTTCATAGTTCAAAGTACATAGAATTCATAATTGAGATTATTTGGAAGTTGAATCATGCATTAGCTTTGGGGCAGCTGAGATCCCTGAGAAGAGAATTGAGAACTACTGACTTAGTCAACCATTCTCAACTGACACATGGCCATACATTGGACATACAGAAAAAATCATAATTGACCATATTCCTATGTGACATTTAGTTGAATAACACAACATATTAGATAAACTGAAATGGCACTCTAACTCACGGTTGACAAAAATAACTGTGAACAAATCACGCCCCAAAATATTCTAGTGCACCGCCGCTCCTACATTTCAACTATCGCTAAAAGAAAAAAGAACTTGAGGGCGAAGATGAATGACGAGGAGGAGACTTGGATGACAATTGTGGCACATTTTGGGGGCATGGAGAGGCCAGAGATAGCTAGACTAACAAATTGGACTAAGGACAGAAAGTGGGTATTAGAAGAAGGGCATCAGTATGTGTTCTGCGAGCAATACAGCGGATGAAGGTACGGTATGAGCATGGTTAATGGATAGACACAGTTATGGACAGCGAGGAAGAAGAGTTGAGCACAGTGGGAAAATGTGTGTTGATTAAGATTGGGCAAAGTACAAAGCGTATTCTGCTGTCTCTGATGGCTCAGAAGTTGAATCTGACAAGAGTGAGGATAAATTACCTGTGGTGAAGACCTAGACCGAGCCTCGCCCCGATGGTCATGCAAAGGATGATTTGGGCTCAGTGGGAATGACATTTTTGGAGAATATGTATCCCTGCCTTTTGGCTGATCCATATGTTGTCTCGGGCTGGATAGAAAATAAGTTGAGTACTGTTAAATAGATGGAGGTAGCTCGAAATGGACTTTCTGTGTTTCTTCTATCCAGAGGGAGAGGCACTTCAAGTCACGTGACAAGACCTGTGACTTGCTTTGCTCGCCAGAGCAGGGCACTGTTGAAAAGAGTAATTACAGGGGTGGGTTTAAGTTTTGAAATGGAGCAACTGAAAATGAAAATTCCCTGTGTCTGTGACGCCTGCCATTTGGTGCGACGCAGACCCGGTGGCGCGCAGGGAGAAACTGAGAAGACACTGTCTATTCTTTTGAAGTAGAATCTTTACATGATAAAGTTATGTTAGGATATGCCAAACCCACTAATGCAGGTTCCGTCAACTACTGTAGGTTTGACCTTGGGCCAAATTTTTTCGGAGCTAATAGTCGGTGGGCCAGAACAAAATTTGTATATAATATTCACACAAGTAATTGTCCTACACTACAAATTGAACATTTTTAACCCATCTGATTCGTATATAATACATTCAATGACAAAAACAAAATCATTTCGATCTGATAACGCTCCTAAAATACCAATGTCTTTATTAAATTATTTGTTTTTATATTTCTCTGTGCATTGATTGATGGGGAAAAACAGGTCTAGATAGCCTACTGTAGGCTACACTACTTTTTAGAACAATTAGCAAGAGAACATTTGTCTCAAAAAGTATCAAAAGCAAGGTGGATAAATGAAAATCCAAGTTTCAGGGAAGAATGGACAGAGAGATATGTGTGTCTTATTTGCAATGAAAATGTTGCAGTTTGCAAAGAATTCAATCGCCGACGTCACTATGAATCTAAGCATGGAACTTTCAAACTGGCCTTCCCACCCCAGACAGAGGTCCGATGCAGAAATTGAAGTGTTAACTGCAAACTACACACACAGCTTTTTTGGCTGACATATTCTGACACTTAAACGGGTTGAATATGCCTTCACAAGGAATAGAGAAAATAGGTGTACATGTTGGAAAAACATGAGGCCTTTACTAGGCAGCTTGAGTTGTTCGATTTGGACTGGAAGGCTGCTGCACTTCAGCACATTGAAGAAATGACAGACAGTGGGACCAGGCCGCAGCACTGTTACAGAGGTGATGGAAGATTTCATCAAGCAGCTGAGGGAAAACTTCTCCACCAGATTTGAAGACTACAGCATGCCCAAGGATACCAATGTATTTGTACGTGATCATTTCACAGTCCCACCAGGTGGAGAGATCTCCTCCTAGGGGGACTGTTGCTAAGACAACGATACCCTCGCTGGAAGAGGCCTCAATTCAAACTGAGCTGATTGAATTCCAGACATCGAGCCAAATTAGGGATGCGCTCAGGAGGGCCGAGTCCTTGTGTGTGTTTTGGTTAGCATGCTCAGAGTAATCCTGCACAGTAAAGAAACTTGCATTTTACGTGCTGACAATGTTTGGATCGACTTACACCTACGAGTCCTTCTTTTCCTCTATAAACGCAATATAGACCAATGACAGGAACCAGCTTACAAATCAAATCAATTTTGTTTGTCACATACACATGGTTAGCAGATGTTAATGCGAGTGTAGCGAAATACTTTTGCCTCTAGTTCCGACCATGCAGTAATGTCTAACAAGTAATCTAACAATTTCACAACAACTACCTTATATACACAAGTGTAAAGGAATGAATAAGAATATGTACATAAAAATATATGAATGAGCGATGGCCGAACGCAGTAGATGGCAGATGGCATAGAGTATAGTATGTACATATGAGATGAGTAATGAAGGGTATGTAAACATTATTTAAGGTGGCTAGTGCTACATACATTTTTCATTATTAAAGTGGCTAGAGATGAGTCTATGTTAGCAGCAGCCACTCAATGTTAGTGATTATTTTATATAGGCCTAGGCTCTGAAGAAATAGGCTTAAATTAATCCCTCTTGTTGTTTGCAAAGTGAAATTAAAGTGAAGATTATTGTCGAAATGAATTACTCGACTGGTGTAGTTTTCCTCCATCTGTTGCTGTGTGCCACTTGCATAACAAGTTAGCTATGTCTTCAGCACCAGGCGCTGTTCACCTTCTATTGATTGTGCTGAAGTTGCAGTTTTACATTTCATCATCACAAAGTGGTCCGCTGCCATCTTTATTAGTTGACTGTCTCCTGCATTCTTTCTCCTCATGAATAAAGTTAAAATGTGACTTTTGCATTATTTAGGCAGGGTAACTTCCTTCATGGGACATTGCAATTGGGACTTTTTGCATCTCGGGGTCCGAGATGATTTTATTTAATTTGGGGGGCTTTGAGGGGCCAAATAATGTTGCTGGCGGGACAGATTTGGGATCAGAAGTGCCCGGTGTGAGAGAGACAGGGTGCCAGGGTCAGAGTAGATTAGAAGGTTGTCCTATGTTGAGGCAGTGAAGAGAGTAGAGGATGATGGGTCAAGGGTGAGTAGTGGTTCTAGGCCAATAAAGAGTGAGATACATTTGTGCTTCAGTAAGGTTGGCTTCTTAGCATTCATTGCCATGGTTATCAAATGTACCACAGAAATGTAACGTAAATCAAAGCAAATAGATGTTGTGGTGGCAGCTGCAGAGAAGTACTTGGGTATACGAGGCTTTACTGGAGTCAACTTAGTTAGGGTCAAAGTAGTGGAATAGTGTGGTGATTTTTATTTTCATGAAAAATTGGTAAATAGGGTGGTGCAATTCTTTCCTTTTCCCCATCCCTTTTTTTATATTTGATTGACCGCACACTACCGCACAATAGGTGGCGGCATGCACAAACAAAATTTGGGAATGCCATGATATCAAAGAAGAAACCCTTTTTTGAACTGCAAAGAACCATTGATGGGCTCAAAGGGTTATTTGGGTCACCCTTCCCAAATAACCCTTGTGTATACACGCAGGTACAGCTAGTTGAGAGGGTATGCAATAATAATGTCATAAATTTAGTAACTGCCAACTTGTGTAACATAAATATATAGGATTCAGTTTTAGAAGTTACAACGATGCAAGGCTACGTCATTATGGCAATATCTTCAACAATATGCTTCTGGTTTATTCTGAACACATTATCAGAGTTCAAAAGCTATGTTTCTGTCATGTATTGTCATGTTGTGTCTTTCTGTCCTTTCCTTTCACCCTGTCTCCCTCTGCTGGTCGTATTAGGTTACCTTTTCTCCCCCGCTTTCCCCAAGCTGTTCCTTGTCTCCTCTTGACTACCTCGTCACCCCTTCTCCCACCTGTTCCCCTTTTCCCTCTGATTAGTCCCCTATATCTCTCTCTGTTTTTGTTCCTGTCCTTGTCGGATTCTTGTTTGTTGTGTTTCATGCCTGAGCCAGACTATCGTCATGTTTGCTGTAACCTTGTCCTGTCCTGTCGGAATCTGCCGGTCTATCTGAGCCTACCTATGTTTGGTTATTAAAGAAGCTCTGTTTAAGTTAGTTCGCTTTTGGGTCCTCATTCACTCACCGTAACAGAAGAATCCGACCAAGAATGGACCCAGCGACTTCGGATCCTCTCCACTCAGCCGTTGAGACCCTGGCCACCCAAGTCTCCAACCTCACAGAACAGGTTCACCATCTCCGCCTCGATCCACCGGCCACTTCCAGGGCTTTCGAATCTCCGGAGCCCAGAATCAATAACCCGCCGTGTTACTCTGGGGAGCCCACTGAATGACGCTCGTTCCTCACCCAGTGTGATATTGTGTTTTCTCTCCAGCCCAACACTTACTCCAGGAGCACTGCTCGTGTCGCCTACGTCATATCTCTCCTTATTGGACGGGCTCGTGAGTGGGGCACGGCAATCTGGGAGGCAAGGGCTGAGTGTACTAACCAGTATCAGGACTTTAAGGAGGAGATGATACGGGTTTTTGATCGATCTGTTTTTGGGGAGGAGGCTTCCAGGGCCCTGTCTTCCCTATGTCAAGGTAATCGATCCATAACAGACTACTCTATTGAGTTTCGCACTCTTGCTGCCTCCAGTGGCTGGAACGAGCCGGCTTTGCTCGCTCGTTTTCTGGAGGGTCTCCGCGCAGAGGTAAAGGATGAGATTCTCTCCCGGGAGGTCCCTTCCAGCGTGGATTCCCTGATTGAACTCGCTATTCGCATTGAGCGACGGGTTGATCTTCGTCACCGAGCTCGTGGAAAGGAGCTCGCGTTCTCCGTTGCCCCCCTCTCCGCATCACTACCATCTTCCTCTGCCGGCTCGGGAGCTGAGCCTATGCAGCTGGGAGGTATCCGCATCTCGACTAAGGAGAGGGAACGGAGAATCACCAACCGCCTCTGTCTCTATTGCGGTTCTGCTGGTCATTTTGTCACTTCATGTCCAGTAAAAGCCAGAGCTCATCAGTAAGCGGAGGGCTACTGGTGAGCGCTACTACTCCTGTCTCTCCTTCAAGATCCTGCACTACCTTGTCGGTCCATCTACGCTGGACCGGTTCGTCAGCTTCCTGCAGTGCCTTAATAGACTCTGGGGCGGAGGGCTGTTTTATGGACGAGACCTGGGCTCGGGAACATGACATTCCTCTCAGACAGTTAAGGGAGTCCACGGCCTTGTTCGCCCTGGATGGTAGTCCTCTCCCCAGGATTCAGCGTGAGACGCTACCTTTAACCCTCACTGTTTCTGGTAATCATAGCGAAACCATTTCTTTTTTGATTTTTCGTTCACCTTTTACACCTGTTGTTTTGGGCCATCCCTGGCTAGTTTGTCATAATCCTTCCATTAATTGGTCTAGTAATTCTATCCTCTCCTGGAACGTCTCTTGTCATGTGAAATGTTTAATGTCTGCTATCCCTCCTGTTTCCTCTGTCTCTTCTTCACAGGAGAAGCCTGGTGATTTGACAGGGGTGCCGGAGGAATATCACGATCTGCGCACGGTGTTCAGTCGGTCCAGGGCCACCTCTCTTCCTCCACACCGGTCGTATGATTGTAGTATTGATCTCCTTCCGGGAACCATTCCCCCCCGGGGTAGACTATACTCTCTGTCGGCTCCCGAACGTAAGGCTCTCGAGGATTATTTGTCTGTAGCTCTTGACGCCGGTACCATAGTCCCCTCCTCCTCTCCCGCCGGAGCGGGGGTTTTTTTTGTCAAGAAGAAGGACGGGTCTCTGCGCCCCTGCATAGATTATCGAGGGCTGAATGACATAACAGTTAAGAATCGTTATCCGCTTCCTCTTATGTCTTCAGCCTTCGAGATCCTGCAGGGAGCCAGGTTTTTCACTAAGTTGGACCTTCGTAACGCTTACCATCTCGTGCGCATCAGGGAGGGGGACGAGTGGAAGACGGCGTTTAACACTCCGTTAGGGCACTTTGAATACCGGGTTCTTCCTTTCGGCCTCGCTAACGCTCCAGCTGTCTTTCAGGCATTAGTCAATGATGTCCTGAGAGACATGCTGAACATCTTTGTTTTCGTTTACCTTGACGATATCCTGATTTTTTCACCGTCACTCCAGATTCATCTTCGGCACGTTCGACGTGTCCTCCAGCGCCTTTTAGAGAATTGTCTTTTTGTGAAGGCTGAGAAGTGCACTTTTCATGCCTCCTCCGTCACATTTCTCGGTTCTGTTATTTCCGCTGAAGGCATTAAGATGGATCCCGCTAAGGTCCAAGCTGTCATTGATTGGCCCGCCCCTAAGTCACGCGTCGAGCTGCAGCGCTTTCTCGGCTTCGCGAACTTCTATCGTCGTTTCATCCGTAATTTCGGTCAGGTGGCAGCTCCTCTCACAGCCCTTACTTCTGTCAAGACGTGCTTTAAGTGGTCCGTTTCCGCCCAGGGAGCTTTTGATCTCCTCAAGAATCGTTTTACATCCGCTCCTATCCTTGTTACACCTGACGTCTCTAGACAGTTCGTTGTCGAGGTTGACGCGTCAGAGGTGGGCGTGGGAGCCATTCTTTCTCAGCGCTCCCTCTCTGACGACAAGGTCCACCCATGCGCGTATTTTTCTCATCGCCTGTCGCCGTCGGAACGTAACTATGATGTGGGAAACCGCGAACTGCTCGCCATCCGGTTAGCCCTAGGCGAATGGCGACAGTGGTTGGAGGGGGCGACCGTTCCTTTTGTCGTTTGGACTGACCATAGGAACCTTGAGTACATCCGTTCTGCCAAACGACTTAATGCGCGTCAGGCGCGTTGGGCGCTGTTTTTCGCTCGTTTCGAGTTCGTGATTTCTTATCGTCCGGGCTCTAAGAACACCAAGCCTGATGCTTTATCTCGTCTCTTCAGTTCTTCAGTAGCCTCCACTGACCCCGAGGGGATTCTCCCTGAGGGGCGTGTTGTCGGGTTGACTGTCTGGGGAATTGAGAGGCAGGTAAAGCAAGCGCTCACGCGCGCTTGTCCTAGGAACCTTCTTTTCGTTCCCGTTCCTACTCGTCTGGCCGTTCTTCAGTGGGCTCACTCTGCCAAGTTAGCCGGCCACCCTGGCGTTCGGGGTACGCTTGCTTCCATTCGCCAGCGTTTTTGGTGGCCCACCCGGGAGCATGACACGCGTCGTTTCGTGGCTGCTTGTTCGGTCTGCGCGCAGACTAAGTCCGGTAACTCCCCTCCTGCCGGCCGTCTCAGGCCGCTTCCCATTCCCTCTCGACCGTGGTCTCACATCGCCTTAGATTTTGTCACCGGACTGCCTTCGTCAGCGGGGAAGACTGTTATTCTTACGGTTGTCGATAGGTTCTCTAAGGCGGCTCATTTCATTCCCCTTGCTAAGCTTCCTTCTGCTAAAGAGACGGCACAAATCATCATCGAGAATGTTTTCAGAATTCATGGCCTTCCGTCAGACGTCGTTTCGGACAGAGGTCCGCAATTCACGTCTCAATTTTGGAGGGAGTTTTGCCGTTTGATTGGGGCTTCCGTCAGTCTCTCTTCCGGCTTTCACCCCCAGTCTAACGGTCAAGCAGAACGGGCCAATCAGACTATTGGTCGCATCTTACGCAGTCTTTCTTTTCGCAACCCTGCATCTTGGTCAGAACAGCTCCCCTGGGCAGAATACGCCCACAACTCGCTTCCTTCGTCTGCGACCGGGCTATCTCCTTTTCAGAGTAGCCTCGGGTACCAGCCTCCGCTGTTCTCATCTCAGTTCGCCGAGTCCAGCGTCCCCTCCGCTCAGGCTTTTGTCCAACGTTGCGAGCGCACCTGGAAGAGGGTCAGGTCTGCACTTTGCCGTTATAGGACGCAGACTGTGAGGGCTGCTAATAAGCGTAGAACTAAGAGTCCTAGATATTGTCGCGGTCAGAGAGTTTGGCTCTCCACTCAGAACCTTCCCCTTAAGACGGCTTCTCGCAAGTTGACCCCGCGGTTCATTGGTCCGTTCCGTATTTCTCGGGTCATTAATCCTGTCGCAGTTCGACTTCTTCTTCCGCGATACCTTCGTCGCGTCCACCCGGTCTTCCATGTCTCCTGTATTAAGCCCGTTCTTCGCGCCCCCGCTCGTCTTCCCCCCCCCCCCCCCCATCCTTGTCGAGGGCGCACCCATCTACAGGGTCCGCAGGATTTTGGACATGCGTCCTCGGGGCCGTGGTCACCAGTACCTCGTTGATTGGGAGGGGTACGGTCCTGAGGAGAGGAGTTGGGTTCCCTCTCGGGACGTGCTGGACCGTGCGCTGATCGAGGATTTCCTCCGTTGCCGCCAGGTTTCCTCCTCGAGTGCGCCAGGAGGCGCTCGGTGAGTGGGGGGGTACTGTCATGTATTGTCATGTTGTGTCTTTCTGTCCTTTCCTTTCACCCTGTCTCCCTCTGCTGGTCGTATTAGGTTACCTTTTCTCCCCCGCTTTCCCCAAGCTGTTCCTTGTCTCCTCTTGACTACCTCGTCATCCCTTCTCCCACCTGTTCCCCTTTTCCCTCTGATTAGTCCCCTATATCTCTCTCTGTTTTTGTTCCTGTCCTTGTCGGATTCTTGTTTGTTGTGTTTCATGCCTGAGCCAGACTATCGTCATGTTTGCTGTAACCTTGTCCTGTCCTGTCGGAATCTGCCGGTCTATCTGAGCCTACCTATGTTTGGTTATTAAAGAAGCTCTGTTTAAGTTAGTTCGCTTTTGGGTCCTCATTCACTCACCGTAACAGTTTTTAATCAAGTTATGCTCAAGTTAGTCATTCAATGTATATCTACATAATATTTTTGTGTCAATAAAATTAATTGTGTGTGAAATGGCGGTGGAAATACCTTCATGCCCAAATATTGATATAATAGCCATCATATCGAAGTAAACTTGAAGTCACGCGATGATATGGTGTGTGGTTCTCCCACTAGGGAAATCATGCAGTTTATTAGGCTACAGATTAAATGATTTATGACGAACTTCACAGGGTGGTAAAAGTGCACAGTGATGAGCTTAATGCTCCTTTCCAAAAAATATAGAGGGTCTTATTGTTGTGACATGATGATTGATGCTCGACTGCCAATTGACAAATAAAAATATTATTGTTCTTATCCATAATCTCATCATGTAGGCTATCCTACCCATACTGTATCTATGAGCTGCTGTCTAGAGCTCACATGCCAAGACCAGAGTGGGCACATTTGCTATTTAACACAAACATTTTTCTGACAAAAGTAGAAAATTCAATGAATTTTGATTTTTATTCTGCACATGAAAACTTATTTGAAGAATAAAATGTTGTGTGCTCTACTACACCCCACACTGATTTTTATCAGCAACAAGACAGTTTGGTGGAAACACACCACTGGTAGGACAATGCATATTTTTTAATATTTGCATGAAAATCTATCGCCAGTTGTATGGAAACCTAGTCAAGCATCATATTCTTGGCTTTAATGTTTGGTTTTCTTCCCCTGAGAGTGCCCTTCTACCTAGCTACCCTGATCATCCATGGAGTCAGCGTTGTCAAGTCACTCCGGTTCACACTGACCGTGGCGTGTGCAGGAAGTAGCCTGTCACTTCTTCCAACTAATCTGTCGATAGCTAAATTCAGGCCATCAATGTTGTTGAGAAAAGTAGCAAACATTTCGTAGTTCTCGAAGGCTAACTTTATATCTTTCAAAAACGGTGCGGAAGGAAGGACTATCAATACATAATGAACAGCTTACCTTACAGACCGATCCAAAGTTGTCTTCCGGCATTTCCAGCCCCTCCATTATCTCAGCCAATCATGGCTAGTGTGAAGGCTCCTGCCTTTTTCCGTAGCTAAACCAACTAGGCTCGTAATTTAACAATTGTAATAAAAGTTTGTTATCATGCCACATGAAAGTTCACATGTTCCAAGAGACATTTCTGCCAAAAAACACATTTTGATTAAAACAATTATGTTTACGTTTAAATGCCTCTCCTGTGAAGTAGTGACGTGCGACATATGCCTAGTTTATTGAAACAAGTCACATATAGGGAATAGGGTGTAATTTGGGATGCAGAAGACCGCTCTCCTCACAACCAGCCATATTAACCACCAGAGGGAAAAATGTGAGAGGGGGAAGGGAGAGGAAGGATAATGGTGTGCGACATACGCCCAGTTTCCTGAAACAAGTCACATATGACACAATGGCGTGTACCCTCAATGAATCAAGATGAGCGGTCATCTTGGTACATGAGAAATTACTTCCTATCTAACTAGGCAACCATAAGTAGTATGAATCCACCTGCCATAGTTACACCCTGCTGGGTACCCTCTCTGAGGCAAGATGAGCGGTCTTCTTGGTACATGAGAATATTCTACCTATGAGCCTAGTCAACCATGTGCAAAAGATACAACACCGGGTGCCAGCCAACCACCTGTAGTTATAAAACAGTGTTACATCAGGTTGCGATTCAAAAGAGAGGAGCAACATAGCTGCTGGACCACGTGGCAGACACAATCATGATCATATTAGCAATTACTGCAGGAACTCATGTAGCCTCCACACTCTCAGAATTGTAATTGAGTGTAACAGAGGATAATGGGCACATCATTTTGAGGGTGAAGCCGTGCCCGATTGAGAAGCAGTAGCAGCGCTGAAGCAAGAGTGGAAGGCCCATAGCTCAGAGCTGGCCCACAGCACTGATCAAGAAACCAGAGCTGTGAGAAGCTCAAGTATCTTGTCATTGGTTGCCAGCCTCAATATTGAACAGAAGTTCACCAGGTGCCACTTGTGCTCAGCAAGCAGATAGTGTAACATTAAAGAGAGGACAAAGGCAGGGTTTCTTATTTTTCATCACATTTGATCATATTTAAAGGAAACCAGATAAAAGTATGATGACCAAAGCATGAAAAATAGGTAGCTTGATGACGTGGCAGGTGGCAACATGGTAGGCCCAGCTTGTCCCATTAATTATTCATAACAATTGAGTATTAGCTGATAACTGTGAAACAAACATTCTGGATAATATAGAGAACCTTGAACTGTTTATTGATCCGCATTTTGATATGCTAAAAAAAGAATCAGATACATCGAAGTGAACAAGAGAAGACTGCTACTTGTGCTCTGCGAGAGAAACTGAAGGGAAGCCCCCATCTAAATGTAACATTGGAAGGGGACGTTTTTATAGCTATGTCTTAAGAAGATAGAGCATTGCTTACAAGCATGAGCGAGCAGTTAAAAAGCTGGATCTATTGCCTGGGCTACAGGGGGAGGTTGAGGCTTCAAAACAGGAATGGATTACACTAATAAAATGGAAGAAATACGAGCGGAAAATAAACTATCGTGGACTCCCTAAGAGACACTACGGAGTGGCTATGGTATGATAACAAAACAATGAAAGACAAATTACTTGATCTAACAGTGCAGAAGTATGAGTAATAATATTGTTATAATGGGAATAAAGGAGGATGAAAACTAAAACTCTCAGTCAATGGAGGAAAAAGTCAAGGTGTTCATGAAACATAATCTCAAGATGACGGACAAACAGGTGGAAACAATTGATTTTAAAAGGGCTCACAGTTTCGGTGGCAGAGGGGAGGGAAGCCTCCGTCCGATTGTAGCTATGCTAACGATCGGACAAAATGAAAATTGCCTTGTTACAACAGGGTAGGGAACTGAAGAACACCCCATTCTCTATTAATGAACAATTTCCCATGAAATAGTGGAGATGACGACTTGCCCTGCACCCCACATTCAAAAGGCTCCGAGCAGAGAAGCAGAAACAATCAAATATTCAACGACTCTAAGATTTAGTGATAGCTACCTCTGCTGAAGTTGTTCCCGATACACATTCGCACGACATAACACAGTACAATTATGGATTCATTTGTTTTGTACATTTTAAAAAAAATTATAGATTATTTTTAATTTGTTATGCAGTATGGAACCGTGGACTTAAAATAAGGTTGGATTCATCTTAGTGCAAAATGGGTATGATGAACTTATCCTTTTTTTTTGGAAATATGGAACGTTGGACTATACCTTAAAATCAGGTTAGGTGAAAGAGCAACGACCCTGGAATAAAAATAAAATGTGTGTTGGTGGAGAGAGGGTTGGTTTTACAGGTTTACTCGCTCTGTATTGTCAGTACTGCATGTATTCTTGGCTATCGTGCCATGGCTGTGTTAGGGTCAATTGTAATTTAAATGTATGTATTCCTTTAGGAGTAGTGTGGTGCCTAAGAGACATTTTAACTGGCAGTTATTAATGGCCGTTAGAATCTATGTTCCTTTTTCCTTCCTTTTTTGTCTGAATAAAACAGGATATAATGAGGACTACTTGAAATATGTATTGCATGTAATGCACATAAAGAACTGGTCTTGCGATATTTATAGGTTGTTTTCTCTTTTTTTTTTTTTTTTTACAATCGGATCCAATGAACTGAGCAGGCTGCTTATAGCCTTGCTAGGACTTTATAATATTGTGCTGTTATTATTGTGCTGTTATTATTTATATTATTTTGTATTATTTATTTTACATGTTATTTGGTTAATTCTCTTAACCACCCTCATTGTCACGACTTCCACCGAAGTCGTTTCCTCTCCTTGTTCGGGCGGTGTTTGGCGGTCGGCGTCACCGGTCTTCTAGCCATCGTCGATCCACTTGTCATTTTCCATTTGTTTTGTCTTTGTTTTCCTACACACCTGGCTTCCATTTCCCTCATTAAGTGTTGTGTATTTAACCCTCTGTTCCCCCCATGTCCTGGTGTGGAATTCTGTAAGGGTTCTGGAACTGGTGGCAGTGAAGTCAGATGCAGGAGAGCAGAAATAGGTAATAGCCGGAGCAGTTTAATTTCAAAACCAACTGCAATTAAAAAAAAAACCTACATGGGTACAAAACCCAACGAGCACCAGTAACATAGTGCATAAGCACTTACAAACAAACAATTCCACACAGTCTAACCAGCAAACTCTCCTTCCAGACTCACAGTAAGCATCTCCAATCCGAAATTAAATCTAGAATCGGCTTCCTATATCGCAACAAAGCATCCTTCACTCATGCTGCCAAACATACCCTCGTAAAACTGACCATCCTACCGATCCACGACTTCGGTGATGTCATCTATAAAAAAGCCTCCAACACTCTACTCAACAAACTGGATGCAATCTATCACAGTGCCATCCGTTTTGTCACCAAAGCCCCATACACTACCCACCATTGCGACCTGTACGCTCTCGTTGGTTGACCCTCGCTTCATACTCGTCGCCAAACCCACTGGCTACAGGTTATCTACAAGTCTCTGCTAGGTAAAGCCTGCCTTATCTCAGCTCACTGGTCACCATAGCAGCATCCACTCGTAGCATGCGCTCCAGCAGGTATATCTCACTGGTCACCCCAAAAGCAAATTCCTTCTTTGGTCATCTTTCCTTCCAGTTCTCTGCTGCCCATGACTGGAACGAATTGCAAAAATCTCTGAAGCTGGAGACTCACATCTCCCTCACTAGCTTTAAGCATCAGCTGTCAGCCCAGCTTACAGATCCCTGCACATATAAACAGCCCATCTATCTACCTACCTCATCCCCATTATGGTATTTATTTATTTTGTTCCTTTGCACCCCAGTATCTCTACCTGCACATTCATCTTCTGCCGATCTACCATTCCAGTGTTTAATTGCTATATTGTAATTACTCCGCCACCATGGCCTATTTATTTCCTTAACTTACCTAATTTGCACTCACTGTATGTAGACTTTTTGTTTTATTTTGTTCTACTTTATTATTGACTGTGTTTTGTTTATTCCATGTGTAACTGTGTTGTTGTATGTGTCGAATTGCTACGCTTTATCTTTGGCCAGGTCGCAGTTGTAAATGAGAACTTGTTCTCAACTAGCCTACCTGGTTAAATAAAGGTCAAATAAAATCATAAAAGAGCCATGTTTGTAAAATGTATGCAAAAGTTGTAAATATAAAAATGTATGTACTGTATATATAGCAGAAAAGGTGTAAAAAAAATATATATATATATGTATCCTCTGAAGAGGGGGGTGGCAATGGTTTGATAAAAAAATAAGAGGAAAAATTACTGTTGTTTCTACATTGATAAATCTTGATCATAACATTGCTGGTCTCTACCCCAATGTCAAACACTTGAATTAATTATTAAGGGGGCAAGATGACATCACTTTAACACACAATCTTTTAAATATAATTTGTGGATAAATCAAGGGGTCTTCAGATTTTAAATCAAATACCAAAAGGATCATTGCTATAAACTTTATTAAAACAATTCCATATAGCTTAGTAGTACCCCTCCGGGCTTACATTTATGGAAACATAAATACTGACATACATTTTTTATAAGACTTTATTTTGATGGCCTTGTTTCACCCTAATTCAGGGACCTCATACACATCAATTTAAACCAAAACCATTCCCCAGAATGCTCTAATGCTGGTTAAGTGTGCCTTGAATTCTAAATAAATCACTGACAGTGTCACCAGAAAAGCACCCCCACACCATCACACCTCCTCCTCTACGCTTCACGTTGGGAACCACACATGCGGAGATAATCTGTTCACCTACTCTGCGTCTCACAAAGACACGGCGGCTGCAAACAAAAATTCAAATTTGGACTCATCAGACCAAAGGACAGATTTCCACCGGTCTAATGTCCATTGCTTGTGTTTCTTGGCGCAAACAAGTCTCTTCTTATTTGTGTCCTTTAGTAGTGCTTTCTTTGCAGCAATTTGATCGTGAAGGTCTAACTCACGCAGTCTCCTCTGAACAGTTGATGATGAGATGTCTCTGTTACTTGAACCCTGTGAAGCATGTATTTGGGCTGCAATCTGAGGTGTAGGTAATGAACTTATTCCCTGCAGCAGAGGTATCTCTGAGTCTTCCTTTACTGTGGCGGTCCTCATGAGAGCCAGTTTCATCATTTGTAGTTATTATGGATCCCCATTAGCTGTTGTCAAGGCAGCAGCTACTCTTCCTGGGGTCCAGCAGATTTAAGGCAGTTATACAATTTTAAAAACATTACAATACATTCATTACAGAATTCACAACACACTAGCTGTGTGCCCTCAGGCCCATACTCCACTACCACACAAAATCCACGTGTATGTGTGTGTATAGTGCATGTGTCTGTGCCTGTTTGTGTTACTTCACACCTCCCATAGTCTGTCAGTCTTGGTGACTGTGGAGAGACCTCTGGGGGCATGGTCTTGTAAGGTATGCATGGGTGTCCGAGCTGTGTGCTAGTATTTTAAACAGACAGCTCGGTACCTTCAGCTTGTCAACCTCTCTTACGGAAACATGTACTGATGTTAATCTCTCTTCCACTTTGAGCCATGAGAGATTGACATGCATGTCATTAATGTTAGCTCTCTGTGTACATTTAAGGGCCAGCCGTGCTACCCTGTTCTGAGCCAACTGCAATTTTCCCAAGTCAATGCACTCTTGGAAATATTTGAAAACAGCTTTACCAATAGATACCACACAATTTGGGAGAAAAAAGGGTAAAAAACATCAACATTTAACACGGTTCCTGTTTCTCTATGGCTGCATTTACACAGGCAGCCCAATTATGAGAAACAGAGCTGATCTGATCGGTCAAAAGACAAATTAGTTAACATGTAGCCTATGGGTCCACAGACAACACACTCAGTGTTCATTTGTCCTTTTTATTTTAACACTGGAGAATTTGCTTGTGGTACGCCATCAGGACCAACACTATAAGCTTGTTTTACTCCGTTGTTTTTAGAATCCCACTTTGACCCTTTAAACAGCAGCCAAACCATCATTTCACAGCTATTTCTTGAAATGAAGACCAGATGTTGCTTTATTTTTAAGAAATATCTTGGTGTGAATTAAGTCATGTTTTGAATGTGAACTGCCATTAATAAACCTGCTCCACTCTCTAGATTTCATCTCCCCAGGTGTGAGATTCATGAGCTAGCAGGAGGGGAGGATGAATTCATCTTTGACATTGCTCTCTCAGCTAATTTTTAGCTTTCTCTCGCACTCTTTTGTTCTCTACCCATTGTTTTTCCTCCCTCCAGGGGCTATGCAAATCTAACCTTCCATCAAAATAGTTTCAACAGCCAACAGTGGGGGCCTATTTATTTAGATTTTAAAAACAATTCCATTAAAGTGTATTAGCTATAACGATAATGGGCTCCACAGCACAGCTGCACATTAGAATTGCATTAGAGAGGCCAGCATTACTTTTTAATAAGCCTAGCCTCTGGAATTATAGAGAAATAAGTGAGCCTTTTACTGAGTTCCCTTGTCCCTCTGTCTCCCTGCTTGTTTGTTTGTTTACCAAAGCCTCTTCTCCTCTCACCACTGACAGGCTGGATCACTGCGGCTCAGCCTCTGGCTCCCATTTTGTGTTCCTCCAGTCTGTCTGTCTCTGTAGTGTTGATCAGCAGACTGTGTCCCAGACTAGACCAGATAACCCTTTGATGTTCCCAGACACCCAGACCAAACCCTGCTCTCAGAGGCTCGGAGCCCCCAGCCCTCCGGCCCTGGCAGAGATCGTGAGAACAAACTTTGAGGTAGATGACTCCCAGGCAGGCTAGGTGAATCTCAAAGGCCTCTGAGGGAAATTCAATCTCAGGTTAGATTACAAAACTGGCAAATTGAAGCATTATAATAATCCCCTACCTGTCCCTATGCATCTATTACTTTATTATATGTGATTTTTCATTGAAGAGCCAGAGCATCCCAGGTTTCGGACATTAGCCACAGAGGATCTTGTTATGGGATTACTTGCATGCAACCAAGATGCTTTTTTTAAATGAAATATGTAGGTACATTCAGATGCCCTACACACAATCTGCCTGAGAGGATTGAAGAAATGTGTTTCATCTCTGTGTTTGTTGAATGAGGAAACCAAAGCGTGTCTAAAAGAAACTTCTCTCCTGTTTAAAGGTAAGTTAGGTTGTTCTCAGCTTGCCCAAGGCTCTATCCGGAGCAGATAGATAAGAGCTGACACGGTAGCTACTCATTACTGTCTCATTAGCAGCCCAAGGACAAGGTAAATAACCCTCACTACCCACTAACACACACAGACCCCACAGGACCCACTTCCCAAACACACATCTGACATCAGCAACACATTCATATATTTACCCCTGTAGCGTAGTCTTTTTCTGAGCATATTTGGCGAGCCAGTTGGGGGGGTTGGATGTTATAACTCGGGCTCATTCCCAAATGGCACCCTATTTACTGTATAGTATACTACTTCTGACCTGAGTGCTGGTCAAAACAAGTGCACACGTAGGGAATAGGCTGCCATTTGGAAGGCACACTGACTTTGTTGTGGTTCAGACACTAGCTAGCTCAGAGCTGTTGATGCGGCTGCATTCATAAACAGGTGATGGGCCTGTGTGTGGTTGCGGTTCATGAGGAAAATACAGGGTATTTTCAGTCTACTAATATAATGATAAATGTCGTAGCACTTATATGCCACTGGCAAATGCTGTTATCCAGAGCAATTTACGACTTGGTGAGTTCATACTTGTTTAGTATGTGTATTCTAAATTCTAAATTCTATTACATCAGAAGATGTTAAATATTTGTATTCACCATTCATTAACAATTTGATTGATTAATCAAAATACTGTAGCTTTAATCCAGTTTTTGTCCCGAGTTGAACTCAGAACTCAGACCAAACTTACCTTGCTAACTCCTCAAACCTGCTTCATAGAATACCTATCAGGGCTCTCCAACCCTGTTCCTGTAGAGCTGCCCTCCTGTAGTTTTTTTTTTAACCCAACCCCAGTTGTAACTAACCTGATTAAAACTTGTTGGGGACAGGGGGCTGTATTTTCACTTTGGATGCCCATAGTGAACTGCATCCTACTCTGTCCTATTATTATTACTATTGGATAGAAAACACTGAAGTTTCTAAAACTGTTTGAATTATGTCTGTGAGTATAACATAACTCATAGGGCAGGCAATCTTCCAAACAGGAAGTGAAATTCTGAATGAGTGTCTAATTTTAAGTCATCGCCTCTTCCCTTCCCCTAGGGGAACTCCTCGCCATAACAGATTTTTAAGTTCACCAACCAGCTAATTATTAGAATCAGGCGCGAGAGCAGGGTTGGAGATAAAACCAACAGGACGGTAGCTCTCCAGGAACAGGGTTGGAGAGCCCTAAGAGGTATTCTAGGAAGCAGGTTTGGTCAACTCTGAGTTCAACTCGGGACAACCTGTCATACGAAAGTGCCTCAACTTTTAGCAAGATACAGTGCCTTGCGAAAGTATTCGGCCCCCTTGAACTTTGCGACCTTTTGCCACATTTCAGGCTTCAAACATAAAGATATAAAACTGTATTTTTTTGTGAAGAATCAACAACAAGTGGGACACAATCATGAAGTCGAACGACATTTATTGGATATTTCAAACTTTTTTAACAAATCAAAAACTGAAAAATTGGGCGTGCAAAATTATTCAGCCCCCTTAAGTTAATACTTTGTAGCACCACCTTTTGCTGCGATTACAGCTGTAAGTCGCTTGGGGTATGTCTCTATCAGTTTTGCACATCGAGAGACTGACATTTTTTCCCATTCCTCCTTGCAAAACAGCTCGAGCTCAGTGAGGTTGAATGGAGAGCATTTGTGAACAGCAGTTTTCAGTTCTTTCCACAGATTCTCGATTGGATTCAGGTCTGGACTTTGACTTGGCCATTCTAACACCTGGATATGTTTATTTTTGAACCATTCCATTGTAGATTTTGCTTTATGTTTTGGATCATTGTCTTGTTGGAAGACAAATCTCCGTCCCAGTCTCAGGTCTTTTGCAGACTCCATCAGGTTTTCTTCCAGAATGGTCCTGTATTTGGCTCCATCCATCTTCCCATCAATTTTAACCATCTTCCCTGTCCCTGCTGAAGAAAAGCAGGCCCAAACCATGATGCTGCCACCACCATGTTTGACAGTGGGGATGGTGTGTTCAGTGTGATGAGCTGTGTTGCTTTTATGCCAAACATAACGTTTTGCATTGTTGCCAAAAAGTTCAATTTTGGTTTCATCTGACCAGAGCACCTTCTTCCACATGTTTGGTGTGTCTCCCAGGTGGCTTGTGGCAAACTTTAAACGACACTTTTTATGGATATCTTTAAGAAATGGCTTTCTTCTTGCCACTCTTCCATAAAGGCCAGATTTGTGCAATATACGACTGATTGTTGTCCTATGGACAGAGTCTCCCACCTCAGCTGTAGATCTCTGCAGTTCATCCAGAGTGATCATGGGCCTCTTGGCTGCATCTCTGATCAGTCTTTTCCTTGTATGAGCTGAAAGTTTAGAGGGACGGCCAGGTCTTGGTAGATTTGCAGTGGTCTGATACTCCTTCCATTTCAATATTATCGCTTGCACAGTGCTCCTTGTGATGTTTAAAGGTTTTTGTATCCAAATCCGGCTTTAAACTTCTTCACAACAGTATCTCGTACCTGCCTGGTGTGTTCCTTGTTCTTCATGATGCTCTCTGTGCTTTTAACGGACCTCTGAGACTATCACAGTGCAGGTGCATTTATACGGAGACTTGATTACACACAGGTGGATTGTATTTATCATCATTAGTCATTTAGGTCAACATTGGATCATTCAGAGATCCTCACTGAATTTCTGGAGAGAGTTTGCTGCACTGAAAGTAAAGGGGCTGAATAATTTTGCATGCCCAAATTTTCAGTTTTTGATTTGTTAAAAAAGTTTGAAATATCCAATAAATGTCGTTCCACTTCATGATTGTGTCCCACTTGTTGTTGATTCTTCACAAAATAATACAGTTTTATATCTTTATGTTTGAAGCCTGAAATGTGGCAAAAGGTCGCAAAGTTCAAGGGGGCCGAATACTTTCGCAAGGCACTGTACATTTATATGGCAACGAATCCTTCAGAACCAACCTGCTCTGGGACAGGCTTACTCACAGGTAACTCCACCTACCCGGAATGAAATGACTAAGCAGCGAGTTGAGGACCAAGGAAATCAGAATCACTCCCACTTGCAAAGAGTGTGCCATCATCACCTTCATTTGAGGAAGACGATTGATTCAATATTTATAAATCAAATGTTTTTTGTGTAAAAAAAATAGTTACAGTGCCCTCGGGAGGTATTCCTTGACTTTTTCCAAATGTTGTTATATTTTACCAAGATGGCATAGCAGTCAGACATTTGTCCTCGTTTTGTCTTGTCCCGTGTATATTTACATCTTTCTTCGCATATCTTTTACATATTTTCTTTTCCAAAAACTCAACTTCAAAACACAACCCGCCTCACCAATTTAAAAAATGGTATTATTCACCTCAAATCTGAAATCCACAATAGAAGCTAGCCAGAAGCTAACGTTAGTGGTCATCAGCTATCCTTTAGCTCGAAAAGCTATCGGCAGTTTTGTACAACGCGACTCAGACCAGAACATAACGGACCTATTTTTCTCTCCATATCCCCGGATTTCTACCACAAGCTCTGGACATTTACACCTGGATCTCGCAGATAGCTAGCTGCTATCAGTGTGACTATTGGCTTACGTCGATCCCGGAGCAAACATCAATTATTCTGGAGCTAGCCAGCTAAAGAGTTCCATCAGCCACTCCTGGGCTCCAATCACCTATCCGGACTCCCACCAGGCCTTCACGACTGGACTACCGACGTTACCCGCCCCGAGGGAGTCATCCAACTGGCCCCTCCGTTGTGACATTACCTGAACAACCATCTGCGGCCCGCTAATCGTTAGCTGTCTTATCGGCTGCTATCTGAATAGGTCTATCAGACCATTTTTTCTTGGATCACTATAATTATATATATTTTGCCAATTGGATTGATCCCCTCTACCACATGGTACCCCACTAATCTACTGACAGAAATGCACGAGGTGGCTAAAACAGACCTCCAACCTCTTCTAGCTTGTTACCCATGGCCCGGCTTGCTGTCTGAATCGCCGTTACCCCAACCAACCTCACCACTCACTGGACCCTTATGATCACTTGGCTAAGCATGCCTCTAGTGACTCCCCATCCCGCATGAGGGAGCGTAATCATCGACTGACATTAATTAGCATAACGCAACGGACATAAATATTCCTAGAAAATATTCCTATTCATGAAAATCACAAATGAATATACTGAGACACAGGTTAGCCTTTTGTTAATCACCCTGTCATCTCAGATTTTCAAAATATGCTTTACAGCCAAAGCTAGACAAGCATTTGGGTAAGTTTATCGTTAGCCTAGCATAGCATTTTGTCCAGCTAGCAGCAGGTAACTTGGTCACGGAAATCAGAAAAACAATCAAACTAAATAATTTACCTTTGATGAGCTTCGGATGTTTTCACTCACGAGACTCCCAGTTAGATAGCAAATGTTCCTTTTTTCCCAAAATATTATTTTTGTAGGCGAAATAGCTCCGTTTGTTCTTCACGTTTGGCTGAGACATCGCCCGTAAATTGCAGTCACGAAAACGGCTAAAAATATTCCAAATTAGCTCCATAATATCGACAGAAACATGGTAAACGTTGTTTATAATCAATCCTCAAGGTGTTTTTCAAATATCTATTCGATAATATATCAACCGGGACTGGTGGCTTCTTAGTAGGAGAGAGAGAAACAATGGCCTCATTTGTCCCTTACGCACCAAACACTATGAGAGACTTCAGCTGACCACTGACACAATGTTGACGTTCAGGCTCATTTTTCTAAATAAAAGCCTGAAACTATGTATTGTGCACTAGACACATTAGGGAAGCCATAGAAAAAGTAATCTGGTTGATAGCTCATTCACTGCTCAATAGGGACGCATAGGAACGCAGAGCCTTCTAAATAAGAGTCCCTTCCTGTTTGGATTTTTCTCAGGCTTTCGCCTGCAATATCAGTTCTGTTATACTCACAGACAATATTTTTACAGTTTTGGAAACTTTAAAGTGTTTTCTATCCTAAGCTGTCAATTATATGCATATTCTAGCATCTTGTCCTGACAAAATATATTGTTTACTAAGGGAATGTTATTTTTCCAAAAATGAAAATACTGCCAATATGCCTTGTCCGTTGCTTTTCTGGTTAGTGTTTATTGGCTTATTTCACTGTAGAGCCTATAGCCCTGCTTATTATACCTTATCCAACCTTTCAGTACCACCACCCACACATGCGATGAAATAACCTGGTTTCAATGATGCTTCTAGAGACAATATCTCTCTCATCCTCACTCAATACCTAGGTTTACCTCCAATGTATTCACATCCTACCATACCTTTGTCTGTACATTATACCTTGAAGCTATTTTATCGCCCTCAGAAACCTCATTTTACTCTCTGTTCCAGACATGCTAGACAACCAATTCTCATAGTTTTAGCCGTACCCTTATCCTACTCCTCCTCTGTTCCTCTGGTGATGTAGAGGTGAATCCAGGCACTGCAGTGCCTAGCTCCACTCCTATTCCCCAGGCGCTCTCTTTTGATGACTTTTGTAACCGTAATAGCCTTGGTTTCATGCATGTTAACATTAGAAGCCTCCTCCCTAAGTTTGTTTTATTCACTGCTTTAGCACACTCCAACACGGAGGTTCTAGCTGTGTCTGAATCCTGGCGTAGGAAGACCACCTTACTACAACTTTTTCAGACAAGATAGAACGGCCAAAGGGGGCGGTGTTGCAATCTACTGCAAAGATAGCCTGCAGAGTTCTGTCCTACTATCCAGGTCTGTACCCAAACAATTTGAACTTCTACTCTTAAAAATCCACCTTTTAAAAACAAGTCCCTCACCGTTGCCGCCTGCTATAGACCACCCTCTGCCCCCAGCTGTGCTCTGGACACCATATGTGAACTGATTGCCCCGCATCTATCTTCAGAGCTTGTGCTGCTAGGCGACCTAAACTCGAACATGCTTAACACCCCAGCCATCCTACAAACTAAGCTTGATGCCCTCAATCTCACACAAATTATCAATGAACCTACCAGGTACCACCCCAAAGCCGTAAACACGGGCACCCTCATAGATATAATCCTAACCAACCTGCCCTCTAAATACACCTCTGCTGTTTTCAACCAAAATCTCAGCGATCACTGCCTCATTGCCTGCATCCGTAATGGGTCAGCGGTCAAACGACCTCCACTCATCACTGTCAAACGCTCCCTGAAACACTTCAGCGAGCAGCCCTTTCTAATCGACGTGGCCGGGGTATCCTGGAAGGACATTGATCTCATCCCGTCAGTAGAGGATGCCTGTTTTTTTTTTAAATGCCTTCCTCACCATCTTAAATAAGCATGCCCCACTCAAGAAATTTAGAACCAGGAACAGATATAGCCCTTGGTTCTCTCCAGACCTGACTGCCCTTAACCAACACAAAAACATCCTATGGTGTTTTGCATTAGCATCGAAAAGCCCCCGTGATATGCAATTTTTCAGGGAAGCTAGAAACCAATATACACAGGCAGTTAGAAAAGCTAAAGCTAGCTTTTTCAAGCAGAAATTTGCTTCCTGCAACACAAACTCAAAAATGTTCGGGGACACTGTAAAGTCCATGGAGAATAAGATCACCTCCTCCCAGCTGCCCACTGCACTGAGGATAGGAAACACTGTCACCACTGATAAATCCACTATAATTGAGAATTTCAAAAAGCATTTTTCTACGGCTGGCCATGTTTCCACCTGGCTACCACTACCCTGATCAACAGCACTGCACCCCCCACAGGAACTCACCCAAGCCTTCCCAATTTCTCCTTCTCCCAAATCCAGTCAGCTGATATTCTGCAAAATCTGGACCTCTATAAATCAGTCGGACTAGACAATCTGGACCCTTTATTTCTAAAATTATCTGTCGAAATTGTTGCAACCCCTATTACTAGCCTGTTCAACCTCTCTTTCATGTCGTCTGAGATTCCAAATTCCAAATTCCAAAGATTAGAAAGCAGTTGCGGTCATCCCCCTCTTCAAAGGGGGCGGATACTCTTGACCCAAACTGCTACAGACCTATTTCTATCCTACCCTGCCTTTCTAAGTTCTTCGAAAGCCAAGTCAACAAACAGATTACCGACCATTTCGAATCCCACCATACCTTCTCCGCTATGCAATCTGGTTTCAGAGGTGGTCATGGGTGCACCTCAGCCACGCTCAAGGTCCTAAACGATATCTTAACCGCCATCGATAAGAAACAACACTGTGCAGCCGTATTCATTGACCTGGCCAAGGCTTTTGACTCTGTCAATCACCACATTCTTATTGGCAGACTCGACAGCCTTGGTTTCTCAAATGATTGCCTCGACTGGTTCACCAACTACTTCTCTGATAGAGTTCAGTGTGTGAAATCAGAGGGCCTGATGTCCGGGCCTCTGGCAGTCTATATGGGGGTGCCACAGGGTTCAATTCTTGGACCGACTCTCTTCTCTGTATACATCAATGATGTTGCTCTTGCTGCTGGTGAGTCTCTGATCCACCTCTACGCAGACGACACCATTCTGTATACTTCTGGCCCTTCTGTGGACACTGTGTTAACAACCCTCCAGACGAGCTTCAATGCCATACAACTCTCCTCCCGTGGCCTCCAATTGCTCTTAAATACAAGTAAAACTAAATGCATGCTCTTCAACCTATCTATGCCTGCACCTGCCCGCCCGCCCGTCTAACATCACTACTCTGGACGGTTCTGACTTAGAATATGTGGACAACTACAAATCCCTAGGTGTCTGGTTAGACTGTAAACTCTCCTTCCATACTCACATCAAACATCTCCAATCCAAAAGTTAAATCTAGAATTGGCTTCCTATTTTGCGACAAAGCATCCTTCACTCATGCTGCCAAACATACCCTTGTAAAACTGACCATTCTACCGATCCTTGACTTGAGCTTTTGAGCTCCTCTGTGGAGATGGGAGCAATCTCTGCAGCACTCCACCAATCAGGACTTTATGGTAGGTTGACCAGATGGAAGCCACTCCTCAGTAAAAGGCAAATGACAGCCCGCTTGGAGTTTCCAAAAGGCATCTAAAGATTCCTTGGTTTGATGATGCCATGCATCACGTCTGGAGGAAGCCTAGCACCATCCCTACTGGGAAGCATGGTGGTGGCAGCATCATGATGTGGGGATAATTTTCAGGGGCAGGGACTGGGAGACATGGTGGCAGCATCATGCTGTGGGGATAATTTTCAGTGGCAGGGACTGGGAGACTAGTCAGGATCGAGGCAAAGATGAGCAGAGCAAAGTACAGAGAGATCCTTGAAGAAGACCTGAAAATGTCTGTTCAGCAACGCTCCCCCAATCAGACTCAAAACTGTAATCGCTGCCAAAGGTGCTTCAACAAAGTACTTAGTAAAGGTTCTGAATACTTATTTAAATCTGATATTTCCGTTATTTACATTTAACAGCAAACATTTCTAAAAACCTGTTTTTGCTTTGTCATTACGGTTTACTGTGTGTAGATTGATGAGAAAAAAAGGATTTAATCAATTTTAGAATAAGACTGTAAACTAACTAAATGGATAAAAAGTCTAGGGGTCTGAAAACTTACCGAAGGCAATGTATGAACCTCTACAGGATCGCACCCGTGGGACTGTTGAGCTAATGTAGGCTAATGTGATTAGCATGAAGTTGTAAGTAACAAGAACATTTCCCAGGACATAGACATCTCTGATATTGGCAGAAAGCTTAAATTATTGTTACTCTAACTGAAATGTCCAATTTACAGTAGCTATTGAAGTGAAATAATACCATGCTATTGTTTGAGGAGAATGCACAGTTATGAACTTAAAATGTATTAATTAACCAATTAGGCATATTTGGAGAGTCATGACACAAATTCTGAACAGAAATTCAACGCTTCATTGGATCAGTCTAAAACCTTGCACATCCACTGCTGCCATCTAGTGGCCAACATCTAAATTGTGCCTGGGCTGGAATAATAAATTATGGCCTTTCTCTTGCATGCTTTTTTCATTGTATTATCTTTTACCAGATCTAATGTATTGTATTCTCCTACATTGATTTAACATTTGCACAAAATTCAAAGATATGCATATCCTTTCTTCAGGTACTGAGCACAGGCAGTTAGATTTGGGTATGTCATTTTCGGCGAAAATTATATAGAATTAATTTTAAACTTCTCACAATGTGATACATTGGTATGACTTAATAAAAAAAAGATTGATGGAGTGGGGAAAGGTGCTTGTGCATTTCAATGCACACCAAAGACGGCATTAACAATAAGATATAAAATAAAGACAGCATTTCTAAAAGCCTCTTTCAAACTGTGGCCTGCTGAATTTGCAAGATACAATTTCTTTCATTTTGATTTCGGCACAAATGAAAAAGTGGCACTAACTCGCGCATTGATTGACGGTTCAGCATTGTCTCAATTAATAGTTTGGCGATCGACAAGCCATGTGCGACATGTACACACAGTTACAAACCTGCTACAGTTAGTGGCAGGGGGACAAAGAATATCTACCGTCATAGTACGGGTGAAGCCTGAGCTGGAATGTGAAGCTGGAGAATGGTAGACCTGCTGAGTTTCAGATGTTGGATCTTAATTGAGCCAGTTTGTTACAGCAGGAAAATCATCCTACAGCAATGGGAAATGTGAATTAATATGGGAATTATAGTTCATGGACATCTTTGTAGAGGTTTCTACATTTTTTATATGGGAAAATCTAGTCTGACTTTGCAAAGTGGAAATGACAAACGTCAGAAGCCTTTTAAACCTCAAATACACTACAGTTTATACATATCCTGCAACAGGGTGATGAAATTAAAACCCTACATGTGTATCTTTCTATTTAACCTTCATTTAACTTGGCAAGTCAGTTAAGAACAAATTCTTATTTACAATGACGGCCTACTCAGGCCAAACCCTAACGACGCTGGGCCAATTGTGCGCTGCCCTATGGGACTACCATTCACGGCCAGTTGTGATACAGCCTGGAATCGAGCCAGGGTCTGTTGTGACGTCTCTAGCACTGAGATGCAGTGCAACCTGTTAAGGATATGGCAGACATACGCCCCCTTTGGAGAGATTGGGTACCCCTAGTAAACTGGAAAAAAAATCTGTCAAAAATTGCTAATATATGCAAATAAAAATTATTATTGGATAGAAAACACTCTAAAGATTCTAAAACCGTTGGAATTATGTCTGTAAGTATAGCAGAACTCACAGGGCAGGCATTCTTCCAAACTAGTTTTTGTGGCCATGAAAGTTGGAGCAACTTTGACGTCATGGCCCCCACCCTTCCCAACGAGCTATGATTCTGGGGACACTTTCTATCTCTTCCGCTAGATGTCCTCTTTCATTAGAGCTTCAAATCGTTCAAACCCTATGGGAGTGAAATTAGTGCGTGCCACGAGAGAATAGGCTGTGCGTATGGGCGCGAATTGGTCCCAGCCATTCCTTTGTTTCCAGCACTCAAGAGAAGGGCAAACGATGGCCGATTGAATTGAAGTTTGTTTTGCATGTCTAAAACATCATAAAGCTTGCTTCTGCACTTAGTTTGACCTGTTTAGTCGACATATAATGTGTAATTTTGAAGTTTTGATGCGCAACTTATCCGGACCAGAGGACGTTTTGGGTGCATTTCAGCTGATGTTATTAGCAGTAGCTAATACAAAGACGCAAGACTTGAAACCAAACGATGTATTGGGTAAGTATGAAGCCTTCCATAACATTCTGAACGAAGACCATCGAAGGTAAGGGAATATTTATGCTTAAATCTGTGTTTCTGTTGACTCCAACATTACGTGGAAATGTAGCTTGGAACTGAGCGCTGTCTCAGCATATGGAATAGTGTGCGATTTCTGTAACGTTAAAAATAAATCTAACACAGCGGTTGCATAAAGAAGCAGTGTATCTTTCTAACTATATGTAGAACATGTATATTTAGTCAATTTACGTTATCTTGCCGCGCTACATAGATTTCCTGCGGGCATTTTTGAGTAATTTCTGAAGGTGAACTCACTGTAAATGGACATTTATGGATATAAATGGCATATTATTGAAAAAAAAAATATGTACTGTGTAATATGTCATATTACTGTCATCTGATGAAGATTTTCAAAAGGTTAGTGAGCGATTTATTTTTTAATCCTGCGTTTGTTGATTGCATGTTTTGGCTATTGAAATGAGCTGTGTCTGGTGGTGGTTTTACATATATATGTGCTATGTTTTCGCCGTAAAACATTTTAGAAATCTGACTTGCTGGCTAGATGAACAAGGTGTTTATCTTTCATTTGAGCTATTGGACTTGTTAATGTGTGGAGGTTAAATATTTTTAAGAATATTTTTGCGTTCCATGCGCCACCGTTTCAGCTGAACGTGGGAGGGTTGATCCCCAATTGGGAACCAGTATCGTAGACAGGTTAAACCGCTGCACCACACAGGAACCCTAAAGGTGAGGCAGAGGTGGAGTCTACATCTAGGTAGAAATGTAACACCAATCAGGCCCCCAAGGACTGATTTAGATAACTGCTAAGTGTTTCGTGATAATCCAGAGATTGTGCATATGTGTATTCATCCTAGCTTCCTGTTATAGATCCTGAAGCAAATGTTATAAATCCTTTACGAAAGGGTTCTGGTCAAAAGTACTGATATACAAAGAGAATACGGTGCCATTTGGAACACAGCCTTTAGGCGCAAGCCCCACATCTACCTCCAATATAATACCAAGCTGAACTCATTAATCATTTAGGGAAAGCAATTTGTAGAGCACCTGTCCCAAGCAGGAGGATATAAGGGCCTCCAACAGTGGAGGCTGCTGAGGGGAGGATGGCTTATAATAATGGGTGGAATGGAGGCAATGGAATGGCATCAACCACATGTGTTTGATACATATCCATTAACTCCATTCCAGCCATTATTATGAGCCATCCTCCAATCAGCAGCCTCCACTGGCTTCCAATGACAGGAGCACTGCAGCTCTAATGGGTGAGAGCAGAGCTAGTTTAGAGAAATATTGCATTCGTTTGTATTGTGTGATCAGCTGGCTATATTGGTTAGCCAGCAATTTTTTCTCTGCAGAAGTGGATCTGCGTTTACACAGGCAGCCCATTCTGATATTTTTTTCACTCATTTGTCTTTTGACCAATCAGATCAGTGTGCGAAAATATCTGATGCGATTGGTCAAATGACCAGCTAGTGGAAAGAAGATCAGAATTGGGCTGCATGTGTAAACGCAGCCTTAGACCCTGTGTTAAAAGCCTGTGATTTCCAGGTGAAATGTATGCTTAGTGCTTAGTGTAGGGAGAGGAGAGCTGCTGATTGTGATTAATGGTGCTGCTGCGAGCTTCCACACTGAGCCAAGGTCTCTGGAGTCTTTACTCTCAGGGATCGACTTAACATGGATACGGTCAGTCAGGGTTCCTGCGCAACAAAAATACTAGATATCAAGCAACAAGGTATCAGACCTGACCTCAAACATTCCAGTTACAGTAAATTACAACTTACATGAATAGATTGTTTTTATTAACACATACAAATGCATGTGAAAACAGAATTGCAGTTCATACTGTACCTAACCAATAAACCTCCATCTAAAATCAGTTTCTGTTGGTTACTAAATTTCTTCCCATCTTACTGCAATCTATTATTCCTGTTTTCCTCTTTCCAGGATGCCAGCTTAGCAGAGCAGGGGCGAAAGCATAAAGGATTACTGCTGTTTGGATGCCAACCCTCCTCTCAGAGGAGTGTCCAGAGTGCCATGCAGTCAGCACTGGGCAGAGAGAGGACACAGGATGCTGTTCTCTTCTAGGCTCACAGCAGTTAAGTCCTACAGTGTTGCCAGCCAGGGACAGACTGGGATCAGTAATCATCCCGGGCATTTACAACACTGGCTCATTTTTGCCCTAGCAACAACCACACTGGGCCATTTTACTCCCTGAGAGGTCCATGTTGGCCGATCTAGTGGAAATCACTCAATTCTGCATCCAGGACGAGACTCATCTCAATAAACATCAACCTGTCCATTTTTTGACAAATAATGATAATTCTGTGCAAAGCCCCCAATTCACACCGTCCCACTGAGCTAAAGATGGCCCAGCTCATCTAGCATTTGCCAGAATTGCCCTTTGGCCAGTCCGTTTCTCCTGAAAAAAATATCCCTTGCCCCCTCTTGTTTTCTGAGCTGAGCTTATGAGGACCTCTCAGCTGTGGTCATAACGGGAATCATAGCAGACATCTTGTCCCAACAGACATTTTAGAATGTTTCCCCTAAGAAACCAAATGACTTTTTCAAATAACGCCACTCTTCTCCCATGAGATAGACTGGAGGAGAGTGGAGGGTTCTGTATGTGTAATAGCAATGGTGTCTGAAATTATTATTATTAGGATAGATACTGTATGAGTTTCATGTGTGTTAAGGGGGTTGACAAGCTGGGCATGATGTTTTCATGTGAAAACCAGCTACAGTACCAGACAGACAGACATTGTTCCAAATGTAGAGTAAAACTATACCCAACATAGGGCACTACTTTTGAGCCCTATGGGTGCCATTTGGGACATAACCTTAGGAAAGAAATCTGTCGTAACACTTCAAATGGTCATTCTTCCCTTTATCCCTGAGGACAGATGGAAGTATATCTGCTCCTTATCATCCAATGTCAGGGGCTCCCCATGAACTCCCCTCTACAGTATCAATACAGGCATGGCTGATAAACAGATAGTATTTTCCCATCAAAGCTGATAGAGACAACCTTAAATGCAAATAGTCAGCGACAATGACCTTGCAAAAGTCGAGTGAGTTTTATTTCCAAAGTGTTCATTAAAAATACATAATACACTATATAAAATACATTTGAAACTAAACTTAAGTAAGTAGAAGTTTAACAGCCCTGAACAGAGATGACATTATAGGTTACATTAATGACAGGTGTAGAGAGGCTTGGGGAGTTTGTGTGTGTACGTGCATGTACAGCAAATTAGGAGTGTTGATTTTTTAAGGTTGATTCAGGTGTTAAATGAACTCTGTAAGTGTAAGGTGTGCGTGTTGGCGGCAGGGCAGTCAGGTGCAGGAGAAAGAACTTGGTATAAACAGAGTCATATAATAAGAACTCAAACTCCAAAAACCAAAATATACCAAAAATAATCAAATGGGTACAAAACCCATCGCGCACTAACATACAATCAAACAATCTCCAACAAGGACATGAGGGGAAACAGAGGGTTAAATACACAACATGTAATTGATGGGATTGGAACCAGGTGTGAAGGAAGACAAGACAAAACCAATGAAAAATGGATCAGTGATGGCTAGAAGATCGGTGACTTCGACCGCCGAACACCGCCCTCGGTAGAAGTCGTGACAGTAACCCCCCCCCCCCCCCCGGAGGGTAGACGCAGGGCGATCCGGATGGAGACGCTGGAAATCTCACAGCATTGAAGGATCCAATACGTCCTCCACCGGAACCCAGCATCTCTCCTCCGGACCATACCCCTCCCAGTCGACGAGGTATTGAAGGCCCCTCGCCCGACGTCTCGAATCCAGTAGGGAACGAACGGAGTACGCCGGGGCCCCTCGATGTCCAGAGGAGTGGAGGAACCTCCCGCACCTCAGACTCCTGGAGTTGGCCAGCCACCACCGGCCTGAGGAGAGACACTTGGAACGAGGGGTTAATGCGGTAATCGGGGGGGGGGAGCTGTAACCTTTAACATACCTCGTTCACTCTCCTCAGGACATTAAATGGCCCCACAAACCGCGGACCCAACTTCCGACAGGGCAGGCGGAGGGGTAGGTTTCGGGTCGAGAGCCTGACCCTGTCCGGGGCCTCACTGCGGTGACGGTCTGCGCCCCTTTTCTGGCGCAGTACGGCATGCTGAAGGTGGACATGTGCGGCATCCCATGTTTCCTCCGCGCACCGGAACCAGTTGCCCACCGCAGGAGCCTTGGAGTGACTGATGCCAAGGAGCCAGAACTGGCTGATACCCCAAGACACACGGAAGGGAGAAAGGTTAGTGTAGGAGTGGCGGAGCGAGTTCTGGGCCGTCTCTGCCCAGGGCACGAACGCCGCCCACTCCCCCGGCCGGTCCTGGCAATAAGACCTCAGAAACCCATCCACATCCTGGTTAACTCTTTCCACCTGCCCGTTACTCTCGGGGTGAAAACCTGACCCTTGACGTGAACTGGGGACCCCGATCAGACACTATATCCTCAGGCACCCCGTAGTGTCGTTAGACGTGTTTAAATAGGGCCTCCGCAGTTTGTAGGGCTGTAGGGAGACCGGGCAAAGTGAGGAGATGACAGGACTTAGAAAAACGATCCACAACGACCAGGATTGTGGTGTTACCCTGTGAAGGTGGAAGATCGGTTAGGAAAAATCCACCGACAGGTGCGACCACGGCTGTTGTGGAACGGGTAAGGGTTGTAGCTTACCTCTGGGCAGGTGTCTAGGAGCCTTGCACTGAGCGCACACCGAGCAGGAGGCAACATAAACCCTAATGTCCTTAGCTAAAGCAGCGCACCGTCCGACCGATCCCAGGATGACTAGAGGAGTGTGACGTGTGGGCCCAATAGAACAGCCGGTAGCGGACAGCAGACGGAACGTAGAGACGCCCATCTGGACACAAAGGGGGAGCGGGCTCTGCGCGTGACGCCCGCTCAATGTCTGTGGCCAGCTCCCACAATACCGGCGCCACCAAGCAAGAGGCGGGGAGTATGGGAGTGGGATCCATGGGCCACTCCTCTGTGTCACAGAGCCGGGACAATGCTTCTGCCTTAATAACTTCTTTGGGATAGGGGGCAGCATTTTCACTTTTGGATGAATAGAGTGCCCAGAGTAAACTGCCTCCTACTCAGTCCCAGATGCTAAAATATGCTTAGAAAACACTCTGAATGATGTCTGTGAGTATAACAGAACTCATATGGCAGGCAAAAACCTGAGAAAAAAATCTAACCAGAAATCTGAGGTTTGTATTTTTTGAACACAGCCCCCATCGAATACAGAGTGGGATATGGGTTATGTTGCACTTCCCAAGGCTTCCACTAGATGTCAACCATCTCTAGACCGTTGTTTCAGACTTCTACTGGGAAGTGGGAGCGAATGAGAGCTGTTTGACTAAGGGGTCTGGCAGCAGCCTTGTTCTAAGTCACGCGCGTTCACATGAGAGGTATCTCTCGTTCCATTGCTTTTCTACAGACAATGGAATTCTCCGGTTGCAACATTATTGAACATTTATGATAAAACATCCTAAAGATTGATTCTATTCTTAGTTTGACAAGTTTCTTCGACCTGTAATATAACTTTTTGTCCGACTGGACCTGAACGCGCGTTTGGATTTGTTTACCAAACGCCCCAACAAAAGAGGCTATTTGGACATAAATGATGGACATTATCGAACAAAACAAACATTTATTGTGGAACTGCGATTCCTGGGAGTGCATTCTGATGAAGATCATCAAAGGTAAGTGAATATTTATAATGCTATTTTTGACTAATGTCGACTGGCGCAACATGGCGGATATATATTTTGGCTGGTTTGGGCTCTGAGCGCCGTACTCAGATTATGCTTTTTCCGTAAAGTAAAAAAAAAAATCTGACACACTTCTCCTTAATGCAACCGCTGTATCTAAAGTACCATGCATAACACTTGAATTTTCATCAACATTTATATTGAGTATTTCTGTGAATTCATGTGGCTCTCTGCACAATAACCGCATGTAACGCGCCAATGTAAAATGAGATTTTTTAAATATAAATATGCACTTTATCGAACAAAACATACATGTATTGTATAACATTAAGTCCTATGAGTGTCATCTGATGAAGATCATCAAAGGTTAGTGATTAATTGTATCTATATTTCTGCTTTTTGTGACTCCTCTTTGGCTGGGTTTTTCTGTGGCTTGGTCGTGATCTAACATAATCGCTTGTGGATCTTTCGCTGTAAAGCCTATTTTCGCTCCAATAGGCTGAGCTTCTTCGAGAAGAAGGCAAAAGGGCGGAGCTTCGGTGGCGACCCGAGCACTGAGAGAGCACAACTCCTATCCCAGCCTCGGACGTGTTCACCTCCACTTTGAACACTAAAAAGGGATCCGGACGAGCCAGCACTGGAGCCGAGGTAAACAGAGCCCTCAGGTGACTGAAAGCCCTGTCCGCCTCAGCTGTCCACTGCAAGCAACCTGGGCCCCCCTTCAGCAGTGAAGTAATGGGAGCTGCTACCTGACCAAAACCCCAGATAAACCTCTGGTAATAGTTGGCAAACCCTAAGAATCGCTGCATCTCCTTTACCGTGGTGGGAGTCGGCCAATTACGCACGGCTGCAATGCGGTCACTCTCCATCTCCACCCCTGACGTGGAAATGCGATACCCTAGGAAGGAGACGGACTGTTGTAAGAACAGGCATTTCTCAGCCTTGACGTACAGGTCATGCTCCAACAGGCGACCAAGCACTTTGCGCACCAGGGACCCATGCTCAGCGTGTGTAGTGGAGTATATCAAAATGTCATCAATATACACCACTATAGACCCCGGTAGTCAATACACGGACGCAGACCGCAAACTCGAGGAGAAGGTTGAAGTGGAGGACCAAATGTACCCCTGACGCAGGGATTCGGAGACATGTTTCCATAGCCTCCATCTCCGCCTGTGAGAGGGGATACTTGTGACTCCTGGGAAGTGCAGCGTCTACCAGGAGATCTATCGCACAATCGCCCCATCGATGAGGTGGTAATTGAGTCGCCTTCTTTTTAGAGAAGGCGAAGCCAAATTGGCATGTTCAGGGGGAATGCGCACGGTGGAGACCTGGTCTGTACTCTCCACCATAGTAGAACCAACGGAAACCCCTAAAAACCTACCTGAGCACTCTCGTGACCATCCCGTGAGAGCCCTCTGTGGCCAAGAAACAGTGGGGTTATGACAAGCTAACCAAGGTAGGCCCAGCATCACAGGAAATGCAGGAGAGTCAATAAGGAATAAGGAAGGAACCAATAAGGAACAATCTAAGGCGTGAATGGGGAAGGGCACATCCAAGGGAACAATAGTGATCCCTAAACTATGAGCTAACGCTCTAGCAATGAAATTCCCAGCCGCTCCTGAATCTACGAGCGCCTTGTGCTGGGAATGCGGGGAAAACTCAGACAGGAAAAGTGACAGACAGAAACATATGTGCAACAGAGGACTCTGGGTGAGAATGGTGCCAGCTTACCTGGGGTGACGCCAGAGCACTCTGCCTGCTGTCTCGATTCCCAGAGGAACCAAACCGGCACCGACCAGCAGTGTGACCTCTGCGGCCACAGATGGTGCACGAGGGGAAACCCCTCCGGTCTCCCTGCGCTCCATGCCTCCCAGCTTCATGGGTATCGGAGAGGGTGTGCGGGAGGATGGAACCACCAGACCCCGATCTGGATGTCCGCGAGTAGCCAGCAGGTTGGCCAGCCGGATGGACAGGTCCACCAGCTGGTAAAACGTGAGGGTGGTGTCTCTGCAGGCAAACTCCAAAAAACATAAATAATACAATGGGTACAAATCAAATCAAAATCAAATCAAATCAAATGTTATTTGTCACATACACATGGTTAGCAGATGTTAATGCGAGTGTAGCGAAATGCTTGTGCTTCTAGTTCCGACAATGCAGTAATAACCAACAAGTAATCTAACTAACAATTCCAAAACTACTGTCTTATACACAGTGTAAGGGGATACAGAATATGTACATAAGGATATATGAATGAGTGATGGTACAGAGCAGCATAGGCAGGATACAGTAGATGGTATCGAGTACAGTATATACATGAGGTGAGTATGTAAACAAAGTGGCATAGTTAAAGTGGCTAGTGATACATGTATTACATAAGGATGCAGTCGATGATATAGAGTACAGTATATACGTATGCATATGAGATGAATAATGTAGGGTAAGTAACATTATATAAGGTAGCATTGTTTAAAGTGGCTAGTGATATATTTACATCATTTCCCATCAATTCCCATTATTAAAGTGGCTGGAGTTGAGTCAGTGTCAGTGACAGTGTGTTGGCAGCAGCCACTCAATGTTAGTGGTGGCTGTTTAACAGTCTGATGGCCTTGAGATAGAAGCTGTTTTTCAGTCTTTCGGTCCCAGCTTTGATGCACCTGTACTGACCTCGCCTTCTGGATGATAGCGGGGTGAACAGGCAGTGGCTTGGGTGGTTGATGTCCTTGATGATCTTTATGGCCTTCCTGTAACATCGGGTGGTGTAGGTGTCCTGGAGGGCAGGTAGTTTGCCCCCGGTGATGCGTTGTGCAGACCTCACTACCCTCTGGAGAGCTTTACGGTTGTGGGCGGAGCAGTTGCTGTACCAGGCGGTGATACAGCCCGCCAGGATGCTCTCGATTGTGCATCTGTAGAAGTTTGTGAGTGCTTTTGGTGACAAACTGAATTTCTTCAGCCTCCTGAGGTTGAAGAGGCGCTGCTGCGCCTTCTTCACGATGCTGTCTGTGTGAGTGGACCAATTCAGTTTGTCTGTGATGTGTATGCCGAGGAACTTAAAACTTGCTACCCTCTCCACTACTGTTCCATCGATGTGGATAGGGGGGTGTTCCCTCTGCTGTTTCCTGAAGTCCACAATCATCTCCTTAGTTTTGTTGACGTTGAGTGTGAGGTTATTTCCCTGACACCACACTCCAAGGGCCCTCACCTCCTCCCTGTAGGCCGTCTCGTCGTTGTTGCTAATCAAGCCTACCACTGTTGTGTCGTCCGCAAACTTGATGATTGAGTTGGAGGCGTGCGTGGCCATGCAGTCGTGGGTGAACAGGGAGTACAGGAGAGGGCTCAGAACGCACCCTTGTGGGGCCCCAGTGTTGAGGATCAGCGGGGTGGAGATGTTGTTGCCTACCCTCACCACCTGGGGGCGGCCCGTCAGGAAGTCCAGTACCCAGTTGCACAGGGCGGGGTCGAGACCCAGGGTCTCGAGCTTGATGACGAGCTTGGAGGGTACTATGGTGTTGAATGCCGAGCTGTAGTCGATGAACAGCATTCTCACATAGGTATTCCTCTTGTCCAGATGGGTTAGGGCAGTGTGCAGTGTGGTTGAGATTGCATCGTCTTTGGACCTATTTGGGTGGTAAGCAAATTGGAGTGGGTCTAGGGTGTCGGGTAGGGTGGAGGTGACATGGTCCTTGACTAGTCTCTCAAAGCACTTCATGATGACGGAAGTGAGTGCTACTGGGCGGTAGTCGTTTAGCTCAGTTACCTTAGCTTTCTTGGGAACAGGAACAATGGTGGCCCTCTTGAAGCATGTGGGAACAGCAGACTGGTATAGGGATTGATTGAATATGTCCGTAAACACACCGTCCAGCTGGTCTGCGCATGCTCTGAGGGCGCGGCTGGGGATGCCGTCTGGGCCTGCAGCCTTGCAAGGGTTAAATGTCTTACTCACCTCGGCTGCAGTGAAGGAGAGTCCGCATGTTTTCGTTGCAGGCCGTGTCAGTGGCACTGTATTGTCCTCAAAGCGGGCAAAAAAGTTATTTAGTCTGCCTGGGAGCAGGACATCCTGGTCCGTGACTGGGCTGGATTTCTTCTTGTAGTCCGTGATTGACTGTAGACCCTGCCACATGCCTCTTGTGTCTGAGCCATTGAATTGAGATTCTACTTTGTCTCTGTACTGACGCTTAGCGTCAGTCTCTGTACTGACGCAATTCTCCTGTGATATTTCAATTACATGCTGGGAGATAGTTAAAGTGTAGCTTCAGTATAAGAGACACACGGCACAAATTTTGCGTGAGACACACATGGATATCATTTGAATTTGAGGTGTAAGAAATAAGTTGTTCATGCAAAGTCAGTGTTAAATTGATTTAGGATGAACAAACTGCCATGACACGGATTGATCTAAATTAAAATATTTTTTCAATCATATCATTGTTTTGTAGGATATGTAATGACATATGTAGCATTAACCCATTACAGTCTAAGCCCTGTCTACACTGGGGGCGTCTACTAAGCTATATGGAAATGTTTTAAGAATATCATACCAATGATCATATTGCTATTTGATTTTGAATTTTAAGACCCCTTGAAGAAACAAAAAAATATTTTGATTATTTGATTCAATGTTTCATCAAATGGCCTTAATTGTAACGATCATCATTGCATGAAGAAGTGGACCAAAGCGCAGCGTGGTACGTGTTCATGATTTTTAATAAAACTGAACACTAGAAATAAAAAACAAACAAAGCGGAAACAAACTAAACAGTTCTGTCTGGTGCAGACACACAAAACAGAAAATAACTACCCACAAAACACAGGTGGGAAAAGGCTACCTAAGTATGGTTCTCAATCAGAGACAACGATAGACAGCTGCCTCTGATTGAGAACCACAACCGGCCAAACACACAGAAATAGAAAACAAAACATAGAATGCCCACCCCAACTCACGCCCTGACCAAACCAACATAGAGACATAAAAAGGATCTCTAAGGTCAGGGAGTGACATTAATGCTTAATGCTATTATGCTTAATACTATTGGCCTTAATGCTATTAGCCCAAACAAATTAATTGAATAACAGATTACCTACATGGAACAACAGATAGTCCTGAAATGTAAATCAAAAGGAAGTTTGTTCTGAAGTGTCTGTCCTATATCTTAGAGATAGAAGATATATATATATACAGTGCCTTGCGAAAGTATTCGGCCCCCTTGAACTTTGCGACCTTTTGCCACATTTCAGGCTTCAAACATAAAGATATAAAACTGTATTTTTTTGTGAAGAATCAACAACAAGTGGGACACAATCATGAAGTGGAACGACAGTTATTTGATATTTCAAACTTTTTTAAAAAATCAAAAACTGAAAAATTGGGCGTGCAAAATTATTCAGCCCCTTTACTTTCAGTGCAGCAAACTCTCTCCAGAAGTTCAGTGAGGATCTCTGAATGATCCAATGTTGACCTAAATGACTAATGATGATAAATACAATCCACCTGTGTGTAATCAAGTCTCCGTATAAATGCACCTGCACTGTGATAGTCTCAGAGGTCCTTCAAAAGCACAGAGGGCATCATGAAGAACAAGGAACACACCAGGCAGGTCCGAGATACTGTTGTGAAGAAGTTTAAAGCCGGATTTGGATACAAAAAGATTTCCCAAGCTTTAAACATCCCAAGGAGCACTGTGCAAGCGATAATATTGAAATGGAAGGAGTATCAGACCACTGCAAATCTACCAAGACCTGGCCGTCCCTCTAAACTTTCAGCTCATACAAGGAGAAGACTGATCAGAGATGCAGCCAAGAGGCCCATGATCACTCTGGATGAACTGCAGAGATCTACAGCTGAGGTGGGAGACTCTGTCCATAGGACAACAATCAGTCGTATATTGCACAAATCTGGCCTTTATGGAAGAGTGGCAAGAAGAAAGCCATTTCTTAAAGATATCCATAAAAAGTGTTGTTTAAAGTTTGCCACAAGCCACCTGGGAGACACACCAAACATGTGGAAGAAGATGCTCTGGTCAGATGAAACCAAAATTGAACTTTTTGGCAACAATGCAAAACGTTATGTTAGGCGTAAAAGCAACACAGCTGAACACACCATCCCCACTGTCAAACATGGTGGTGGCAGCATCATGGTTTGGGCCTGCTTTTCTTCAGCAGGGACAGGGAAGATGGTTAAAATTGATGGGAAGATGGATGGAGCCAAATACAGGACCATTCTGGAAGAAAACCTGATGGAGTCTGCAAAAGACCTGAGACTGGGACGGAGATTTGTCTTCCAACAAGACAATGATTGTCACGGTCGTCCTCCTCTTCGTCTGAAGAGGAGAGGCGAGATGGATCAGAGGACCAATATGCGGCGTGGTAAGTGTCCATGGTAAATCTTTAATAACGAAAGACTGAACACTATACAAGAGAGTAACAAAAACAATAAACCAAATTCGACCGTGAAGCTACAAAATGAGACCTGTGCTGAAACAAGCCATCAACATAGACAATCACCCACAAACAAACAGTGCAACCCAGGCTACCTAAGTATGATTCTCAATCAGAGACAACTAATGACACCTGCCTCTGATTGAGAACCATACTAGGCCGAAAACATAGAAATGCCCCAAAACATAGAAAAACAAACAGACTGCCCACCCAACTCACGCCCTGACCATACTAAATAAATACAAAACAACGGAAATAAAGGTCAGAACGTGACAATGATCCAAAACATAAAGCAAAATCTACAATGGAATGGTTCAAAAATAAACATATCCAGGTGTTAGAATGACCAAGTCAAAGTCCAGACCTGAATCCAATCGAGAATCTGTGGAAAGAACTGAAAACTGCTGTTCACAAATCCTCTCCATCCAACCTCACTGAGCTCGAGCTGTTTTGCAAGGAGGAATGGGAAAAAATGTTAGTCTCTCGATGTGCAAAACTGATAGAGACATACCCCAAGCGACTTACAGCTGTAATCGCAGCAAAAGGTGGCGCTACAAAGTATTAACTTAAGGGGGCTGAATAATTTTGCACGCCCAATTTTTCAGTTTTTGATTTGTTAAAGTTTGAAATATCCAATAAATGTCGTTCCACTTCATGATTGTGTCCCACTTGTTGTTGATTCTTCACAAAAAAATACAGTTTTATATCTTTATGTTTGAAGCCTGAAATGTGGCAAAAGGTCGCAAAGTTCAAGGGGGCCGAATACTTTCGCAAGGCACTGTATATTTCTCCATGTATTTAACCCCTAATTTTTAGCACTAAACAGTCTCCATATATACACTTCTATACATTTTTTCAACTGGTACTGGGGGACCTTCCGACGAGTCTTGTGATGCCTGTGGCAAAACATGTACGTATTCATGAGAGTCTCACCTTTCCACACAGAGGTCATATTAGTGTGTAGCTCAGACTTTTCGGACGCTAAAGACAGAACTTGGCATATCGTCTGTATCGACTTCAGACGAGTCCCAAGATGCTTGTGGTGGACGTATAGCAAGCTCCGTCACCTTTCACCGCATATATCTCTAGTTTAAACGGACACATTTTTTCCGGGGATTTAATTATTATGCAAATTAGATTTATGTGGGGGTGCGGACGTTGACTCCAGGGGGTAATGTACATTGGTCACACGATGAACCCAATTCAAATAGTTCCTGGCTGAAATATCACTTATATTATTTAAAAAAAGGCAAATGTGTCATCCCAAATAAATTGGTTCGTTATTCATTACTAGCTAATCTCTATAAGGCTTGAGGAAGGAGTTAGATGGCATAGTAATGAAACAAGGGACTTCTAATGTAAGGGGAGACAAAGCTAGAGGAAATTAGTTCACATTTGATCGCTATGGCTATTGTTCCACACTTTAAGTTTTGAGTGAGGAGCATTATACTGTATCAGAATATCATTTTCATTTCCTACTCTAGATGGATGATAACACAAAGAAGGCTTTGTGTAAGGGGCTTTAATTAATGTTTTCCTTTTTCACCTTATTGGTGGGAAAGACTGGGCCTGGGAAATGAGTTCATGGCAATGGATTGACTGACTGGAGTCATCTTTGTGTTGTTTTGGTGTTTAAAGATACTTTCATGGTTTTGCCACCATTTGCCACCAGCCTTATAAAGATGAGTGCATGTATAAATCCATAATGTTAATGGGCTGTGTGGAGATGTTGTTTCATCGTCATCAGAGATGGTTCTGTCCGTGGAGTAAAGTTTGGCGGTTTGGCCTGTCATCTTTTAGGTAGACAGGAGCAGGACAGAGACTGGGGGAATACAATACTAATTCATGAGGCAATGCACTGCCAGCCACCATTAATCTCATGCCACCCCAATGCCTTACTATTAAACATTTATTTAATTTACATACAAATCGGAATTGCAAAGTAATCTGATGTCAAAGCAAATGCCTGGGAGTGAAAAGTTTCTCTGGGCGTCTATCCCTGGCTTGGTGTTGTGTGGCCGTGTGACTGCTGGCCGATCAGTGTTGAAGTGAGAATGTCTAGCAAGGTCAATTTCATTTCCAGTGTTTGAAACAATTTGGTGAAATAATGTATCATTATCCCACAGTGAGTTCTGAAAATAACAAATCATCCTACACGTCATCATATACGTCACCTGTCAAACATTTTGTTTTTTACTTTTAATAATCGTTTAGTTAAAACTCTGCATTTAACAAATCTACCAACATCTTAGTTTTGTCCTTGCCCTACTTTTTTCATTCAACTTTCTCAGCCCGGACGCTTTATCTGGACATTGTTCTGCAGGACACCCGCCAGCCGAAAAAGCTAAGTAGTAACATTAACACTCTGCCATCTAATTGCAATTGCTGTACTCAAAATATACAGGATAAATGTTGCCTTATGGTGAGGATAGCCGAGTTGCAAGCCCAGCTTCAGATGCAATCATTAGGCAAGGGCAATTTAAGTGTAGGAAAGGATGAAATGGTGTCTGTGCCACCAGTAAGTACAGATAATAGTATTTGAAAGCCCTAGTCATTGGTGACTCCATTACCCACAATATTAGACAAAAAAATGATCATCCATAAATCATACTGTTTACCAGGGGGCAGGGCTACCAACGTAAAGGCTAATCTGAAGATGGTGCAGGCTAAGGCTAAAACTGGCGAGTGTAGAGAGTATATATCGATATTGTTATCTACGTCAGTAGCAACAGTGTTAGGATGAAACAGTCAGAGGTCCCCAAGCTCAAGTGTCGGCATCGAGTAATTGTCTCTGGCCCCCTCTCATCTTATCTATCAACATAGACAGGATTCTAACTCCTCTAGCTCCACAATAAGGTAGGGTGCAAGCCAGGCAACAGGCTGTGTAGTCAGTGTAGTTTTCCCCATTGAGACAGTGTCTGCGCCTGGATCTTGGTCGGGAAAAATCTAAACATGGCGGTGTTTGCCTTAACAATCTCACTGGAAGACCTCCTCAATCCATGTCATTTTTGAAAGAGACTGTGATAATACCTCACAACTCCGAATAGGACTACTTAATCTTAAATCCCTCACTTCCAAGGCAGTCAGTCAATAAACTAATTACTGATCATAACCTTGATGTGATTGGCCTGACTGAAACGGCTTTAGCCTGGTGAATTAGTTAAATGAGGTCTCTCCTCCAAGTTACACTAGTGACCATATCCCCCATGCATCCCACAAAGGCGGAGGTGTTGCTAACATTTTGAACAGCAAATTTCAATTTATATATATATATATAAAATATTTCTAGGGCAGCTTTTTTCCACCTAAATAATATTGAAAAAAATCTGAAACTTTATTTTAAAATATTATACAGAAAAGCTAATCACTTGTCACTTAGATTAGAATACTGCAATGCTCTGCAATGCTCTTCTCTTCAGCTAGCTAGATAAATAAATACACTTCAGTTAGTGCTAAATACAGCTGCTAGAACTAAAATATTTTACTCCAGTGTAAACCTCTCTACACTGGCTTCCTGTTAATTCTAGGGCTGATTTCAAGGTTTTACTGCTATCCTATACAGCATTACATGGACTTTCTCCTACCTATCTCTCTAATTTGGTCCTGCTGTACATACCTACACATGCACCACGGTCGGAAGACGCAGGCCTCATGGTCCCTAGAATTTCTAAGCAAACAGCTGGAGTCTGGGCTTTCTCCTTTAGAGGTCAATTTTATGGAATGGTCTTCTTATCCATGTGAGAGACTCAGAATTGGTCTCGACCTTTAAGTGTTTACTGAAGACTCATCTCTTCAGTAGGTCCTATGATTGAGTGTAGTCTGGCCCAGGGGTGTGAAGGTGGATGGCAAGGCACTGGAATGATGAACCACCCTTGCTGTCTCTGCCTGGCCGGCTCCCCTCTCTCTACTGGGCTTTTTTTTGCTATACTCAACATGAGGGGGTTGAGTCACTGATGTGATCTTGCTGTCTGGTTTTGCTCCCCTTCAGGCTTGTGCGGTGGAGGAGCTCTTTGTGGGCTCTACTCAGTCTTGTCTCAAGGTAGTAAGTTGGTCTGTTGTGATCCCTCTAGGGGTGTGGGGGGCTGTGCTTTGGCAAAGTGGGTGGTGTTGGGCCAACCTGCCTGGTTGGCCCTGTCCGGGGGTATTGTCGTACTGGGCCACAGTGTCTCAGACTCCAGCATCTATGCTGCACTAGTCTATGTGCCTGTTCTGTATGGTGAAATTCTCCTGTCTTATCTGCTGTCCTGTGTAAATTAAGTATGCTCCCTCTAATTCTTCGATCTCTCTCTGACGACCTGAGCTCTAGGACCATGCCTCAGGACTACCTAGCCTGAAGAGGGAGTACAAAAAAGGTCAGATTAATACTGCCATTGAGAAAATTCAAAACAAAATCGAGACATGATCTTTCAAGGAGTCTCGCAAAAATAAGCATTATTGCGGTCTAACTACTCGCTTTTCAAAGTGCTCTGAACAAATTAAGGGAATCGTTCAAACATTGGCACATTCTAAAATCCGATGACAGTATCTCTAATGTGTTTTCGGACCCTCCCTTGGTCATGTTCTCGTAGGGCAGAAATCTCTGAGATCAATTGGTAAACTCTGATTTACCCCACCAAATATTGCATCACAAATGTGTATTTACGCCTCTACTGGATGGAAACTACAAGTGTATTGGCTGCACTCAATGCAATGGCACTTAAACATTTAGATCCGTCAAACAGCCCCAAACAGGGAAACAGATCCCAATCAAAGGTGTTATCACGTGCTCCACTAAGGCAGTTATTTATCTTATAACTTGTCCTTGTGGTAAAAATGATGTGGGTAAAACAACGTGTGAATTTAAAGTGCGAATCTCGGAGCATCGTTGTCACACCATGATCTGTTTCCCCTTTCTTTGTGATTTTCTCCACCCCCCTCCAGGTGTCACCCGTCTTCCTGTGTGTATTTATACCTGTGTTCTCTGTTTTTCCGTTGCCAACTCGTCTTGTTTGTCAAGTCAACCAGCATTTTTGTTCTCAGCTCCTGCTTTTCCTAATCTCTCATTTTCTCACCCTCCTGGTTTTGACCATTGCCTGTCCTGACTCTGAGCCCGCCTGCCTGACCAGTCTGCCTGACCAGTCTGCCTGCCCCTGAGTCTGCCTGCCGTCCGGTACCGTTGCCCCACCTGTAGTTTACTGACCCTGCCTACCTTGATATGTCTGTTGCCTGCCCCTGTTGGAATATTAAACCATTGTCAATTTGACGTGTCTGCATCTGGGTCTTACCTTGATTCCTGATAATCGTAGTGCCATTAAGTGCAGGAACTCGACTTACCCAGTTGCAGCCCACTTTTTGGAAGTGAACTACTTGATTTCGTTCCTACGTTATGTCGGCATTGAACATGTCACCTCCTTGGAGAAGTGGTGACCTCGACAATTTATTGCTAAAATGAGAGGCTGCCTGGATCTTTAATTTAAAAGACCCTTGCTCCATTCGGTCTCAACATAGACTTTGATCTGAGGCCATTTTTGTGATTTTGCTATTCATTGTAAATGTTTGTAAGCCTATGTAGCTAAATTGTATCTATGATCGTATGCTCTCATTCATGTCATTTTTATATCTAAGAATTAACCAATGATATCAGGCCACACCCAGCAATGATTACAGACCCCTCTGTTTGTCATTTGACACTGTGTTTGTCATTATACCCTGATGTAGACAGCTTGTCTGTCGAAAAGTTGGATATTAGGTTAATAATTTATTGCACCTGAGCTCCTAGTGTGCGGCTCTCCTTTTCTTTTTAAAACTGTAACTCGACCACTCAGCAACATTCACTGTCTTCTTACTAGGCAACTCCAGTGTAGATTTGATCTGTGTTTTAGGTTATTGTTCTGCTGAAAGGTGAATTAATCTCCCAGTGTCTAGTGGAAAGCAGACTGAACCAGGTTTCCTCTAGGATTTTGCCTGTGCTTAGCTCCACTTCATTTTTTTAATCCTGAAAAACTCCCTCCCTGATACAGCCACCACTATGCTTAAAAATCTGAGTGGTACTTAGTAACGTGTTGTATTGGATTTGCCCCGAACATATCACTGAATTCAGTACAAAAATTGTATTGCTTTGCCACATTTCTTGTGATATTACTTTAGTGCCCTGTTGCAAAATTTCAAATATTGTATTATCTACAGGCTTCCTTCTTTTCACTCTGTTAATTAGGTTAGTATTGTGGAGTAACTACATTGTTTTTTTTTATCCTCTCTCATTTCTCCATTGAACTCTAATTGTTTTAAAGTCATAATCCCTGAGCGGTTTCCTTTTTCTCTGGCAACAGTTAGGATGGACGCCTGTATATTTGTAGTGACTGGGTGTATTTATACAGAGTTTAAAGTGTAATGAATATCTTCACTATGCTAAAAGGGATATTCAATGTCTGTGTTTATTTTGACCCATCTACCAGTAGGTGTACTTCTTTGCGAGGCATTTGGTAATATCACTGGTCTTTGTGGTTGAATCTGCGTTTGATATTCACTACTGACAGATAATTGTAGTGGGGCAAAAAAGTATTTAGTCAGCCACCAATTGTGCAAGTTCTCCCACTTAAAAAGATGAGAGAGGCCTGTAATTTTCATCATAGGTACACTTCAACTATGACAGACAAAATTAGAAAAAAAATCCGGAAATCACATTGTATGATTTTTAATTAATTATGGTGGAAAATAAGTATTTGGTCACCTACAAACAAGCAAGATTTCTGGCTCTCACAGACCTGTAACTTCTTCTTTAAGAGGCTCCTCTGTCCTCCAGTCATTACCTGTATTAATGGCACCTGTTTGAACTTGTTATCTGTATAAAAGACACCTGTTCACAACCTCAAACAGTCACACTCCAAACTTCACTATGGCTGGTTCTTTCAGCATGACAATGATCCCAAACACACCACCCGGGCAACAAAGGAGTGGCTTCGTAAGAAGCATTTCAAGGTCCTGGAGTGGCCTAGCCAGTCTCCAGATCTCAACCCCATAGAAAATATTTGGAGGGAGTTGAAAGACTGTGTTGCCCAGCAACAGCCCCAAAACATCACTGCTCTAGAGGAGATATGATTGGAGGAATGGGCCAAAATACCAGCAACAGTGTGTGAAAACCTTGTGAAGACTTACAGAAAACGTTTGACCTCTGTCATTGCCAACAAAGGGTATATAACAAAGTATTGAGACAAACTTTTGTTATTGACCAAATACTTATTTTCCACCATAATTTGCAAGTAAATTCATAAAAAATGTTACAATGTGATTTTCTGGATTTTTTTTCTCATTTTGTCTGTCATAGTTGAAGTGTACCTATGATGAAAATTACAGGCTTCTCTCATCTCTCATTGGAGTGGGTCTAGGGTATCAGGTAGGGTGGAGGTGATATGATCCTTGACTAGTCTTTCAAAGCACTTCATGATGACAGAAGTGAGTGCAGTGTGGTGATAGTCCTTCAGTTCAGTTATCTTAGCTTTCTTGGGAACAGGAACAATGGTGGACATCTTGAAGGATGTGGGGACAACAGACTGGGATAGGGATTGGTTGAATATGTCCGTAAACACACCAGCCAGCTGGTCTGCGCATGCTCTGAGGAAGTGGCTAGGGATGCTGTCTGGGCCGGCAGACTTGCGAGGGTTAACACGTTTAAATGTTTTACTCACGTTGGCCACGGAGAAGGAGAGCCCACAGGCTTTGGTAGCAGGCTGTGTCAGTGGCACTGTATTGTCCTCAAAGCGAGCAAATAGCCTGTTTAATTTGTCTGGGAGCAAGACATCAATGTCCGCGACAGGGCTCATTTTCTTTTTGAAATCTGTGATTGACTGTAGACCCTGCCACATTGTCTCGTGTTTGAGCCGTTGAATTGCGACTCTACTTTGTCTCTATACTGACGCTTTGCTTGTTTGATTGCCTTGCGGAGGGAATAGCTGCACTGTTTGTATTCGGTCATGTTTCCGGTCGCCTTGCAATGATTAAAAGCAGTGGTTCGTGCTTTCAGTTTTGCACGAATGCTGCCATTAATCCACAGTTTCTGGTTAGAGAAGGTTTTATTAGTCACAGCGGGTACGACATCTCCGATGCACTTGCTAATAATCTCGCTCACCGAGTCAGCGTATACATGAATGTTGTTGTCTGAGACTATCCGGAACATATCCCAGTCCACGTGATAGAAGCAATCTTGGAGCTTGGAATCCAGCGTTGTATTGATCTGAGCACTGGCGTTTCCTGTTTTCGTTTCTGTCTATAGATTGTTAGCAACAATGGTCAGATTTGCCAAAGGCAGTGCATGGGAGGGCTTTGTATGCATGGCGGAAATTCGATTAGCAATGATCCAGAATTCTGAAAACTCGTGTCGCACATTTTTTATGCTGAAAGAATTTAGGGAGTATTGATCTTAGCTTTGTTAAAATCCCAAGCTACAACAAATGCAGCCTCAGGATGAATGGTTTCCAGTTTACATAGAGTTCTTTCAGTGCCGACGATCTTCAGTGTTTGAAGTGATTGTCTTTGCTGTGTTGTGGGCTAGCTCCTGTGAACAACAGTGTCCTGATGAGAAAGCATATTTTCTACGACAGGGGAAATCGTGCCTCACTAGCTCATTGTCATCGATTTATCCAAATAAATGTCACTAGTAAACAGCTTAAACAATTGCAAATGCAGCTGATGTTGTTATTCTTTTTGACTTTTGGCATGACTAGCTAGCAAGCAAGGGATAAGAATGTTGCCAGCCAGTATGGCAATAGAACATTTAGAACGAACAATTGGGTTGCGTCCATAGATACAGAACAAAAAGACTGAACGACTGGGTCATGTCTTTGGCACCGAAACCAATAGAACAAACAACCGGCCGGCATGGGTAGCAACCCAATAGTTGTGTCGGGACTATATCTTGAGGAAAGATCATATAGTATGAATAGATTCATCCAAATAAAGTTAATGAAAATACGTCAATCATTATTTGAATGTTGGTAACCCGTATAAAATTGATAATTCCCTCGAAGCCCTCAAGCATTATCACTTAATAGTTTAAGCTTCTGTCTTAAGCATCCTACATAATGCCATAGATTCAGTTTTTGAAAATTGTAAACTTGAAGTCAAAAAAGTGAAGCATGATGTAAGATGCATACCTAGTATTCCAACTGATTATAGTCTACTAAAGCCAATGACTTACCATGGTAAAAAAAACAACGTCTATCAGATAATCACATAACTCTACTTATTGCTGACTCAGTAATGTGGATTGTGAACCAATAATGAAGCTTTGACTAATGAAACGTTTTTTGACACAATTTGGTGAAAGCTCCACAACATTCAGGAAGCATCGGTTTCCCATCACTAAATACAGGGCTAAACAGATCATATGGACCTAGTTAACCATTAAACTTTTAAAATACACTTCTAATCCAATTTGATCCCAATAGATATTTAATTGTCAGGGAAATACTACCACATACAGTATATAGTTTAAATTGGTAAAGGACTCTCACTAACGGGTGCCACAAATATAGCCACTTACAAGGCACGGCTTAAAATATTGTACTTAACTAGGCAAGTCAGTTAAGAACAAATTCTTATTTTCAATGACATCCTAGGAACAGTGGGTCAACTGCCTTATTCTGGGGCAGAAAGACAGAGTTTTACCTTGTCAGCTCGGGTATTCAAGCTTGCAACCTGTTGGTTACTAGTCCAGCGCTCTAACCACTAGGCTACCTGCCGCCCCTATTAATTATCCTGTGATTATTTCCCCTCCCACAATGCACCAGGATTTACAGTATACTACATTAAATGTACAGCAAAACTGCGATACCATACTTTTTTGTTGAATTGTATTGACAAACTCAGATGTGACCTGTTCTTGAATTCATTGAATGTCCTTTTGGCTGGTGCATTCAGCTGTTTTAATTTGCTCTCAGGATGGATTTGATCATTCTTAGTTGTGAGTTCCAGCATACAGCAGATGGAGGCTGTATCTTCTTCTCTTCATCCAGAAGGTCTACTGCAATGGTGGACTTGTGGGCCAAGAGCCCCTGTTTGGCAAGAACCTTCTGTGAGGTTCGACACATTGAAATTCCATCCTTGATAACGAGCTGTAAAAAGTGCAAAACAGGACTCACAGTCGGGTATTAAATCAATAGTTACAGGATCATTCTCCGTTTTTGTCCCGTGTGACACCCCTTAAACATTTTGATGGACAGCATGCCATTCTACATGTCTCAGTCATGAATGAAATAGCCAGTAATTCCCAAGAATTACTTAATCTGGGATGATGACCAAAAATCCACAGTGACACATACACTAGGAGCAAAGCTGGTTCTGGGGGACCTTCAGACGATTCTTGTGAGGCTTGTGGGCATCCTTGAGTAAAACAACCGACATGTACGAGTTCGTAAGAGTCTCACCTTTAATAATACTTTGTAGGCCAACCCGTTCGGACGCTACATGTGATTTAGTGATAAGAGCGATTTTCGCGATGTCTCCTGGTCTGACAAACACTGCTAGAGGTCTGCCTGCCACCTTTCACCGCAGATGCGGAAGTATGACATCGGCTGATGCTGTGGGATTGAGATGCATCTAATGGTAAATATCTCTACCTGAAATTGACGGATTTTGATGGGAATGGTTGTAAAATGCTAATTTAATTTCCGCGGGGCCTTGAAATTGACTCTAGGTCATGTTAAATCAACACTGAAAGTGTGGAGCCTGTGGACCCACACCGGAACAGTGTAAAGATTTATTCAAATATTTCCCAGAGTGCCTTGCCTTTTGAGTAAATTGTAGAGTTACCATCGATGACTGTATTTGTTAGTGACAGAGACATCCTTGTTGCATTCATCTATTTTCAGTCCTGTGGACTTCAAGTGAAATACTAAGCGTGTATGTTATAAAAACACAAGAACAACATTTCTTTAACACAATACCATATGAAAGGGTCTACCGTAATTGCTGGACTATTAAGCGCACCTGAATATAAACCGCACCCACTGAATTATTAAAAAATATGTATTTTGTACATAAATAAGCCACACGTCTATAAGCCGCAGGTGCCTACCGGTACATTGAAACAAATGAACTTTACACAGCCTTTAAACGAAACATGGCTTGTAACAAAAATAAATAGGCTTTAACGAAACACGGCTTGTAACAAAAATTAAACAGTAGCCTACCAAAAAAGTCATTGGACACTATCTTCCTCCTCCTGTGCACTCAGAATTGCTTCATCCGATGTTGGATCGCTGCCCTCTTCAACACGCAGCAGTCCAGCCTTTCGAAACCCGTTGATGATAGTGGATTTTTTGACAATGCTCCACGCTGTCAGCAGCTCTATTTCCTTTTCCAACAGCCAGATCGATCTCCTTCAACTTGAAAGCTGCATCATATGCATTTCTCCGTGTCTTTGCTATGATGAGGGTGACAAAATGACTACCGTAATCAGAATGATGGGAAGTTTGAGCGCGCTCGATTTACATCACTTTATGTGACGGTGCTCAGTTTTTTGGTGGCATGAATCTTGTGAAAGCGGGAAAAATCCATAAATTAGCCGCGTCATTGTATAAACCGTGAGATTCAAAGCATGGGAAAAAAGTAGCAGCTTATAGTCCGGAAATTACAGTAGTTGTATCCGAATACAGGGGCCTGAAATGAGTGATGGGGAAATTAAGCTTCCTGAAGCATTGATCATGTCCAGCCAATTGTGTCGAAAATCTGTGAATTACTCTAGGCATTGATCTACACGTTGTACACTAGCGGAACCCCATGGTCAAAATCATTAGGAGCAGCCAAATTATTATAAATAATAACGCCATAGTGTGTGTTCAGGGTAACCTTTTGTCTTCAACCGAAACCAATACCAAACCAATCAGGTGGTTGTTTGACAAAACAAAGCTTTTGACTTCAAAGAATACGTGCTTCTGATAAAGTGACACAAGCATCGGCACACTGCTTTGAAGTAAACTCCTTAGTGTTTTCGACGCATACTTCGGAACAGCAATATTAAACTTAACATCACTACTATTTACTAGTGATGGGAAACCGAGGCTTTCTGAAGGCTTTGGCGCTTTCACCGAATTGTGCCGAAAGACGATTCATTACACGAAGCTTCATTATTTGATCACAATGCACAATAGTGACATCTACTGGTTAGCAATAAATAGTAGTCTATGATTATCACTTAGAAAACATTGTGGCGAAGCGGTAAGTCTCTGCCTTTAGTAGCCTATAATCATTTGGAATACCAGGTTTGCATCTTATATCATGCTTCCATTTTTTGCCCTCAAGTTGACTGTTTTTCAAAAACGGAATCTATGGCATTATTTAGGGTGCCTAAGACAGAAGCTTATAGTATAATAAATGCATCAAATGATTTTAACAACATTGCAGAAAGTCCAGAAACAATTTTCAAAATAGTGTGTCTTCAATGAGACTCAACGTAATAGCATCACGTCCCTGAATATTCCATAGTTCTCTACTACACCTGCTATGGTACTGGTTATGAGAAACATTTTGTGCAAAAACTGAAATATATTGGTTAGAACGGTGTCCAGTATAGGTCAGTGTTTGAAAGTAGCTTGGAATCAAAGAAATCACTGGAACCTTGGCGAAATCAGTGGGATCTCGCATTTTGCAACACACACGGTTTGAAAAGCATGTGATCAAATGACACTTCGGGCGTCATTGATGAATACTTCTGATAAAGTGCACACTGCTTCAAAGTTAGCGCTTAGTGATTTCGATGCATGCCTCGGAGCTCTGGTATCAAATGTAACATCACTTCTATTTGCAGAGTTTGCTCCAGGTAGATGATGCCATTCCAAGTTGTTGTTTGCAAAGTTTACAAATGGCTTTGAATTTCTCTCCAGTATTTTCAGGTATCATAAAATGAATTTAAAGCAGCCAATCCAATAGTTTCTGAAAAGTAGTCACTTCCTGACATCTGTATTCAAATATTTTAAAAGTAGTAGCCACAATCACCCGACGTCAACCCAATTAAGATGGTTTGGGATGAGTTGGACTGCAGAGTGAAGGAAAACAGCCAACAAGTGCTCAGGATATGTGCGAACTCCTTCAAGACTGTTGGAAAAGCATCCCAGGTGAAGCTGGTTTAGAGAATGCCAAGAGTGTGCAAAGCTGTCATCAAGGCAAAGGGTGACTACTCGAAAAATCAAATATAAAATATAGTTTGATTCGTTTAACACTTTTTTCGTTACAACATGATTCCATTTGTGTTATTTCATAGTTTTGATGTCTTCACTATTATTCTACAGTGTAGAAAATAGTAAAAAAAAAAAAAAAAACCCTGGAATGAGTAGGTGTGTCCAAACTTTTGACTGGTACTCTATAAAACACAGGAAAGGTATTTTACTGTTGAAATTACAGAAAAGTCTCAGTGTGCTGTAAAACACATTTAGTAGTTTACTGTGCATTCTACAGTATTCTACTGTTGAAATTACGGAAACAAATGTAACTACTGTGTAACTATTTCTGCCATCATACAGCTATACTACCATATGATTGTGTTCCTGGTCAATCAAAGACATTACAGTAGTTAAGCTGGCTTTGATTAGAATCAGGCTGGTTGGTTCTCATTCATTCCTTCACAGCTGGGCAGCCCGGTTGACTCAATGTCTGCTGTTGATTGACGTCTTCTCATTCTGCAGAAGTCTGCATCCCAGTCAATCATTGACCCACTCAGAGAGGTGGCACAATGATGTGAAATATTCACCGCCAGCCAATGGTGGCTACTTAAATAGTCTAAGACCTTCAATCATCATAAGAAAAAATTGCTCCCTTTCTCCTTTCAAAGGTTTTCCTTTCCGTTCAATTTCTCATCCCTCACTGGAACCAACAGATAAGTCTTTGATCCCAATCTACATAACCGTGTCATAGCACCACTCATATAGTGAGCATATACTGCTAGCCTTATAAAATGTTACAAATAAATCCATGATCCAATAATATGATATATATTATGACGAACATCTGCTCAAAATGTATAACTTACATACACTAGATTATGATACAAATATTATGATTTAAAAATGTAAAATGTCTGAGCATTATAATTTCTGTCTGGTGTAAAGGATGTAATTATTCTCCGTCTTGATTTACAGAGCAAATGGATAGAGAGCTTAAAAATTCACTCATAATCCTCCTTTTAACTATCATTAGTCAGCTCACTGTGCTATTCAGTACAGTGCCCTCTGGTCTCTATGCTAATGTAAGATATGCTCCTTCTCATAACAGGTTACCAGTGTGCTCTGCTGCTCGTTACGCCTTAAATCACTTGAGCCAGGCGAGCCTAGAGATGCTGGTTGAATCATGAGAGAGGGGCAGGAAGAGCAATACATCATGTCTCATCATCTCAGGTTGCCTTAAGTAGGTAAACATCTCTGTAGACCAAGTGTAAAGACTTCCGATGTTCACAAACCGTCTACTCTACCTATCGGGGGAAGCCATAGTCCCAAAACGAATTTGTGTCATGAATACAACAAGAGGTTAACTTTTGTGTCACTAGTTTAATATTGAACGATTACAGTCAATTTAACCTTTCAAAGTCACTTTGTCAGTTATTGTGTTGTTTATTCAAACAGTTTACAGCTCTGTAGTTTTCCATAAAAAAACAGAAGACAGAAAGGATGTATGCTCCTATCTAACAAATAGAGAAAACAATTCACAGAAGACATAGTCTGCTTAACATAACAAGTGATGTTGCGAGTTGTTTCATCTTCTGCATTGGATCTGTGCAATGTGGATTCTCATCAGCATGTGTAGCAATTGTCTGTTTGTTTGATAAGAGTATCCCATTGCACCTTGAAAATAATAAATCCAGCCATGCATGAAACAAAAGTGTTGGTGCAAGATGGTTTCTCTACTCCAGTGATTACCAGAGAATGCAATGTAGCGTAGCATTCATAATCACATAGTTGGTGCTAATTATCATAATACACATGACTTACAAATCTCTTCCAAAGTCTCACTTCCCTTCATGGCAGAAAAACAATCCAGTGTAGGCTACAGCCATTCAAATACAAAACAACAAATGATCCTAGCGTACATTGAAAGGAAACCAGTAACTGTTGTATATGATTGGGAAATTGTGTATAGATATCATGGAAAAGTGACTTCGTTTTTTGTTTTTCAGTCATAACTGATGAGGCATGAGCGAGTCAAATCAAATCAAATTGGTCACATACAAATGGTTTGCAGATGTCATTGCGAGTGTATTGATATGCTTGAACTTCTAGTTCCGACAGTGCAGCAATATCTAAGAAGTAATCTAACAATTCCACAACTACTACCTAATACACACAAATCTAATATATACATATAAATATATGGATGAGCAATGACCGAGTGGCATACACAAGATGTAATAGATGGTATAAAATACAGTATATACATATTAGATGAGTAATTCAAGATATGTAAACGTTATTAAAGTGGCATCATTAAAGTGACTAGCGATTCATGTGTTAAAGTGGGCAATGATTTCAAGTCTGTATGTAGGCAGCAGCCTCTCTGAGTTAGTGATAGCTGTTTAACAGTCTGATTCACTTGAGATATAAGCTATTTTTCAGTCTCTCGGTTCCAGCTCTGATGCACCTGTACTGACCTCGCCTTCTGGTCGGTAGCGGGGTGAACAGGCAGTGGTGGTTTTTGGCCTTCCTGTGAAATCGGGTGCTGTAGGTGAACTGGAGGGCAGGTAGTTTGCCCCCGGTGATGCGTTGTGCAGACCGTACCACCCTCTGGAGAGCCCTGCGGTTGTGGGTGGTGCAGTTGCCGTACCAGGCAGTGAAACAGCCCAACAGGATGCTCTCCATTGTGCATCTGTAAAAGTTTGTTAGGGTTTTAGGTGACAAGCCAAATTTCACCCGTGGGCGGCCCGTCACGATGTCCAGAGTTGAGACCCAGGGTCTCAAGCTTAATAATGAAGTTGTTTGTGGCTGGTGCTAACAGTCTATATTGTGTGTGTGTTGGTGTGAGATAGGCAGGGGACAGACACAATGAGGAAATGGATCATGGCACCTGAGAGGGAAGGATTTGCAATGGTAATCTCCCTGTTTGGCCAGGCCTCCATTCTTACCCCTTTAGCTGTTTCGCAGATTAAATGTTTATCAAGCACATATCGTGACTTGACTTTAACATTAATCTGAATACTTATTTAATTGATTACCTAAATGTGTTTAACTGTTACCCAATGAAATTAATCATGTAACATTTAACTATTGTACTAACTAACTAACTACTGTGCTCCCAAGATGGCATAGCAGTTCAGACGTATTTTTGTCCTCGTCCTGTCGTGTCCCGTATATATATATATATATTTACAACTTTTTTTTCACATACATTTTTAATTTTCCAAAAACTCATCTTCAGAACACTCTCCTGCAATCCGTTTCACCAATTTATATTTATATAAAAAAGTATTATTTACCTCAGATCTGTGATCCTCCGAGCGGCTAGCCAGAAATTAGCCAGAAGCTAGCCAGGAGCTAGCCAGAAGCTGGTCCAGAAGCTACTCTGAAGCTGGTCCAGGGGCTAGTTCAGAAGCTAGTTAGCTTATTTACTGGCTAATCGTTGGTACTCAGCTGACCACGGTTTGTGGTCATCGGCTGTCCTTTGGCTCGAGAATCTATCGCCAGTTTTGTACGGCGCGGTGCAGCGCGGCTCGGAGCGGAACATATCGGACCAATTTTTCCCTCCATGTCCCTGGATTTCGGCCGCTGGCTCTGGACGTCCATGCCTGGATCTCGCAGCTAGCTAGCTGCTATCCCTGTGACTATCGGCTTTCGTCGATTCCGGAGCTAACATCAATTGTTCCGGAGCTAGCCAGCTGAAGAGTTCCATCAATCACTCCTGGGATGCAGTCATCTATCCGGACCCGTTTTGCTGCCTACGCGGTGCCCCACCGAGCCTTCACGGCTAGACTGCCGACGTTGTCTACCCGAGGGAACTGTCCGGCTGGCTCCTCCGGCGCAACGTTGCCTGGGCGCCCATCTGCGGCCTGCTAGCCGTTAGCTATCTTATCGGCTGCTATCTGAATAGACAATCGGACAATTGTATTTTTATTGATTTATTTATTTTTCTTCTTGGGCCTCTATAACTATATCTATTGTTTTTATTTTTGTTGTTTTTGTGTGATTTGGATTCATCCCCTATACCACACGGAAACCCACTAATCTACTGACGGAACGCAAGAGTTGGCTAATAACAGACCTCCATCCTATGCTAGCTTGCTCCTATGCTAGCTTGCTACCGATTTAGCTGTCTAAATCGCCGTGACCCCCAACCAACCTATCCACTCACTGGACCCTTTTGATCACTCGACTGAGCATGCCTTTCCTTAATGTCAATATGCCTTGTCCATTGCTGTTCTGGTTAGTGTTTATTGGCTTATTTCACTGTAGAGCCTCTAGTCCTGCTCATTATACCTTATCCAACCTATTAGTTCCACCACCCACACATGCAATGACATCTCCTGGTTTCAATGATGTTTCTAGAGACAATATCTATCTCTTCATCGCTCAATACCTAGGTTTACCTCCACTGTATTCACATCCTACCTTACCTTTGTCTGTACATTATACCTTGATGCTATTTTATCGCCCCCAGAAACCTCCTTTTACTCTCTGTTCCAGACGTTCTAAACGACCAATTCTTATTGCTTTTAGCCGCACTCTTATTCTACTCCTACTCTGTTCATCTGGCGATGTAGAGGTGAATCCAGGCCCTGCAGTGCCTAGCTCCACTCCTATTCCCCAGGCGCTCTCTTTTGACGACTTCTGTAACCGTAATAGCCTTGGTTTCATGCATGTTAACATTAGAAGCCTCCTCCCTAAGTTTGTTCTATTCACTGCTTTAGCACACTCTGCCAACCCAGATGTTCTAGCTGTGTCTGAATCCTGGCTTAGGAAGACCACCAAAAATTCAGACATTTTAATTCCAAACTACAACATTTTCAGACAAGATAGAACTGCCAAAGGGGGCGGTGTTGCAATCTACTGCAAAGATAGCCTGCAGAGTTCTGTCCTACTATCCAGGTCTGTACCCAAACAATTTGAACTTCTACTTTTAAAAATCCACCTCTCTAAAAACAAGTCTCTCACCGTTGCCGCCTGCTATAGACCTCCCTCTGCCCCCAGCTGTGCTCTGGACACCATATGTGAACTGATTGCCCCCCATCTATCTTCAGAGCTTGTGCTGCTAGGCGACCTAAACTGGAACATGCTTAACACCCCAGCCATCCTACAATCTAAACTTGATGCCCTCAACCTCACACAAATTATCAATGAACCTACCAGGTACCTCCCCAAAGCCTTAAACACGGGCACCCTCATAGATATCATCCTAACCAACTTGCCCTCTAAATACACCTCTGCTGTTTTCAACCAAGATCTCAGCGATCACTGCCTCATTGCCTGCATCCGTAATGGGTCAGCGGTCAAACGACCTCCACTCATCACTGTAAAACGCTCCCTGAAACACTTCAGCGAGCAGGCCTTTCTAATCGAACTGGCCAGGGTATCCTGGAAGGATATTGATCTCATCCCGTCAGTAGAGGATGCCTGGATATTTTTTTTAAATGCCTTCCTAACCATCTTAAATAAACATGCCCCATTCAAGAAATTTAGAACCAGGAACAGATATAGCCCTTGGTTCTCCCCAAACCTGACTGCCCTTAACCAACAAAAAAACATCCTATGGCGTTCTGCATTAGCATCGAACAGCCCCCGTGATATGCAGCTGTTCAGGGAAGCTAGAAACCATTATACACAGGCAGTTAGAAAAGCCAAGGCTAGCTTTTTCAAGCAGAAATTTGCTTCCTGCAACACTAACTCAAAAAAGTTCTGGGACACTGTAAAGTCCATGGAGAATAAGAACCCCTCCTCCCAGCTGCCCACTGCACTGAAGATAGGAAACACTGTCACCACTGATAAATCCACCATAATTGAGAATTTCAATAAGCATTTTTCTACGGCTGGCCATGCTTTCCACCTGGCTACTCCTACCCCGGTCAACAGCACTGCACCCCCCACAACAACTCGCCCAAGCCTTCCCCATTTCTCCGTCTCCCAAATCTGCTCAGCTGATGTTCTGAATGAGCTGCAAAATCTGGAACCCTACAAATCAGCCGGGCTAGACAATCTGGACCCTTTCTTTCTAAAATTATCTGCCAAAATTGTTGCCACCCCTATTACTAGCCTGTTCAACCTCTCTTTCGTGTCGTCTGAGATTCCCAAAGATTGGAAAGCAGCTGCGGTCATCCCCCTCTTCAAAGGGGGTGACACTCTTGACCCAAACTGCTACAGACCTATATCTATCCTACCATGCCTTTCTAAGGTCTTCGAAAGCCAAGTCAACAAACAGATTACCGACCATTTCGAATCTCACCATACCTTCTCTGCTATGCAATCTGGTTTCAGATCTGGTCATGGGTGCACCTCAGCCACGCTCAAGGTCCTAAATGATATCTTAACCGCCATCGATAAGAAACATTACTGTGCAGCCGTATTCATTGATCTGGCCAAGGCTTTCGACTCTGTCAATCACCACATCCTCATCGGCAGACTCGACAGCCTTGGTTTCTCAAATGATTGCCTCGCCTGGTTCACCAACTACTTCTCTGATAGAGTTCAGTGTGTCAAATCGGAGGGTCTGCTGTCCGGACCTCTGGCAGTCTCTATGGGGGTGCCACAGGGTTCAATTCTTGGACCGACTCTCTTCTCTGTATACATCAATGAGGTCGCTCTTGCTGCTGGTGAGTCTCTGATTCACCTCTACGCAGACGACACCATTCTGTATACTTCTGGCCCTTCTTTGGACACTGTGTTAACAACCCTCCAGGCAAGCTTCAATGCCATACAACTCTCCTTCCGTGGCCTCCAATTGCTCTTAAATACAAGTAAAACTAAATGCATGCTCTTCAACCGATCGCTACCTGTACCTACCCGCCTGTCCAACATTACTACTCTGGACGGCACTGACTTAGAATACGTGGACAACTACAAATACTTAGGTGTCTGGTTAGACTGTAAACTCTCCTTCCAGACCCATATCAAACATCTCCAATCCAAAGTTAAATCTAGAATTGGCTTCCTATTTCGCAACAAAGCATCCTTCACTCATGCTGCCAAACATACCCTTGTAAAACTGACCATCCTACCAATCCTCGACTTTGGCGATGTCATTTACAAAATAGCCTCCAATACCCTACTCAACAAATTGGATGAAGTCTATCACAGTGCAATCCGTTTTGTCACCAAAGCCCCATATACTACCCACCATTGCGACCTGTACGCTCTCGTTGGCTGGCCCTCGCTTCATACTCGTCGCCAAACCCACTGGCTCCATGTCATCTACAAGACCCTGCTAGGTAAAGTCCCCCCTTATCTCAGCTCGCTGGTCACCATTGCATCTCCCACCTGTAGCTCACGCTCCAGCAGGTATATCGCTCTAGTCACCCCCAAAACCAATTCTTTCTTTGGCCGCCTCTCCTTCCAGTTCTCTGCTGCCAATGACTGGAATGAACTACAAAAATCTCTGAAACTGGAAACACTTATCTCCCTCACTAGCTTTAAGCACCAACTGTCAGAGCAGCTCACAGATTACTGCACCTGTACATAGCCCACCTATAATTTAACCCAAACAACTACCTCTTTCCCTACTGTATTTAATTAATTAATTTATTTTGCTCCTTTGCACCCCCATTATTTTTATTTCTACTTTGCACATTCTCCCATTGCAAATCTACCATTCCAGTGTTTTACTTGCTATATTGTATCTACTTTGCAACCATGGCCTTTTTGCCTTTACCTCCCTTATCTCACCTCATTTGCTCACATCGTATATAGACTTGTTTATACTGTATTATTGACTGTATGTTTGTTTTACTCCATGTGTAACTCTGTGTCGTTGTATGTGTCAAACTGCTTTGCTTTATCTTGGCCAGGTCGCAATTGTAACTGAGAACTTGTTCTCAACTTGCCTACCTGGTTATATAAAGGTGAAATAAAATAAATAAAAATAAAAAACTCATTAGGATCTGGGGCACCACAAGAGTGGTTCTTTAAGACTTACCATTTCCCATATTTACACTCTAAAAGGTATTTACCTATCACATCTATAAATCGTCAACGTATTAATCATAACCTCATGTCATATCATAATTCTGAACAGTCATAACCTCCTTGCATCTGCTAAAACCCGAAACTTACTTATGATTCAGTACTACACAAATTGGTTTAATTGTTTATTTACTAACTAATTAAATGGTAACTCAGGATAAACATACACATGTAATACAGTAAAACAGGTCCCAAGCAGACTGACAACAAAATGGCTGCTTGTTAGAAAAGACATGGAAAGGGCAACACTTAACATCACATTTAGAAACTACTCTCATTTATAGTACTCCTATGCTTGCACACAAACTGCCACCCGCTTGGATTAACACGTCATGAATGTATTTACGTGAAATGCCTTGGTTTCTCTAGGTGGACAGGGCCTTGGAAAGGGGGTAGTGCCTTTTCACAGCACGCTTGTAAGGCTATGACTGTCCCACAATGGTTCCAACAAGTCTTCTACTGTTGTTCTTCTCTGTAGTTGTCCGGTATCTGGTGACATGTCATTTAGTCCTGAACAGAACTAAAGAGTTGAATTTCCTTCCAATCACTCCTGAATCTGCCTCTTTAAAGATAGGCTAACCAGCCATGTTGATGGTTCGCTGTGGGGGGATGACAGTACCGTAATACGATAGTTAGAGCAGAGTAGTAGAATAGTCCCACTTCAATTCGCTTTCTAGATACTTTACTTAGGACAGCTAATCAGCCGTACCAGTGATTGTCTGGGAGGTGAGTTTATCGTCTCTACCTCATGTTGAGATTCAGAGTTCAAACTACTTTAAGTGTAAAGCTGCAGCTCTACGTCTCTCTGATCTGATATGTTAATTCTTAACCCATTTATACAGTTTGTTCAAAAGGGGCGGGTTTTGTCAGGCTGATATGCTCTCTGACCTCACTCAATGGTGTGAATGGTCCCTGTGGAAAGCTTATGTAAAACAAATCTCATAGTTTCTCAAATCACAACCCACTCTTTGTCATGTTCTGACCTTAGTTCTTTGGTTATGTCTTTGTTTGAGTATGGTCAGGGCGTGAGTTGGGTGGGTTGTCTATGTTCCTTTTACTATGTTGTGTTTTGCATTTGGCCTGGTATGGTTCTCCATCAGAGGCAGGTGTCGTTAGTTGTCTCTGATTGAGAATCATACTTAGGTAGCCTTTTCCCACTTGTGTTTCATGGGTGATTATTTTCTGTTTCGTATCTGTACCATACAGAACTGTTTCGGTTTCTTTAGATCACCTCTGACAACGTTCAATGTTAGAAATATTGTTTCAGTAGTTGCTTTTGAACGTGTTAGTGTTTCGGTGTGAAAAGGTATTCTTGAAAATAAGCACATTTCTTGGGTGAATTTGGAGATGGAGACCTGAATCTTCTCCATTTGATTTACAACAGGGCATGAGTTGTTAATCCACACAGTTCCCTCCTCCCCCCACCTGCGGGTGAGAGGGGGTCTGGTTGAAGTCATTCATTGTAAACCTGATCTGACCTATTTGGGTCCTCACATGACAGTCATAACACACAATTTCCCTGCAGAGAATATGGAAACTGTAGAGTGGTATCACTCTTCTTTAAACTTAATTTTTATGTCCAAGGCTGTGAACATACCCATATATTTGTAAAGAAAATGGAAATACCACAGAAAAGGGTTGGGAATGTCAAAGTTAGAAACTACTTTTGCCCTTAAATAATAGCAAACTATACACACTTTTGTCAACAACAAAAAATATCATAAAGTATAAGCCAAAGGATAGTATAGTTGTCTGTATAGAAGTCTTAATTACACTTCACTATAAAATAATAATTTAAATGATTCTCTCCCAATGGATACTCTATAGCAGCTTGTCATGATTAATCAACGATCTTCAACTACATATCAAAACTAAGAGTCAGAGAAAAAGTCCCCCCTCATAAGGGCTGCTGCCTCCCTAGTGTTTTCTGTCTACAGCTCTCTCTGAAGTCATCTGAGAAGTAAGGATTGCTGAAATCTCAAATAAATGAGAGAGAGAGAGAGAGAGAGAGAGAGAGAGAGAGAGAGAGAGAGAGAGAGAGAGAGAGAGAGAGAGAGAGAGAGAGAGAGAGAGAGAGAGAGAGAGAGAGAGAGAGAGAGAGAGAGAGAGAGAGAGAGAGAGAGAGAGAGAGAGAGAGAGAGAGAGAGAGAGAGAGAGAGAGAGAGAGAGAGAGAGAGAGAGAGAGAGAGAGAGAGAGAGAGAGAGAGAGAGAGAGAGAGAGAGAGAGAGAGAGAGAGAGAGAGAGAGAGAGAGAGAGAGAGAGAGAGAGAGAGAGAGAGAGAGAGAGAGAGAGAGAGAGAGAGAGAGAGAGAGAGAGAGAGAGAGAGAGAGAGAGAGAGAGAGAGAGAGAGAGAGAGAGAGAGAGAGAGAGAGAGAGAGAGAGAGAGAGAGAGAGAGAGAGAGAGAGAGAGAGAGAGAGAGAGAGAGAGGAAAATACATGAAAGGAGGAAGAATCAGAATTCTTCACTGATCTCTTTCACTATGAAGTTACAGCATTAACTAAGGCGTTTCAAAGAGCTGTCAGTCTAGACGAGGTCAGGAATGTCAGTCTAGACGAGGTCAGGAATGTAAGCCACCCGCCCACTCAGCCTGTCTTTCAAACTTCCTGGTTGTAAGAAAATAATTATCAGAATGACCATTCACGACCTATAAATATATTTTTAATGATGACATATTTCCTCAGAATGTCACTTGGTGAAGTCCATGGGATTAAAAGCAGATGAATGTAACATCCATGTTTCTCTCACTAACAAATACATTAATGGGTGGTAACTCTACAACCCACTCTAAAGGCAAGGCATTCAGGGAAATATTTCAAATAAGGCTTTATACTAAGCAGTGTGTTAATTTAACATTTCTAGCGCTAGCGGAACCCCTCGACAACATTCCGCTGAAAAGGCAACGCGCAATATTCAAAAATATTTTTTAGAAATGTGTAACTTTCACACATTAACAAGTCCAATACAGCAAATGAAGGATAAACATCTTGATAATCTACCCATCATGTCCGATTTCAAAAATGCTTTACAGCAAAAGCACAACATGATTGTTAGGTCAGAGTCAAGTCACAAAAACACACAGCCATTTTCCAGCCAAAGAGAGGAGTCCCAAAAATCTGAAATATAGATACAATTATTCACTAACCTTTGATGATCTTCTACAGATGACACTCATAGGCATCATGTTACACAATACATGTGTGTTTTGTTCGATAATGTGCATATTTCTATCCAAAAATCACAGTTTACATTGGCGCGTTACGTGCAGTAATCCAGTGATTTTGCAGAAATACTCATAATAAACATTGATAAAAGATGCAAGTGTTATTCACAGAATTAAAGATAGACTTATCCTCTATGCAACCGCTGTGTCAGATTTCAGCGCTCAGAATCCAATCCAGCTAAATAAAATTCCGTCATTGGAGTCAACATAAGTTAGAAAAAACACTATAAATATTCACTTACCTTTGATGATTATCAGAAGGCACTCCCAGGAATCCCAGTTCGACAATAAATGACTGATTTGTTCCATAAAGCCCATCATTTAGCCACTTGTTGTTAGCGCGTTCAGCCCAGTAATACGTCTTCATGAGGCGCTTCCTCAAGACAAAAACTCGAAAAGTTCCATTAGAGTCCGTAGAAACAAGTCAAATGATGTATGCAATCAATCTTTAGGATTTTAACATGAATCATCAAAAATGTTCCAACCGGAGAATTTCATTGTCTGAAGAAAAGCATTGGAACGAGAGCAAACTGTGTCGGGAGAGCGCGTCATGAGACGGAGGCTCTCTGCCAGACCACTCACTCAGAGCTCTCATGAGCCCCTCCTTTATAGTAGAATCCTCAAACATCTAGTGGAGCCCTAGGAAGTGCAACCTCATCCATATCTGACTGTGATTTCAATAGGCACTGTTTTGAAAATCGATTTCTCACTTCCTGTTTGGATTTCGTCTCAGGTTTTTGCCTGCCATATGAGTTCTGTTATACTCACATACATCATTCAAACAGTTTTAGAAACTTCAGAGTGTTTTCTATCCAATACTAATAATAATATGCATATATTAGCATCTGGGACAGAGTAGGAGGCAGTTCAGTCTGGGCACGCTATTCATACAAAAGTGAAAATGCTGCCCCCTATCCCAAAAAGGTAGTGTCTGTATGAGTCCATAGAGGCAACCCTTTCAGTTTTGATTTAACAAAAATGTGGGACAAATTACTTTTTTTAACAATGGAGAAATTTGCTGGGCACTTAACAAAAGACACACCGGCTCAAAGAGCTCTCTCCATGATTATGGAAAACTGCTATAAACTAAAGGCAATTTTCACAAAATGAGACACTCTCTAGGTTCAGGCACACTCTGACTAAGGAGGGGTTGGAGAGAGAAATGGTCGGACAGAGTGGAGAAGCTAGATAGATAACACTTTATAATAAGTCTAATTTATACACCATTGTAAATGTGTATCAATGCTTTATTAACGACTACTATACTTCCACTGGAATAAGCACTGTTCCATGGATGGGTGGGTGGTCTGGCATGTGTGTGGGTGCGTGGGGTTGGTGGTCTGGTGTGGGTGCGTGGGGTTGGTGGTCTGGCGTGTGGGTGGGTGCGTGGGGTTGGTGGTCTGGTGTGTGTGTGGGTGCGTGGGGTTGGTGGTCTGGCGTGTGTGTGGGTGCGTGGGGTTGGTGGTCTGGTGTGGGTGCGTGGGGTTGGTGGTCTGGCGTGTGTGTGGGTGCGTGGGGTTGGTGGTCTGGCGTGTGTGTGAGTGCGTGGGGTTGGTGGTCTGGCATGTGTGTGGGTTTCGTGGGGTTGGTGGTCTGGCGTGTGTGTGGGTGCGTGGGGTTGGTGGTCTGGTGTGTGTGTGGGTGTGTGGGGTTGGTGGTCTGGTGTGGGTGCGTGGGGTTGGTGGTCTGGTGTGGGTGCGTGGGGTTGGTGGTCTGGCGTGTGTGTGGGTGCGTGGGGTTGGTGGTCTGGCGTGTGTGTGGGTGCGTGGGGTTGGTGGTCTGGTGTGTGTGTGGGTGTGTGGGGTTGGTGGTCTGGCGTGTGTGTGGGTGCGTGGGGTTGGTGGTCTGGTGTGTGTGTGGGTGCGTGGGGTTGGTGGTCTGGTGTGTGTGTGTGGGTGCGTGCATGCTTGTGTTGTGGTTGATAAAACACTGTTCATCCGGTACATACAGAAATGGAACAACACTATTGTGTGCTGCTCATTATTTGCCATCCTTATGCAGGAGGAAAAAGGGCAACACTAATGCTGAGGGCTGAAGTGGGTTATAGTCCCTCCAAGAAGGACAGTGTGTGTTCCAAATCTCACCTTTTTCCCTATACAGTGCACTGCATTTGACCAGAGCTCTATGGGTCCTGGTCAAAATTTGTGCACTATAAAGAGAATAGGATGCCATTTGGACCAGAGAGGAGAAGCTAGTATATCACCATTACCATGAGATAGTAATATATGAAGACAGATCTGCTGCTTACTTGAGGGTTTTAAATACTGACAGCAACCTCACCACCACACCACACGTTGCCAGTTTCAACTCTGATCCTACCAATTAAAGTTAATTAAGGAAAAGCCTACTCAAACCATTTCTATAATGTTTTGACATCAACAAACAAAGTTTTTAAATATAATTTTTCTGAGCACCATCCATATATTATATACAGTACATGGTTATTTTTCACACATCACTAATTTCACTTGAAATCCAGCTCCAACAAACAAATGAAGCTCCTGCAAGCCATTACATGTATAAACAGTAAAACAAGAGGTTTAGATGAAGTTGTATTTGTTGGGCATTTTTCTTTCCCAAAGTAGAGGCTGGCAATAAGTAATCAAATCTGTATTTTACTTTACCTCCTCTCGATGGTCCTATTTCCCCACTACTTTCTCCATTAGGGGAAGTGATGAATGTCAACATGTGTTTAAGCCATTTGATGTGTTCTTTTAGTAGCGTCTCCTTGTCTCTGCTTATTTCTCATCCAGCAGTAAATATCTCTCTATGGCGTCTCTCCTCCTCCGGTAAGCCTACAGTGCTGATTTACACAATCTAGTCACAAATGCCACCCTATTCCCTATATTGTCTATATATTACTTCTGACCAGAGCCCATAGGGAGTAGGGTGCCAATTGGGATGCCGCCACAGATTAAGAGCATATGGTACAGGTACAAATGTAGGTTTTTAATTTGATCACACTTTTGTTGCTGAGAATTGTCCTGCACAACAGGAAATGCGAATTACCTATAACACATGGCCCTTTTGGCCAGATAATAGTCTAACTAGCAATCAAGCAACATTATGGACTAAGCATTCAAATCCTGTTGTTGCAGGATTATTTTGCTGTGACAATTTACAGTACCAGTCAAAGGTTTAGACACACTTACTCATTCAAGGTTTTTATTTTATTTTAGATTCTTCAAAATAGCCACCCTTTGCCTTGATGACAGGGTTGATGTCAGATGATTGTGAAGGTCAGGTGATCTGGTGCAGGACTCCATCACTCTCCTTCTTGGTCAAATAGCCCATACACAGCCTGGAGGTGTCATTTGTTAAAACTTCTCTAGGATAGGCGGCAGCATTAGGAATTTTGGATGAAAAGCATGCCCAAATTCAACTGCCTGCTACTCATCCCCAGAAGATAAGATATGCATATTATCAATATATTTTGATAGAAAACACTCTGACATTTTTAAAACTGTTTGAATCATGTCTGTGAGTATAACAACTTATTTAGCAGGCGAAACGCCGAGGACAAACCATTCAGATTTTCTATTTTTTGAGGTCACTCTCTTTTCAATGTGTTTTCATTGGGAATCCAGATTTCTAAGGGACCTTCTTGCAGTTCCTACCGCTTCCACTGGATGTCAACAGTCTTTAGAAACTGGTTTAGGTTTTTCCTTTGTGTAATGAAGGTACGGCCATCCAGAACGAGGGTAACTTGAAGTGTATGGTTAGATAGAACAGTTTGTTTTCCTCCTGTATTGAACACAGATCATCCCGTCTTCAATTTTATTGATTATTTACGTGAATAAATACCTAAAGTTGTATTACAAAAATAGTTTGAAATGTTTTGGCAAAATTTACAAGTCACTTTTGAGATATTTTGTGGTGGTCATGTTGCGCAAGTTGGAACCGATGTTTTTCTGGATCAAATCAATTGACATTTTGGATATATATTGACGGACCATTTGTGATGTTTATGGGACATATTGGAGTGCCAACAAAAGAAGTTCATCAAAGATGAGGAATTAATTATATTTTTATGTCTACGTTTTGTGTCGCGCCTGCAGGGTTGAAATATGCTTCTCTCTCTTTGTTTACTATGGTGCCATCCTCAGATAATAGCATCGTTTGCTTTCGCAGAGAAGCCTTTTTGAAATCTGACATGTTGGCTGGATTCACAACAAGTGTAGCTTTAATTTGGTATCTTGCATGTGTGATTTCATGTAAGTTTGATTTTATAGTAATTTATTTGAATTTGGCGCACTACATTTTCACTGGCTTTTGGCCAGGTGGGAAGCTACATATCCAAGAGAAAACAAATGATAGTCCCACTAAGCGCAAACCAGATGGGATGGCGTAACGCTGCAGAATGCTGTGGTAGCCATGCTGGTTAAGTGTGCCTTGAATACAAAATAAATCCCTGACCGTGTCACCAGCAAAACACCCCCACACCATCACACCTTCTCCATGCTTCACGGTGGGAAGCACACATGCGGAGACCATCAGTTCACCTACTCTGCGTCTCACAAAGACAAGACGGTTGGAACCAAAAATCTCAGATTTTCACCCGTCAAATGTCCATTGCTCATGTTTCTTGGCCCAAACAAGACTCTTCTTATTATCGTTGTCCTTTAGTAATGGTTTATTTGCAGCAATTCGACCATGAAGGCCTGATTCACGCAATCTCCTCTGAACAGTTGATGTTGAGATGTGTCTGTTACTTGAACTCTGAAGTATTTATTTGGGCTGCTATTTCTGAGGCTGGTAACTCTAATTAACTTATACTGTGCAGCAGAGTTAACTCTTGTTCTTCCTTTCCTGTTGCAGTCGTCATGAGAACAAGTTCCGTCATGGTGCCTGATGGTTTTTGCGACTGCACTTGAAGAAACGTTCCATGTTCTTAAAATTTTCCGGATTGACTGACCTTCATGTCTTAAAAGAAATGATGGAATTTCATTTCTCTTAGCTTATTTGTGCTGTTCTTTGCTTAATATGGACTTGGTCTTTTACCAAATAGGACTACTATATTCTGTATACCACCCCTACTGCACCTTGTCACAACACAACTGATTGGCTCAAATGCATTAAGAAGGAAATAAATTAATTATCTTATCAAGTCACATCTGTTAATTGAAATTCATTCCAGGTGACTACCTCACGGAGCAAGCTGAGATAATGCCAAGAGTGTGCAAAGCTATCATCAAAACAAAGGGTGGCTATTTAAAGAATCTCAAATAAAAAATGTATGTTAATTTGTTGAACACTTTTTTGGTTACCACATGTTACCATATGTGCTATTTCATTGTTTTCATGTCTTCACTATTATTCTACAATGTAGAAAATAGTCCAAATAAAGAAAAATCCTGGAATGAGTAGTTGAGTCCAAACTTTTGACTGGTACTGTAAAGGTCAAATTAAGATTCTACATCTATACAGTACTGTAGACAATTGTTAGATCCATTGCTTGGCCTGATGCTTTTTAATAAACACTTCACTCAACTTTTTTATCACAGGTTTAATTAAGCCATCTGTGTGTGCTAGAGGTTTCTGTCTGTGGTAGGAGATCAGGAATCTGTGGTATGAGACCAGGACTCTGTGGTTTGACACCAGGAGTCTGCTCTGAGAGCCGACAACGGGTCCTCATTAGCATGTACAGAGCAGAGGTTTGGTGGGAGGAGGAGGAGGAACGACTGCAGCGCATCTGATGAGATGTCTGAGTCATTCACCTTTTCAGACCAAATCAAACAGAAAGAGATGAATAAATGCATTAGTGATGAACACACTGACAGCCAGCAATCAAGAAGGTCTTTGCAGATGGAGCCATAGATAATTTTTTCTTCTCTTCAATTTTGTTCAGAAGTTCCGCTAAATGTCAACATCCCACTTCAATAAGGAAAGGAGCAATTCTTCCACCATTAAATTGTGAGTGTTGACACTAAGAGAAAAGAGGAAGCAAAAACTGTTTATACTCACACTTCCATTGATTTATCCTTTATTGCTTTAGATTTATGAATGATTGTAAATCTGATGGCGTCTCTCATAATACAGTGACCAGCCTTTAAATCAACCTGACAGCCTTATTATTGGTCTACTGTCAGAGGGAGGGAGGGAGGGAACAGCTCGGTTGGCGGATTAGGAGAAATATAGCACACGATTCCCTGTCATGAGGTGTTGATCAGGAGAGCTAGAAACTGATGGCGGAAGTTAATGCCGAGTTTGAAATGAGAAGTGCGTTGAGTGGAGTTGGAGAAGAGGAATGACCACAGTAGTGTCAAAGAATAGAATGAAAAATAAAACAGTTTTGATATTTGAAGTGGATGTGTTTATTTTGGGATGCAATTTTTTTAATGAGGATGTTTATCTGGGAAATTTGTTTGGGGTCTCGAAGAGTGTGAATCGTGTGTTGAGAAAAGTTAACTCAGTCAGAGTGAACAGGAGTGGGCTTGTGCTAATTAATTGGTTTTCTGAGGAACAGAGGAAGAGGGCAGTGGGCCTCACAAGAATTGAGTCATCTGAAGTATCGTGCTTTGAACTCCGAGTGGGGCACCTGTTAAGGGAGTCACCTCCGGGGTTTCGATGGAGGTTATGTGAGGAAAATCGCACAACAGGAATACCAGGTGTGGTTTGTGCCTGTCGCTTGACTCGCATGGTGGATGGAAGAAAGGAAGAAAATGTGTTGGTTCCATTGTTTTTTTTTTAATGATGAGCACCTCCCTACACATGAAAAGCTGGGGTATATGGGGTTTGACTCCGAACCATTACAGTGTAAACATTTTAAAGAATTTGGCCATGTTTCAAGTGTGTGCAGATGGGAAGAATATACAGAAGATCGGAGTGAAGAGCAGCCGAGTTGCAATTGTGGTGGGGATCATGACCCAGAGTGCTTGAGGTGGCAAAAGTTAGGGCAGTCCATCGGATCTCTTTTGCAGAGGAAATCCAAAGAACTGAGAGAGCAAGTGATGTTGAAGAAATGATGGTGTGCCCATAGTGAATAGACCAAGAGAACCAAAAGAACCAGACATGCTGTATGTAAAGAAAGTGGATTTTGTGGCATTCGTTGCAACTGTGATAAACTGCCCTGCTCAATTAGAAAGGAAATCAAAGAGATTGGACATCATTGTGGTTGCGGCAGGAAAGTATCCAGGGCTTCACAGCGGATTTAGAAGGGTTATTGGCAACAGAAGATGTGCCACCCTCCCAGGCTCCTGAGCCTGTGTATGGATCAGATTTTTAACAGATGATCCAAGGAGCATGTTGTTGATTGAGTTTCAGGCCGTCAATATGAGTATTTTTAGCCACATAGATTGTCTTTTGGGATATTTTATGTTCATCCTGCCCAGTTGGTGGTGACATTACGCATTTTTGCTTGTAGTTCACCATAAAACCCAAAGAAGAAGGCGGCGTTGATCAGTGTAACGTTGTCTTCAAACAATGTTGTGGATTTTTTTCACTCACTCGCTGAAGTCAATTACCTTTGGGAGCCACAGTAGTTCTATCACACAAGCACACAGGCAGGCACACACACAGTAGATCCTTTCACCTCTCAAGTGTTTATGATTAGGACAGACCACAGTGGTTAATCATCATCATCAATATCACAGCTTTGGGAACTTGGCCTTATGACTAAGAGCTTATCACACAGAAAGGTATATATAGACTTGTTTGAAAGCAAGAAATTACTATGTCTTACAGGACTTCATGAGAGAGCTGCTGCTATAATCAGAGGCAGTGTTCTTGTTCCTGGTCATCAGTGTATAACCTCTCTGAACCACTGACTCTTCTCTGTACAGCAGGAATGATTGAAGGGCAGCATGGGTCTTATACTGGGTCTCAGCATGGGCTTAGTTCTCCCTTTAAACCCCTTCTGTGCAGAGTAATGTCCCTGACACTAAAGGTAGAGTAACATGTGATGTTGCTCTACTGCACCTTTAGCTCTCTCACACGTTCATGCAGCACACATACAGTACTATATCTAAACTGTTGTTTACTGTACCAAACTTAACAAAGACATTGTGTAAAGTGAATGAGAGATATGTTTAGAGAAAGGTTTACAAGAAGAAGCTTGCATTAATGCGCTGTACACTGTAGAAGTTGTTGTTTTAAAATATATATTTTTATATTTTTATTTCACCTTTATTTAACCAGGTAAGCTAGTTGAACAAGTTCTTATTTACAACTGCGACCTGGCTAAGATAAAGCAAAGCAGTGCGACAAACAACAACACAGAGGTACACATGGAATAAACAAGCGTACAGTCAATAACACAATAGAAAAAAAGAAAGTCTGTATACAGTGTGTGCAAATGGCGTGAGGAGGTAGGCAATAAATAGGCCATAGTAGCGAAGTAATTACAATTTAGCAGATTAACACTGGAGTGATAAATGAGCAGATGATGACGTGCAAGTAGAGATACTGGTTTGCAAAATAGCAGAAAAGTAAATAAAAACAATATGGGGATGAGGTAGGTAGATTGGGTGGGCTATTTAGATAGCTAATGTTTAAAGTTAGTGAGGGAAATATACTGTAAGTCTCCAGCTTCAGCGATTTTTGCAATTTGTTCCAGTCACTGGCAGCAGATAACTGGAAGGAAAGGCGGCCAAAGAGGTGTTGGCTTTGGGGATGACCAGTGAGATATACCTGCTGAAGTGCATGCTATGAGTGGTTGTTGTTATCGTGAGCTGAGATAAGGCGGAGCTTTAACTAGCATAGACTTATAGATGACCTGGGGCCAGTGGGTCTGGCGACGAATATGTAGCGAGGGCCAGCCGACTAGAGCATACAGGTTGCAGTGGTGGGTGGTATATGGGGCTTTGGTAACAAAACGGATGGCACTGTGATAGACTGCAGCCAGTTTGCTGAGTAGAGTGTTGGAAGCTATTTTTTAGATGACATCGCCGAAGTCGAGGATCGGTAGGATAGTCAGTTTTACTGACTTTTACTGAGTTTGGCGGCATGAGTGAAAGAGGCTTTGTTGCGAATTAGAAAGCCGATTCTAGATTTTATTTTGGATTGGAGATGTTTAATATGAGTCTGAAAGGAGAGTTTACAGTCTAGCCAGACACCTAGGTATTTATAATGTCCACGTATTCTAGGTCAGAGCCGTCCAGGGTAATGATGCTAATCGGGCTGGTGAGCGGGCAGCGAATGGTTGAAAAGCATGCATTTGGTTTTACTAGCGTTTAAGAGCAGTTGGAGGCCACGGAGGGAGTGTTGTATGGCATTGAAGCTCGACTGGAGGTTAGTTAACACAGTGTCCAATGAAGGGCCAGATGTATACAGAATGGTGTCGTCTGCGTAGAGGTGGCAAGAGCGACATCGTTGATATATATAGAGAAAAGAGTTGGCCCGAGAATTTAACCCTGTGGAACCCCCATAGAGACTGCCAGAGGTCCGGACAACAGGCCCTCCAATTTGAAACACTGAACCTCTGTATGCAAAGTAGTTGGTGAACCAGGCGAGACAGTCATTTGATAAACCAATGCTATTGAGTCTGCCGATAAGAATACGGTGACTGACAGAGTCCAAAGGCTTGGCCAGGTCGATGAAGGCAGCTGCACAGTACTGGCTTTTATCGATGGCGGTTATGATATCATTTAGTACCTTGAGCACGGATGAGGTGCACCCGTGACCAGCTCGGAAACCGGATTGCACAGCGGTGAAGGTACGGTGGGATTTGAAATGGTCAGTGATCTGTTTATTAACGTTACTTTCGAAGACTTGAGAGGCAGGGCAGGATGGATATAGGTCTATAATAGTTTGGGTCTAGAGTGTCACCCCCCTTGAATAGGGGGATGACCGCGGCAGCTTTTCAATCTTTAGGGATCTCGGGTGATACAAAAGAGAGGATGAACAGAGTTGGAGTAGGGGTTGCAACAATGGCGGCGGAAGGTTTTAGAAAGAGAGGGTCCAGATTGTCTAGCCCAGCTGATTTGTACGGGTCCAGCTTTTGCAGCTCTTTCAGAACCTCTGCTATATGGATTTGGGTGAAGCAGATGCTGGGGAGGCTCGGGGGTTGGGTAGGCAGGAGGAAAGCATGGCCAGCCGTAGAGAAATGCTTATTGAAATTATCATGGATTTATCGGTGGTGACAGTGTTACCTAGCCTCAGTGCATTGGGCAGCTGGGAGGAGGTGCTCTTGTTCTTCATGGACTTTACAGTGTCCCAGAACTTCTTGGAGTTAGAGCTACAGGATGCAAGTTTCTGTTTGAATATGCTATTCTTTACTTTCCTGACTGACAGCGTGTATTGGTTCCTGACTTCCCTGAACAGTTATCGTGGGGACTATTCTGTGCTATTGCAGTCTGCCAGAGGAAGTTTTTGTGCTGGTCAATGGCAGGCTTAGTTCTCCATCTCCATTGGACTTTACAGTGTCCCAAAACCTTTTGGAGTTAGAGCTACAGGATGCAAATTTCTGCTTGAAAAAGCTTGACTTTGCTTTCCTGACTGACTGCGTGTATTGGTTCCTGACTTCCCTGAACAGTTGCATATCGTGGGGACTGTTCGATGCTATGGCTGTCCGCCACAGGATGTTTTTGTGCTGGCCACGGGCAGTGAGGTCTGGAGTGAACCAAGGGCTATATTTGTTCTTAGTTCTGCATTTTTTGAACGCGGCATGCTTATCTAACATGGTGAGGAAAGCACTTTTAAAGAACTACCAGGCATCTTCGACTGATGGGATGAGGTCAATATCCTTCCAGGATACCCGGGCCAGGTTGTTTAGAAAGGCCTGCTCGCAGAAATGTTTTAGGGATCGTTTGACAGTGATGAGGGGCGGTCGTTTGACCACGGACCCATAGCGGATGCAGGCAATGATGCATTGATCGCTGAGATCCTGATTGAAAACAGCAGAGGTGTATTTGGATGGCAAGTTGGTCAGGATAAAATCTATGAGGGTTCCCAAGGTTATCGATTAGGGTTGTACCTGGTGGGTTCCTTGATGATTTGTGTGAGATTGAGGGCATCTAGCTTAGATTGTAGGACTGCCGGGGTGTTAAGCATATCCCAGAATAGGTCACCGAACAGAACGGAAGTTTCTTGAGAAACTTTGCGTAATTATTAACTATTATTATTAAAGGGAATAGCAGAGGATATCTCTGACAATCTCTGACAAGGGAAAGGAACAAATATTCTCTAGTGTCTCGAGTGTCTCTCTGACTCACTGCTGTCTCACCTCATTAAACATAAGTAATTACTCCTTGAAGACAGTTGCAGACCAGGAGACAGTCCTTTCCTTTTCAGACTCTCCTCCTCCTCTTCCTCCCCCTCCTCTCTACCCAACAGCCTACCACTCCACTCTGAGTGCTCATCTACTTTCAAATAAATATTCTAAGCAGCACACGATGGATTTACCTCATGAATAAAATGCCAATGTTTAAAATGTCCTTCTCTCACTTTTCTGTCTCCTTCTTCCACTCCATGCTCTATGAAGTATTCTTAAAGAGAGGGGACTATTCCTAGCTTTCTGATGGGGGAAGATTTATCTCAGATACTGAAGATGTGACTACTGCCGCTTTATTGAGCAGCGATTGCTTTTTATTGGGGAGACTTGGTTACCCCCCACTACCTCCTTCTCCCCTCCCACAACTCACCACTTCATGCCATTTGATATTGCAAATATTTTTCCATATAATTTCAAAGTTTAATCTATGTTAATCTTTTGTCAGGTCAAACTGATTTAAATGATCCAGTATTCACAGTCCTATTGAAGCAGGAGATTAAACAGCATATTGAGAATAATAGAGCAAACCCTTAGAGAAACCCTCGGCACATTGAAGCAATATTACATCTGATCAGCGTTGGCCACCAATTGACCTGATGTATTGAACACATGCTGAACCTTGCATTTAGTCAAAGTTAACGTCACTATTTGGTTCATTTATTGAAAGCATCTCAATTGCTGAAATAAAGAGTGTTAAGCAATCATGGTTTGACTGAATGTTGGGTAAGTGCACTGGATATTTAAAAGGTATGTCTCATTTGATAGACACTGAGTCTAGATGTCATTCCGATAGTATTGCTATGAACTATGTCTAGATATCTACTTAGAATTGGTCCTACAATCATATTTCTGTGGAGGTTTCATGTTTTATGGTCTTTGTGATGATACAAACCTGTCACAGCTAGGCTTCCAATTCTGCCATATCTATAAATAGCAGAATGGGTTAAACAAAGTCTTTTGTCTGTCTGATATTATTTTAGTGGTAATCCTTTTAGAGATGTATTTCTGCACTTATGATGAATACACATCTTTTTATTATTATTTATTTCAACTTTATTTAACCAGGTAGGCTAGTTGAGAACAAGTTCTCATTTGCAACTGCGACCTGGCCAAGATAAAGCAAAGCAGTGTGACACAGAGTTACACATGGAGTAAACAATAAACAAGCCAATAACAAACAAGTCAATGACACAGTAGAGAAAAGAAAGTTGAAATACAGTGTGTGCAAAAGGCATGAGGTGGTAGGCAATAAATAGGCCATAGGAGCGAATAATTACAATTTAGCAGATTAACACTGGAGTGATAAATGAGCAGATGATGATGTGCAAGTAGAGATACTGGTGTCTAAAAGAGCAGAAAAGTAAATAAAATAAAAACAGTATGGGGATGAGGTAGGTAAATTGGGTGGGCTATTTACAGACAGACTATGTGCAGCTGCAGTGATCGGTTAGCTGCTCAGATAGTTGATGTTTAAAGTTGGTGAGGGAAATAAAAGCAATTCATTCCAGTCACTGGCAGCAGAGAACTGGAAGGAAAGTACCTTAGTACCTTGAGCGCGGCTGAGGTGCACCCGTGACCAGCTCGGAAACCGGATTGCACAACGGAGAAGGTACGGTGGGATTCGAAATGGTCAGTGATCTGTTTATTAACTTGGCTTTTGAAGACTTTAGATTGGCAGGGCAGGATGGATATAGGTCTGTAACAGTTTGGGTCTAGGGTGTCACCCCCTTAGGAGAGGGGGATGACCGCGGCAGCTTTCCAATCTTTAGGAATCTCGGGTGACACGAAAGAGAGGTTGAACCGGCTGGTTATAGGGGTTGCAATAATGGCGGCAGATAGTTTTAGAAAGAGAAGATCCAGATTGTCTAGCCCAGCTGATTTGTACTGGTCCAGGTTGTGCAGCTCTTTCAGAACCTCTGCTGTCTGGATATGGGTGAAGGAGAAGCCTGGGAGGCTCGGGCGAGTAGCTGCGGGGGGAGGGTGGGGGAGGCAGGAGGAAAGCATGGCCAGCCGTAGAGAAATGCTAATTGAAATTATCATGAATTTATCAGTGGTGACGTGTTACCTAGCCTCTTGTGCTAGGTAACACGGTGCTCTTGTTCTCCATGGACTTTACAGTGTCCCAAAACCTTTTGGAGTTAGAGCTACAGGATGCAAATTTCTGCTTGAAAAAGCTTGACTTTGCTTTCCTGACTGACTGCGTGTATTGGTTCCTGACTTCCCTGAACAGTTGCATATCGTGGGGACTGTTCGATGCTATGGCTGTCCGCCACAGGATGTTTTTGTGCTGGTCACGGGCAGTGAGGTCTGGAGTGAACCAAGGGCTATATTTGTTCTTAGTTCTGCATTTTTTGAACGGGGCATGCTTATCTAAGTTGGTGAGGAAATTACTTTGAAAGAATGACCAGGCATCCTTGACTGATGGGATGATGTCAATATCCTTCCAGGATACCCGGGTCAGGTTGATTAGAAAGGCCTGCTCGCAGAAGTGTTTTAGGGAGCTTTTGACAGTGATGAGGGGTAGTCGTTTGACCGCGGACCCATAGCTGATGCAGGCAATGAGGCATTGATCGCTGAGATCCTGATTGAAAACAGCAGAGGTGTATTTGGAGGGCAAGTTGGTCAGGATAATGTCTATGTTTACGGATTTAGGGTTGTACCTGGTGGGTTCCTTGATGATTTGTGTGAGATTGAGGGCATCTAGCTTAGATTGTAGGACCGCTGGGGTGTTATCCCAGTTTAGGTCACCTAACAGAACAAACTCTGAAGCTAGATGGGGGGCAAACAATTCACAAATGGTGTCCAGGCCACAGCTGGGAGCAGAGGGGGTCGATAGCAGATGGCAACAGTGAGAGACTTATTTCTGGAGAGTTTAATTTTTAAAATTAGAAGTTCAAACTGTTTGGGTATAGACCTGGAAAGTATGACAGAACTTTGCAGGCTCTCTCTGCAGTAGATTGCAACTCCCGCCTTTTGGCAGTTGTAGCTGGGTATGGAAATCTCAGAATTGTTGGTGGCCTTCCTAAGCCAGGATTCAGACACGGGTTGGCGAAGTGTGCTAAAGCAGTGAGCAAAACAAGCTTAGGAAGGAGGCTTCTGATGTTGACATGGATGAAACCAAGGTTTTTTAGATCACAGAAGTCAACAAATGAGGGTGCCTGGGGATACGCGGGGCCTGGGTTTACCTCCACATCACCCGAGGAACAGAGGAGGAGTAGGATGAGGGTACTGCTAAAGGCTATCAAAACTGGTCGCCTAGAGTGTTGGGGACAAAGAATGAAAGGAGCAGATTTCTGGGCGTGGTAGAATAGATTCAGGGCATAATGTGCAGACAGGGGTATGGTGGGGTGCGGGTACAGCGGGGGTAAGCCCAGGCACTGAGTGATGATAAGAGAGGTTGTATCTCTGGATAAGATGGTTATAATGGGTGTGGTCACCGCATGTGTGGGAGGTGAGACAAAGGAGGTATCAGAGGTATAATGAGTGGAACTGGGGGCTAGTAGAAGCGTCTGCTCCGACGGAGACTGGTTGAAGGTACAGCGGATGGAGTATTCGTCGGCTGACCTGTCGTGGTGGTGCGGCGGGGCGCCGTGTCGACTAAGCAACAGGCTCACGGCTAACTGGTGCTAGATTCGGGGCAGAGGCGTTAGCCGCTCGGTTGCAGCGTTGATCCGGTGCCAAGGTCCAGAGCTTACTGCATGGATCCGGTGGAGTAGTGTGTTCTAGCCGTGTTTGGGTGGAGTCCGAATTAACAATTGAGTAGGCCGGGAGGTGGTCCTCAGGGATATCTTTGGTACTGGGTAACTCGGTGGGTGCTAGCTAGCTGTGAAGATCAGGAGAATGGTCCAGGGATTACGGCAGGAATCCGGCGTTGTAGTGGAGAGACAGTCCGATACTGGTAGACTGGCGAGTATTATCCAGGCTAAAAAATATGTATTTAAAAAAAGGTCTGGTACCTGTGCAGAATGTAAAGGCCGCTAGCAGTGGCTAACAATGACTAAATAGCTTGTAGCTAATTGGCTGATTAGCTTCTGATGGCTGTGGTTCCTGCTATAAGGTCTAAAAATGACAAATAATAGCAGTTTCATATCACATTGGGTGAGGCAGGTTACCGGAAGGTATAATTGAACTAAAATGGAGAAGAGATTGAAAATAAAATTGAAATATTTACAAAAAAGGACAAAAACATTTACACGAGAGGACGAACAAAACACATCTGCACTGCTACGCCATCTTGGAAAATCTTCGCACTCTGTTATTAGTGTGAAAGTGCAACAATATAATTTGTCAATAATTTTAGAGGTATACTGTAGAACTTAAGACATTTGCTAATTATTTATTGAGCACTACTAACTAGATACTGTGTGTGACTGACTGTGATTTCATCTAACTTCTACTACTTCAATTCAAGGGCGTACACACATTGATTTTCAGCATTGACCTTCAAGTTCTGGGCATGTGTAGACATGCTGATTTAATAAGGGAGGTAAGCAGGGTCACTGTATGCCAGGCCTGGAGTCAGTTTCTGCTATGTCTAATTAGTACCACTACAGGACCTCAGGCTTTTTACAGGTAACAGATCAGATCTGTCTGGTCTAATTTACAGGACTACTGACACCTGGGTCACCCATGAGACTTCTCTCTCTGCCATTGCCTTTGCTGCTGTTTCACAGAAGTCAAGCCTTTGCTGAGTAAGGCTTGAAACATGCAACAATGTAACATTTCCAATTATACAACGGGTGGGTCTAATCCTGAATGGTTAAAACCACATTCCAGACAGTGTCTATTCCACAAGTTACCACCGGCTAAATCTATGATGTTTAAATGCTTATTTACTCTGTTCCATCTGACTGTGGAATCCACACTCATCAGCCCAGCCAGGCAGTTTATCAACTTTATATCCACCATAAAAAGCATCTAGACATTCTCACACTTCTTTTAGACTAACATTTAGTTTTCAACAGCAGAGATTTGTATTAACTTGCTGTCTGTCTCTCCGACATTTGCAACATTGAATTTCAATATTGAAACAATCTCCAGCTGTCCCATAGTAATGAACGTGTTGGGAGTCGGGACGAGACAGACAGGCAAGCATCTATTCTCAGCCAATTGAAATCATGAATCAGCTGGCATCATTTCTATGGATATACTATATACAAAGAAATGTAAATAGAAAACGGGTAAAATGAAACAATGCAGCTAGTTAAAAGCTCTTGGGCCTTAGTGCATGTAATGTTTGTCCCCTCTGGAAAAGCTCAGCGTGTGCATTAAAATACTCCCAGTCTGGCTTTACTTGACATCCAGTGTCGTAACACTTTATGACACGGTCATAACCATGTCATAATACTTCATAATATGGTCATAACACTCTCATAACCTGTATATTGCGTTATTTTATGACTGGTTGTGTGTATAAGAGTGCCCTATAAGAGTGTCAAAACCCAAGTTTCCTTTCATTTGAAAGTTTGTTCGTTAAATTCTTTGTTGTTGTAATGATTTCTTTACGGTCAAGTTAAAATGTTTATCCTATTTTCAATAACATGTAGAACATACATGATGACCATCCTGGGTCACTTTACTTGAACAAAGAAAATACAATTTTTTAAAATATATTTATTTATTTTTATTTACCCCTTTTTCTCCCCATACTCGTGGTATCCGATTGGTAGCTAGTTTTGTCCCATCGCTGCAACTCCCGTACGGACACAGGAGAGGCAAAGGTCGAGTGCCGCGAGTCCTCCGAAACACAACCCAGTCAAGCCGCCCTGCTTATTGACAACGCCCGCTTAACCCGGAAACCAGCCGCACCAACATGTCCAAGGAAGCACAGTACACCTGGTGACCATGTCAGCTTGCATTGCACCCGGCCCGCCACAGGAGTTGCTAGTGTGCGATGGGACAATAACATATCTACTGGCCAAACCCTCCCCTAACCCGTGCGATGGGTCTCCCGGTCCCGGCCGGCTGCGACAGAGCCTGGACTCGAACCAGGATCTCTAGTGGCACAGCTAGCTCTGCGATGCAGTTCCTTCCTACCACTGCCACTCGGGGAGCCTGAAAAAGCACTTTATGACCGTCATAATGATGTAAGCCAGATAGGCCTATCATGTAAATGCCCTTATATCAGTCATCATTCAAAAAGTGGGCGTCTTGTCCTGCTCCTGAAATCTGCTCCGGCATTCATCCCAGTAATCAGCAACAGAGCATTGGGGGAGGTGTATGTCTGACATCAGTGTGTAAACAATTACAACAATCATTTAATATGGTGCACTTCTAAAAAATGTATACAACATGAACATACTGTTGACATGCAGGCTATGGTGTAATGGAATGTTTTTCCTTGTGTTGTGGGTTTTCATACTCTTTCAAACTCTTAGGTGTCATAACCAGCCAGAAAATAACAATATATGTCACAGCAGGTGTAAAATAAGTCAAATCAAATTTATTCGTCACATACACATGGTTAGCAGATGTTAATGCGAGTGTAGCGAAATGCTTGTGCTTCTAGTTCCGACCATGCAGTAATATCTAACAAGTAATTATACACAAAAGTGTAAAGGAATTAATACGAATATGTACATAAAAATATATGAATGAGTGATGCACGAACGGCATAGGCAAGATGCAGTAGATGGTATAGAGTACAGTATATACATATGCGATGAGTAATGTAGGGTATATAAACATTATATAAAGTGGCTAGTGATAAATTGATTAAATCAATTTTTCCATTATTAAAGTGGCTAGAGTTGAGTCAGTATGTTGGCAGTAGCCACTCAAATGTTATTGATGGCTGTTTAACAGTCTGATGGCCTTGAGCTAGTTTTTCAGTCTCTCGGTCCCCGCTTTGATGCACCTGTACTGACCTCGCCTTCTGGATGATAGCGGGATGAACAGGCAGTGGCTCGGGTGGTTGTTGTCCTTGATGATCTTTTTGGCCTTCCTGTGACATCAGGTGGTGTAGGTGTCCTGGAGGGCAGGTAGTTTGCACCCGGTGATGCGTTGTGCAGACCTCACCACCCTCTGGAGATCCTTGCGGTTATGGGCGGAGCAGTTGCCGAACCAGGTGGTGATACAGCCCGACAGGATGCTCTCGATTGTGCATCTGTAAATGTTTTTGAGTGTTTTTGGTGACAAGGCACATTTCTTCAGCCTCCAGAGGTTGAAGAGGCGCTGCTGCGCCTTCTTTACCACGCTGTCTGTGTGGGTGGACCATTTCAGTTTGTCTGTGATGTGTACGCCGAGGAACCTAAAACTTTCCACCCTCTCCACTACTGTCCCGTCAATGTAGATAGGGGGTTGCTCCCTCTTCTGTTTCCTGAAGTCCACGATCATTTCTCTTTTTTTGTTGACATTGAGTGTGAGGTTATTTTCCTGACACGACACTCCGAGGGCCCTCACCTCTTCCCTTTAGGCCATCTCGTCGTTGTTGTTAATCAAGCCTACCACTGTAGTGTCTTCTACTAACTTGATGATTGAGTTGGAGGTGTGCATGGCCACGCACTCGTGGGTGAACAGGGAATACAGGAGAGGGCTGAGAACGCACCCTTGTGGGGACCCTGTGTTGAGGATCAGCGGGGTGGAGATGTTGTTACCTACCCTCACCACCTGGGGGCGGCCCATAAGGAAGTCCAGGACCCAGTTGCACAGGGTGGGGTCGAGACTGAGGGTCTCGAGCTAAATGACGAGTTGGGAGGGTACTATGATATTAAATGCTGAGCTGTATTCGATGACCAGCATTTTTACATAGGTATTCCTCTTGGGTGGGTTAGGGCAGTGTGCAGTGTGATGGCGATTGCGTCGTCTGTTGACCTATTTGGGCATAAGCAAATTGGAGTGAGTCTAGAGTGTCAGGTAAGGTGGAGGTGATATGGTCCTTGACTCGTCTCTCAATGCTAGTCAAGGACATGATGACGGAGGTGAGTGCTACAGGGCGGTAGTCATTTAGCTCAGTTACCTTAGCTTTCATGACAGTGTTATGAGCATATTATAACAGGTTATGACAAATGATGTCAGCTGTTATGACATATTATAACATGGTTATGACTGTGTCATAGCATGTTATGAAGCTGGGTGTCAAGTAAAGTGTTACCGAATGATGCTTTCTTAATAGCTTAATGTGTTTTCATGTTGTCCTTTCTCCATTGTCTTTATTATCTATTTTATCTTAAACAGAATAGGAAATGTACTGTAGGTTCGTTGCGTTGCCCGGTTATCTGGAATGTAATTTTTCATATTGCCGTTTTATTTCCCAACACCACAAACAGCTGTGCAGGTCGAAGATAAGTGGCAGTAAGTACATCTGCATCCCAAATGGCACCCTATTCTTTATAAAGTGCAGACATTTTCACCAGGGCCCATAGGGTTTTGGTCAGAAGTTGTCTTCTATGTAGGGAATAGAGTGTAATTTAGGATAGAGCCCATGTGTCTGTGGGTATCAGCATCTGAGAAGTGTGTGTGTGGAGCTGACAGGTTCAGAGTTCACCCAGAGGTATCAGTGGCCAAGGCTTGTTGCTCTGCCTGTCTCTGCCTGTCTCCAGCCTCCTCTGTATGTCAAATTATTTTTAGACAACTAATGAAAAATGTTCCTGAGAAGTTCCATGCGATGAGCTTTTGCGGTGCCAGGCTTAACAAAATAATTTACCAATATTTCTTTTTTTAAAATAATTTATCTTTGTGTTGTCATAATTGTCCTTCAATTCGCAAGAGGCTGAATGTATCTCACAGAAGAAAGCATCTGAGTGAGTGAAACAGTACCCCTCTGTCTCTGTATGTATAGGCCATCTATCTGATGCGTTTTGGTCATAAAGAGTATGACATTGTTTCCGCCCATAGCATTGAATTCAAGGGAAGCTAGAGTGCTTTTAGCTTCCCTTTATAAAATGTCAAATAATAGCCAATCAGCTTTATGCTAAACTGAGTGAGCTGAACTGTAAATGGTCCTGGCGCACACCAAAAAAAGTGTCAAGGGAAGCCAGCTTGGATTTGGCTTCATTCCTATCACTCAACAATACGTCATCGACAGAAACAACTTGAATTGTTGCATCTCGTTGTGTTGTTGTCCTCCAATAGCTAGCTAGCAAAAATATGCCCTTCCCTAAATTAGCCATTAATGTAGATAAGATTTTGGACTTGGACTAGATTCTCCGTACTGACTGGCCAATGATTATTACTGTAATTCTGGTCCAACCTTAAAATACATTGTGCCCCTGGACTGAAAGGATGGAAGTTTAATATGTAGCTAGATGTAGAGGACTAATGTTAACTAGATAATGTTCCCCATGAAAGGAAGTTAGCATTTTAGCATAGGACAACAAAAAATAAGTGTGTACTGTATGACAGAGTTATAGACATTTCGGAAACATGAAAGAGAGGAGGATGACATTGGCGTTCCGCTACAACATGAGTCAACATGATTTTTCTACTTGCACGAATGAACGCACACACACACACACACACACACACACACACAAATCAGAACCATAGACAGCTACATCATCTTACGTTTTTGGTATCTTTTAGTTGTCACCATATTAGACTAAGCATTGGTCAGTTGAGGTGTTGAAATGGTGAAGTTGAAATGGTGCTTGTAACGGTTCTCTTGTTGTGAAGTAGAGGCGGACCAAAACGCAGCGTGGTGGTTGTTCATTGTATTTTAATGAAGACACTATACATGAACAAACTAACGAAAACAAGAAACGTGAGAACTCAAAACAGCCCTATCTGGTGCAAACACAAAGACAGGAACAATCACCCACAAACACACAGTGAAACCCAGGCTACCTAAGTATGATTCTCAATCAGAGACAACTAATGACACCTGCCTCTGATTGAGAACCATACTAGGCCGAAAACATAGAACTGCCCCAAAACATAGAAAAACAAACATAGACTGCCCACCCAACTCACGCCCTGACCATACTAAATAAATACAAAACAAAGGAAATAGAGGTCAGAACGTGACAGTACCCCCCCCCCCCCCAAAGGTGCGGACTCCGGCCGCAAAACCTTGACCTATAGGGGAGGGTCTGGGTGGGCGTCTGTCCGCGGTGGCGGCTCTGGCGCGGGACGCGGACCCCACTTCGCCATTGTCTTAGTCCGCCTTATTGTCCGCCTCCGTGGCTTACTCACCATGCCCACCCCTCTCAATGACCCCACTGGACAGAGGGGCTGCTTGGGACAGAGGGGCAGCTTCTTGGGACAGAGGGACAGCTGCTCGGGACAGAGGGACAGCTGCTCGGGACAGAGGGACAGCTGCTCGGGACAGAGGGACAGCTGCTCGGGACAGAGGGACAGCTGCTCGGGACAGAGGGGCAGCTGCTCCGGGCGGAGGGGCTATAGCGGCCCCTGGCTGACTGGCGGCACTGGCGGCCCCTGGCTGACTGGCGGCCCCTGGCTGACTGGCGGCACTGGCGGCCCCTGGTTGACTGGCGGCGCTGGCGCTGGGCTGACTGGCGGCACTGGCGGCCCCTGGTTGACTGGCGGCACTGGCGGCCCCTGGCTGACTGGCGGCACTGGCGGCCCCTGGCTGACGGGCGGCACTGGCGGCCCCTGGCTGACGGGCGGCACTGGCGGCCCCTGGCTGACGGGCGGCACTGGCGGCTCCTGGCTGACGGGCGGCATTGGCGGCTCCTGGCAGACGGGCGGCACTGGCGGCGCTGGGCAGACGGGCGGCACTGGCGGCGCTGGGCAGACGGGCGGCACTGGCGGCGCTGGGCAGACGGGCGGCACTGGCGGCGCTGGGCAGACGGGCGGCGCTGGCGGCGTTGGGCAGACGGGCGGCGCTGGCGCTGGGCAGACGGGCGGCGCTGGCGGCGTTGGGCTGAGTAGCTCTCCTAGCGCCGAACAGGCGGGAGACTCCGGCAGCGCTGGAGAGGAGGAAGGCTCTGGTAGCGCCGGAGAGGCGGGAGACTCCGGCAGCGCTGGAGAGGAGGGAGCCCCTGCAAGGATGGGCCGGAGAGACAGCCTGGTACGGGGAGCTGCCACCGGAGGGCTGGTGCGTGGAGGTGGTGACGGATAGACCGGGCCGTGCAGGCGCACTGGAGCTCTTGAGCACCAAGCCTGCCCAACCTTACCCGGTTGAATGGTCCCGGTCGCCCTGCCAGTGCGGCGAGGTGGAATAGCCCGCACTGGGCTATGCAGGCGAACCGGGGACACCGTGCGCAAGGCTGGTGCCATGTAAGCCGGCCCAAGGAGACGCACTGGAGACCAGATGCGTAGAGCCGGCTTCATGGCACTTGGCTCGATGCCCACTCTAGCCCGGCCGATACGCGGAGCTGGAATGTACCGCACCGGGCTGTGCACCCGCACTGGGGACACCGTGCGCTCCACAGCATAACACAGTGCCTGCCCGGTCTCTCTAGCCCCCCGGTAACCACAGGAAGTTGGCTCAGGTCTCCTACCTGGCGTAGCCATACTCCCTGTTAGCCCCCCTCCAAGAAATTTTTGGGGCTGACTACCGGGCTTCCATCCACGACGCCGCGCTGCCTCCTCATACCAGCGCCTCTCCGCTTTCGCCGCCTCCAGTTCTTCTTTGGGACGCCGATATTCTCCTGGCTGAGCCCAGGGTCCTTTACCATCCAAATCTTCCTCCCATGTCCATTTCTCCAAATAGTGCAGCCTCTCCCACTGCTGCTGCTGCTGCTCCTGTTGCTGCTGCCTCTGTTGCTTCTCCTGCTGCTCCTCTTGCCGTTGCCCGTTACCACGCCGCTTGGTCCTGTTGGGGTGGGTGATTCTGTAACGGTTCTCTTGTTGTGAAGTAGAGGCGGACCAAAACGCAGCGTGGTGGTTGTTCATTGTATTTTAATGAAGACACTATACATGAACAAACTAACGAAAACAAGAAACGTGAGAACTCTAAACAGCCCTATCTGGTGCAAACACAAAGACAGGAACAATCACCCACAAACACACAGTGAAACCCAGGCTACCTAAGTATGATTCTCAATCAGAGACAACTAATGACACCAGAGGGGCTGCTTGGGACAGAGGGGCAGCTTCTTGGGACAGAGGGGCAGCTTCTTGGGACAGAGGGACAGCTGCTCGGGACAGAGGGACAGCTGCTCGGGACAGAGGGACAGCTGCTCGGGACAGAGGGACAGCTGCTCGGGACAGAGGGACAGCTGCTCGGGACAGAGGGGCAGCTGCTCCGGGCGGAGGGGCTATAGCGGCCCCTGGCTGACTGGCGGCACTGGCGGCCCCTGGCTGACTGGCGGCCCCTGGCTGACTGGCGGCACTGGCGGCCCCTGGTTGACTGGCGGCGCTGGCGCTGGGCTGACTGGCGGCACTGGCGGCCCCTGGTTGACTGGCGGCACTGGCGGCCCCTGGCTGACTGGCGGCACTGGCGGCCCCTGGCTGACGGGCGGCACTGGCGGCCCCTGGCTGACGGGCGGCACTGGCGGCCCCTGGCTGACGGGCGGCACTGGCGGCTCCTGGCTGACGGGCGGCATTGGCGGCTCCTGGCAGACGGGCGGCACTGGCGGCGCTGGGCAGACGGGCGGCACTGGCGGCGCTGGGCAGACGGGCGGCACTGGCGGCGCTGGGCAGACGGGCGGCACTGGCGGCGCTGGGCAGACGGGCGGCGCTGGCGGCGTTGGGCAGACGGGCGGCGCTGGCGCTGGGCAGACGGGCGGCGCTGGCGGCGTTGGGCTGAGTAGCTCTCCTAGCGCCGAACAGGCGGGAGACTCCGGCAGCGCTGGAGAGGAGGAAGGCTCTGGTAGCGCCGGAGAGGCGGGAGACTCCGGCAGCGCTGGAGAGGAGGGAGCCCCTGCAAGGATGGGCCGGAGAGACAGCCTGGTACGGGGAGCTGCCACCGGAGGGCTGGTGCGTGGAGGTGGTGACGGATAGACCGGGCCGTGCAGGCGCACTGGAGCTCTTGAGCACCAAGCCTGCCCAACCTTACCCGGTTGAATGGTCCCGGTCGCCCTGCCAGTGCGGCGAGGTGGAATAGCCCGCACTGGGCTATGCAGGCGAACCGGGGACACCGTGCGCAAGGCTGGTGCCATGTAAGCCGGCCCAAGGAGACGCACTGGAGACCAGATGCGTAGAGCCGGCTTCATGGCACTTGGCTCGATGCCCACTCTAGCCCGGCCGATACGCGGAGCTGGAATGTACCGCACCGGGCTGTGCACCCGCACTGGGGACACCGTGCGCTCCACAGCATAACACAGTGCCTGCCCGGTCTCTCTAGCCCCCCGGTAACCACAGGAAGTTGGCTCAGGTCTCCTACCTGGCGTAGCCATACTCCCTGTTAGCCCCCCTCCAAGAAATTTTTGGGGCTGACTACCGGGCTTCCATCCACGACGCCGCGCTGCCTCCTCATACCAGCGCCTCTCCGCTTTCGCCGCCTCCAGTTCTTCTTTGGGACGCCGATATTCTCCTGGCTGAGCCCAGGGTCCTTTACCATCCAAATCTTCCTCCCATGTCCATTTCTCCAAATAGTGCAGCCTCTCCCACTGCTGCTGCTGCTGCTCCTGTTGCTGCTGCCTCTGTTGCTTCTCCTGCTGCTCCTCTTGCCGTTGCCCGTTACCACGCCGCTTGGTCCTGTTGGGGTGGGTGATTCTGTAACGGTTCTCTTGTTGTGAAGTAGAGGCGGACCAAAACGCAGCGTGGTGGTTGTTCATTGTATTTTAATGAAGACACTATACATGAACAAACTAACGAAAACAAGAAACGTGAGAACTCAAAACAGCCCTATCTGGTGCAAACACAAAGACAGGAACAATCACCCACAAACACACAGTGAAACCCAGGCTACCTAAGTATGATTCTCAATCAGAGACAACTAATGACACCTGCCTCTGATTGAGAACCATACTAGGCCGAAAACATAGAACTGCCCCAAAACATAGAAAAACAAACATAGACTGCCCACCCAACTCACGCCCTGACCATACTAAATAAATACAAAACAAAGGAAATAGAGGTCAGAACGTGACAGTGCTGGAATAGTGGATGCAGCTCCTGTTTTCTTTGAGTTGCAGTAGCTCTCCAGTGGTTCTAAGTCAATAGTTTAGTAGTCAGAAAATGTCGGAAACATTAAAAAACCTCTTCATTCTTATGGCTGCAATCCCGTTAACGGGATCGATATGACAACAGCCAGTGAAAGTGCAGGGCTCCAAATTCAAAACAACAGAAATCTCATAATTAAAATTCCTCAAACAAACATGTATCTTATACTGTTTTAAAGGTAATCTTGTTGTTAATCCCACCACAGTGTCCGATTTCAAATAGGCTTTACAGCGAAAGCACCACAAAAGATTATGTTAGGTCACCACCAAGCCACAGAAAAACACAGCCATTTTTCCAGCCAAAGAGAGGAGTCACAAAAAGCACACAGAGATAAAATGAATCACTAACCTTGATGATCTTCATCAGATGACACTCATATGACTACATGTTACACAATAGATGTATGTTTTGTTTGATAAAGTTCATATTTATATAAAAAAAATCTGTGTTTACATTGGCTCGTTACGTTCACTAGTTCCAAAAACATCCAGTGATTTTGCATAGCCACATCGATTCAACAGAAATACTCATCATAAATGTAGATGACAATACAAGTTATACACATGTAATTATAGATATACCTCTCCTTAATGCAACCGCTGTGTCAGATTTCCAAAAACACTTTACGGAAAAAGCAAACCATGCAATAATCTGAGAAAATAATCTGAATAATCTATTTTTGTTAGGGCTTAGGTCCCGCATAACTTTGGACAAAAACTTCAAAAAGATATATTACAGGTCTTACAAACATTTCAAACTAAGTATAGAATCCATCTTTATGATGTTTTCATCATAAATCTTCAATAACGTTCCACCGGGAGAATTGCTTTGTGTGTAGAGAAGCCATGGAACGCAGGCCGATATCATGTGAAATGCTTGTGACCAGGAAATGGCTCTCTGCCAGTAACCTGACTCATTCAGCCCCACAACACAGTAGAAGCCTCATTCAAGTTTCTAAAGACGGTTGACATCTAGTGGAAGCCCTAGGAAGTGCAACTATCCATATCCCACTGTGAATTCAATAGGGGCTGGGTTGAAAATCGACCAACCTCAGATTTCTCACTTCCTGTTTGAATTTCTTCTCAGGTTTTTGCCTGCCATATGAGTTCTGTTATACTCACAGACATCATTCAAACAGTTTTAGAAACTTCAGAGTTTTTTCTATCCAATACTAATAATAATATGCATTTATTAGCAACTGGGACTGATGAGCAGGCTATTTATTCTGGGCACCTTTCATCCAAGCTACTCAATACTGCCCCTGCAGTCATAAGAAGTTAAAGGATTGGACCCTTTTTTCAATTTCCGCTTAAAAGGACATATCCAATCTAACTACCTGTAGCTCAGGACATGAAGCAAGAATATGCATAGTCTTGATACCATTTGAAAGGAAACACTTTGAAGTTTGTGGAAATGGAGAATATAGCACATTAGGTCTGGTAAAAGATAACAGATCATCTTTGAATTGCAAGAGTGATCTAGGATTCTAGGTGTATTATAGATGTTGTCCACAATATGGGAACAGTGTGTGTGCAAAGTTTCAGACTAATCCAGTGAAGAATTATATCACTACACAATATTTTGTATCAAGTCTGCCGGGAGTTTGCCCAAATGTGCTGAATTGGTCAATTTATACATATTCAAGTACATAACTATAGAGAACATGCAAAAATGCTATCTCAATAATAACATATTAGTTTACACACTCACAGGAATGTCATACATGATGGATAATTTGCTTCCTTACAGAAAATACAATAACATTCACACATCTAGATAGCCAGGCAGGGTTGATGTTGAGCCAGGGACAGCAGTAGTGTCAAACTGTAGAACCCAGTTCATACATTTGAATATAAAAATGTATTTTCTCTTCCAAAACTACATTACATTTTATCTCTGCGACCCTCAGGATGACACATCAGAGCAAGATTACTGAATGTAAATACATTACCTTCAGAGGTGAATGTATCAAACCAGTTGCAGCAATAAAAGTGTTTTGTTGTTGCGCACTATCCTCAAACAATAGCATGGCATTTTTTTTGCCCCGGAAAGTAGGTTGTTGTTTACAACTGTCCCGGATTATGGACACCGATCCAGTAGAGGTTTCTCCTTTCTTGACCTTGCTGTAGGTCATGTACTGGTAACTGTTGCTTGCATGCAATATGCTTTGTAGACTTCACCGGACAGGTTGCTCTCCGGTTTTGTGATGAAATGAAGGTGTGATTGATTTTATTCTGCCACTGTGTTTTCTTATTGTCCCGGCCTTTGGCCTAAATATTCCAATTGCAAGGCATATGAACTAAAAGGTTAAAGAGCAAACAATTCAATCACCACAACAGGTTTGAATGTTTTTTCTTTCTGGCTTGGCTTCCCCAGTGATTTTACCCATGCATCACTACTGATGGTTAAACATAAAATCCCCTTTAAAGTAACTGAAGACATATTGCATGGGGTTCTACTTTGTCTGTTACAAGGCACTGTTTACAGTCTGTAACGAGGTACTGTTTGTTATGAGCAAGGCTGTAATTACATATTAAGACACTGATGTCCAGACCTCTGAAATGTTTTTGGAAGAAAAAGTAATTATACAAAAAATAAAATCAAAATATATATATTTCATTTGGAACTCAGTCAGGGTCTCAACTTAGTGTTGAGAGTTAGAATAGTAGAATTCACAAGGTGCTATTTCAAAACTTGTACATCAGCAGTGTTCCTATATGTCACTCACCGACAGTCAGCCATCCAGACAAATTTAATTGAGTATCTAAACTTGTAGTAATCATGTCCAAATTAAAACTGCAAAAAAATTGCCCAACCCATGGTAAAATGTGTAGATTTGCAGAATATTTGCTGTAAAACTGAAGAAATGGTTCTGCAAATCAAAGTCATTTGTTTACATATCCCAGTGCTGAGTTAACGTGAGGTAATGTGTAGCGGCTAATTGTATAGATAAGTCTATGTATTTGTACATTGACTGCGGTGAATGAAGCTAAAGCAACCAATGATAATGGCTGGGGTCATTTTTTGCTTGTTTTTGCTGTTCTCCAAATAGCATTTTAGAGTTTAACTGTATAGAAATGCAGTAAATCATCTGCAACTTTCTTAACATTAATTGGAAATGTATAAACGTATATGAGTAGCTTAGTCAGTTGAATGAAAGAGCTAACTAAAAACTGTATTGAAAAGAAAAGCACCAGATGAACTAATTATTTTAAATCTTATGTTCAAGGTGTCAGACTATTCATTCTTCTCACCACACCTTATCCACATCCCAAGGTTTAAAAGAGTACACTACTAGACCATGTGTGTTGTGGTTGTTCCCTATGAGCTAAATAGGCTTCAGAAGGTACACTAGGCCTACACTTTGCCATTGCAGAGTAGTCAATGTTGCATTATGTAGCTACCATACTACTACGTTTTTGGTCACTTTACACAAAAAATGGTGGGACCATCATTATAATAGATCATAAACAACTACCATGCTTTTCATGTTTCACTACATGCGGCTGTTGCTAAACCATGGTATTTGTTTTTATTCTACTACAGTACCATGGTGCATTTCTGTACCATGGTAATATACATTTATTTAGTCACTACCATAGCAGAAGAACACCATGTTACTAGTGCAAATACCACAATGTTTTCCTGTCATGGTAGTACAATGAAAAAAATACCATGGCATTATGCTTTTTTTGGTCACTACCATGGCAGGAAAATACTGTTGCATTTGCATCAGTACCATAGTATTTTCCTGCCATGGTCGTAACCCAAAAAACATGATAGTACCATTTTTCTACCACGGGATGTTTTTGTAAGAGGACTGGGGTTCAAATAGATAGAGCTCAGTACTGTTTTTCAAAGCTGTCAAGTCCAATGATGACATCATTGGACTTGATGAGGTGTGAAGTCTCCTAGGCTAGGCTGACTCCTGAGAGGGAAGTGACGGGACACAGTAAATATGCTATCTCTACCGATATACAGTGTATTCCATATGAATTTATATGAATAAATACTTAAAATCAAGTAATGCATCATACAGGCAACGAAGATAACACCATTTGCATGAAAGCTATTTCCATGGCAGCAGTTCAGTTTTAATTAGCACAATGTGCCAATATGTTTGCTTCAAAATGTGTTTGTTTTCAGTGCCTTTCGAGAGATCTTGAATGGTGGAAGTGCAGAGAGAGGCATTTGCAGTAGTGGGTTGTGGTGTTGGCCACTCAGAAAACAATCACATCTTCTCCATCCATTGTTCAGTGGCCACTACCTAAGCTCATATTAGGCCTGGCAGCGCTCTGTAGGAAAAGCAGTGAAAAGATGATAGCTGCCACAGAAAGAGAACATGTTCCTCAACACAAGGTTAACACAGTGCATCTGGGGAAAGATGGAGGGCAACAGACAATAAATTAAACATAGGTGGGGAAAAATACAATCTATTTCATATCTGTCATCTACACAATATTTATTTCAGATGAATCAGATTGAAAGTATCCATTCTACAGTATCATTTTTGTCTTTCTGTTGTCTAGTACTATCTTTACACTAACTTGGGCCATCTACTTTAATTTAAAGACAGGAGGTATACCAACAAGGTGGGGCAAAATGAAATCAGATAAAGGATTGTTTGCTAAAAATCTAAATAGAGAGCGACATCTATCAACAACAATAAAAAAACAGCAACACTGGGCCAGCCACTCTTAAATAGCACCTGGGCCAGCAGGTGAAACACCTTCCCACTAACGAGATGGCAACCAGCACAGGTGTAACACATGCTGACTAACGTGGTGACACCAATCGGAGCGCCCTATGTGCTAACGAGCTATAAGTGCTAAAGTCCAACCTCAAAACACAAATGGAAAAACCCAAACCTTCAACATACAGAGCATGAAGCTTTGTTTCCACAATGTGCCATACCGATTGGAGAAAAACAACTGTATAACATAATAATGAATAATATAGTAGTCACTACCGAGTGGAATTGAGTATTTTGCATTTTCAGCATTATTAAACAACTTCAACTTATCAATGAAATTCATTAAATGGCTATTTAGGACAGTGTTGTACATCTTTATGATTGTATGTTTTACTTTGAAAAGCATCTTACTTGATCTATTTTACATGTTTAGCTAGTTCCCCAAATTCCTGAACGTTTTCAGCATTCAGGGGATATTTTGAGGCAGGAATATTCCCTCATATTTCGCTAAGAGGTAATGTCGGTCTTTGGAATCTGCTATAAATTGAAATAGTTGAGATTGGCTTGAGTTGAAAGAAGTGAAGAAATAACAATTCTGGGAATTAGTCCAGAGAAGTAATTGAATTATGTACATTTGTTGTGGCAGAATATTACATTTGAAATTTTAGTTTAGATTTGACTTAGAATTGGAATTCAAGTTGAATTGATTCAATTGAAGAACTACTCAGTAGTTTTGAATTTAATTTATGGAATGTAATTAGGGAGAATGAATTGCATTGAAATTTAATTTATAGAATTTATCCAAACCTGCTGGAAATGTGAAATTAACTGATGTAATTTTTAGGGAGAGGTCACTGAATAGGAAATACTAATTTGTGGAATTTACCACAACCTTTTATAAGGTATCTGATTATTTGATTGAGTATGACTTAGACAATGCCAATGAGTGAAACAGAGCAAGCACACATAGACAAAAGCAAACTCAAATAGGAAAATGTACAAACAGTAAAAACATTTTTGTTAAAGAGCCAAATGTATGCAATCTATATGCAATCCGTTGGCTTTATATAGAGCCTCATTGTTTACGATTTGAACATCAATCTATTGGGACTTAACCACAATGCTTTTAGTCTCAAATGACTTTTATCTCAACTGTGGGCTATTGTTTCGAAAAAAGCAATCAATGCATGCTTTATGTCCCTGTGATGATAAGGTTGTACATTATTCAAAGGGTCGACCTCTGTTTCAACATGGGAGTAATTTATTTCAATGGACTTAATAGAACATTATAAAAGGACCCCATTCACAGGCAAACCTCGTATAAGTCTGTCTGCTAATGGTTTAGCTCCAAGTTATTCAGAACAAACACTAGAGTTGTGCAATGCCAAAATAGGAATTAAGAATACATTTGCAAGTTAATTTTCATGCAAATGAATCCAATGAAAGTTCAAAGCGGTAAAACAAAATGTAGCCAGGGCCATGGATGGAAGGTAGGCTAGCTTGGTACAGGCGATTGTAATCTCTGGTGTTGAGGAAAAGAATAACCAGTGGAAATGTTTAGGAATTAGAAATGGCAAATAATACTTTAGGATTATATATTTGTGGTATAATTAATTAAAGGACGACAGGAAACATAACCATGTTGTGTTTGAAATGGGGTATACTGTTATGGCCTGATTTCGACCCGAGTTAAGTGCACGTAAATGGAAAATATTTCTCTTTAAAATGCACTTTTCTCTCTATGCATATTCTGACCTTGAATAGAATGCTATTCACCCGCCAATCGTTTGGGGTGGAGATATGTCTACAGGTTCCGCAAGAGGCACCCCTCGACAACATTCCGCTGAAAAGGTAGCGTGCGAAATTCAAAAATATTTTTTAGAAGTATGTAACTTTCATACATTAACAAGTGCAAAACACCAAATGAAAGATAACTTCTTGTTAACTTCTTGACGCACCCATCCTGTTAGCGGAATCATTTTCATCAACACCCGCTGAATTGCAGCGCGCCAAAATCAAATTAAATTACTAAAAATATTTAATTTTCATGAAATCACAAGTGCAATATAACAAAACACAGCTTAGCTTGTTGTTAATCCACTTGGTGGGTCAGATTTTAATACAGCTTTTTGGCGAAAGCATAACAAGCGTTTATGTAAGAACATCTCTCTCAGTAGACAAAATATTACAAACACCTAGCAGCCAAGTAGATTGGTCACGAAAGTCAGAAAAGCAATTGAATAATAGCTTACCTTTGATGATCTTCGGATGTTTGCACTCACAAGACTCCCAGTTACACAATAAATGTTCCTTTTGTTCTATAAAGATTATTTTAATATCCAAAATAACTCCATTTGTTTGGTGCATTATGTTCAGAAATCCACAGGCTCGAGCAGTCACGACATCGCAGAGGAAAATTCCAAATAGTATCCGTAATGTCCACAGAAACATGTCAAACTTTTTTTATAATCAATCCTCAGGTTGTTTTTAAAATATATAATCGATATATATATCAATCGGGACTGTCGCTTTTTCAATAGGAGAGGGAGAGACAATGGCTGCCCCACTCTGTTGCGCAAGAAAAACTCTGCGAACACCCAGCTATCCACTGACGGATGTTATCTTTCTCGCTCATTTTTCAAATCGACCTTGCATCTGCAGTGAAAGGTGGAAGAGCTAGAGCGGTGTTTGTCAGTAAATCCCGAAAATCGGCATCCTCACGAAAACGTCTGTAGCTTCCGAAAGGTTTGGCCAACAAACTATCATGACCAGTCTATTGAAAGATGAAACACTATCACGAACACGATGGTGTTCTCCATTTTGCTGTAGGACGCCAACAAGAATGGAAGTACAGTATACAGTGCTTATGGAAAGTATTCAGACCGCTTGACTTTTTCCACATTTCCACAGTTACGTTACAGCCTTATTCTAAAATTGATTAAAATTAACATCCTCAGTAATTTACAAAGAATACCCCCTAATGACAAAGCAAAAACTGTTTTTTAAAAAGAAAGTACAGAAATATTCAGACCCTTTGCTATGAGACTCAAAATTCAGCGCAGGTGAATCCTTTTAACCATTGATTATCCGTCAGATGTTTTTGCCTGTGGCAAATCTAATTGATTGGACATGATTTCGAAAGGCACACACCTATCTATATAAGGTTCCACAGTTGACAGTGCATGTCACAGCAAAAACTAAGCAATGAGGTTGAAGGAATTGTCTGTAGAGCCCCGAGACATGCATGTGTGGAGGCACAGATCTGGTGAAGGGAACCAAAATATTTCTGCAGCATTGAAGGTCCTCAAGAACACAGTGGCCTCTGTCATTCTTAAATGGAAGAAATGTGGACACACCCAGACTCTTCTGTACGGCCAAACTGAGCAATCGGGGGGGCAAAGGGCCTTGGTCAGGGAGGTGACCAAGAACCTGATGGTCACTGACAGAGCTCTAGAGTTCCTCTGTGGAGATGGGAGAAACTTCCAGAAGGACAACCATCTCTGCAGCACTCCACCAATCAGGCATTTATGGTAGAGTGGCCAGACGTAAGCCAATCCATAAGATTCTCTGTTCTGATGAACCCAAGATTGAACTCTTTGGCCAAAATGCCAAGCGTCACCTGGAGGAAACCTGGCACCATCCCTACGGTGAAGAATGGTGGTGGCAGCATCATGCTGTGGGGATGTTTTTCAGCGGCGTGGATTGGGAGACTAGTCAGGATCGAGAGAAACGTGAACGGAGCAAAGTGCAGAGACATCCTTGATGAAAACCGTCTCCAGATCTCTTAAGACCTCAGACTGGAACAAAGGTTCACCTTCCAGCAGCACAACAACCCTAAGCACACAGCCAAGACAACGCAGGAATGGCTCTGGGACAAGTCTCTGAATGTACTAAATGTCTTCCCAAATACAGGTGTCAAGCTTGTAGCATCATACCCAAGATGACTCAAGTCTGTAATCACTGCCAAAGGTGCTTCAACAAAGTACTGAGTAAAGGGTCTGAGTACTTATGTAAATGTAATATTTCAGTTTTTAACTTTTTATTAATTTGAAAATTCTAAAAACCTGTTTTTGCTTTGTTATTATGGAAAATTGTGTGTAGATTGGTGAGGGGGACAAAAACTATTGAATCCAATTTAGAATAGGCTGTAAGGTCAAGGGGTATGATTACTTTCCGTATTTCGCACTGTATGTTTGTCATATAATGTTATACAGAAATATATGTTGTTAGGACAAGGGTATGTATGCTTGTGCATATGGAAGTCAGTGATTTATGTGTACTTTAGGCTAATGAGGCAATACAAATATGTGCCTAAATTGAAAAGGAATTTAGGTGACCAGATCCCTATGTAATGGACTATATAAGGAATAGGGTACCATTTTAATGTGGGCTTCTTTCTCTCCTCTTTAAGGACTTTATTTAGTACTCTCAGGAGAGAAGAGAAGTATTAATTTCACACTGCCACACAACCCCTCATACGACCAGATTATATATTTGATTACACATTACGGACCCATCCTGTCTGGAATCAGAACAGTAGACAATTACACCCATCTAGGCCTGGTAATGAATTAATGCACGTCAATACAAAAGGTAATTTCCTAGTACTATTCAATCATACTGACGCGTGGTGAATCCCTCTTCCCCAACTGAATGATTTAGACACATTTATCAAAACAGATTCATCACACTGATGAAAGCTCTGACTCAAAGAAACTACTATGTAGAGGGCAACATGAATTATTTTGTGACTGAGATAGCAGAATGCTGCTGAACTTTAGGATAAGAAATACAGTCCAATATACAAATGTGATGGCGAGCTGTGTAATTATTATCTAGATTTCATCAAAGACAGGAAAAGGGTTGCCAAATGAGTAGAGAGATTAAGATAGATAGAGAGAGAAAGAAAAGTGAGTGTGAGAGAGAGGAAGTGAGAGAAAGAGAGAACAAGAGAGAGGAGGGGTGCCGTTGTGTGTAATTCAATTTACAGCTGCAGTGGCATAATCTCCATTTAGGGCTGTTTGGCAGAATACTGATCTCATATTCTAGAGACATAAATGCATAAAAGGATTATCTACCTCTGGTTTTGATGGAAATGACTCAAGCCTTCCTCGGCCCATGCAGAAATTCAACCCTGTCCCAAGTCTATTCGGGCTATTGTGATGTTGCTGATTAATATATACAGGTCTGTTAGTGTGTGCCCTAGGTCCCTGATTCAAAACACCATTCTGACCTGCATTCACAACAATGTTTACTTTTTTAGACTCCGTCAATCCGCCGTTGACCTGCAACGTCACAATATAATGCCATGCAAAAAATTAAACTGAGCAGAGCAGTCTGTGACTGTGGCTCCTTGGCTAAACTGTGTTCAACACAAACAAAATGTGAAAGGAAATGTGTGAAATGTCACACTATTACAGCCTGACATTCTGTTCTTGTTGATCACACATATTACAACAGGCATGTCCCTTTTGCTTTGCGTCCTTTCTGCTCTGTGCTTCCACGCCCAGTCCCGTTGACTGCCTTCCTCCGGCCGCCTGCCTGCCTTTGAGTGTTTTAATTCAGAGTGTTGGGTTTGTTTATGCTCTGAGGGTAATTACGGTTATCAGTCATTCCAAGGTTCCGGAGCGTGACGGTGGTTCTAGCACTCTGGAGTCCATTCTAATGATCAATTCTGTGGGATGCCTAGCGTTTATGGGGTATTACTTTATTCCCCCTCACTATTGTTCCTTATACTGTGTTGTTCCATTGCCCTCACAGCAGCCATAAGCTTACATCGTTGTGTGTTAAGTTTGGATTCCATGACAGGAATTCAAAGACATAGGGTTATCCTGAATACCAACCTTTGATGATTTCTTCAGTCTATCTCAAGGACACAATGTCCTTTAAAATGTTTGTTTTTTAACCTTTATTTAATTAGGCAAGTCAGTTAAGAACAAATTCTTATTTACAATGATGGCCTAAATATAAATACATGCTCAAACACAAATTCCTTAATTCACAGAAGGGCGATAGGTTACCCTCTCTGCAGTAGTTGTAAAGTAGTTGCTGAGAAGGTTAAGACTCAGATGGTAAGGAAAATTTGTTCTATTAAATTATAGACTTTGAAAAGGCAAGGCTGTCTTGTAGTCTTTACTGCTGATAGGGTTTGAAGAATAAGATGGCACCGACAGAGATAGTCACCTCACTTCGAGTCTTATTACATACAGCCGAGAATAACTATTGGATATAAGAGCGACGTCAACTTACCAACATTACGACCAGGAATACGACTTTCCCGAAGAGGATCCTTCGTTCGGACCACAACCCAGGACATTGGATCTAATCCCAGAAGCCGACCTAAAACAACGTTGGGGCAGACGGAGCGGCCTCCTGGTCAGGCTCCGTAGACGTGCACATCGCCCACCGCTCCCGAGTACACTACTTGCCAATGTCCAGTTACTTTACAACAAGGTAGATGAAATTCGACAAAGGGTTGCCTTCCAGAGAGACATCAGAGATTGTAACATCCTCTGTTTCATGGAAACATGGCTCTCTTGGGATATGTTGTCGGAATCGGTTCAGCCGCGGGCTTCTCCATGCATTGAGCCAATAGAGAGGAAGGGCGGGGGTGTTTGCTTCATGATTGACGACTCATGGTGTAATCATAACAACATACAGGAACTCAAGTCATTCTGCTCACCCGACCTAGAATTACTTATAATCAAATTCCGGCTATATTAACTCCAGAGAGAATTCTCATCAGTTATCGTCACAGCGGTGTCATTCCCCTTCAAGCAGAGAGCACGACGACCCTCAACGAACTTCACTGGACTCTACGTAAACTGGAAACCATATATCCTGAGGCTTCATTTATTATAGCTAGGGATTTTAACAAAGCAAATTTGAGAAGAAGGCTACCTAAGTTAGATCAGCATATTGACTGCACCACGATGCATACAAAGCCATCTCTCTTTGGCAAATCCAACCACAACGCCATCTTGCTCCTAACGTCTTATAGGCAGAAACTCAAACAGGATGTACCAGTGACTAGAACCACTCAACGCTGGTCTGACCAATCGGAATCAATGCTTCAAGATTGTTTTGATCACACGGACTGGGATATGTTCCGGTCAGGCTCAGATAACAACATCGATCTATACACTGACTCGGTGATTGAGTATATTAAGAAGTGCATTGGAGATGTTGTACCACCTGCGACTATTAGAACCTACATGTACCTTAACCAGAAGCTGTGGATGGATGGCGGCATTTGTGCAAAACTTAAAGCGCGAACCACCACATTTATCGATGGAAAGAGGTCTAGAAATATGGCTGAATTTAAACAGTGTACTTATTCCCTCCGCAAGACAATCAGACACGTGAAATTCCGTTACAGGGACGAAGTGGAGTTGCAATTCAACGGTTCAATTCAATGAGAAGTATGTGACAGGACCTACAGGAAATCACCGACTACAAAAAGAAAACCAGCCATGTCATGGACACCGACATCACGCTTCCAGACAAACTAAGGTTAAATAAAAACACCTTCTTTGCCCGCTTTGATGGCATCCCTAGCCGCATCCTCAGAGCATTTGCAGACCAGCTGGCTGGTGTGTTTACGGACATATTCAATTGCTCCCTATCTCAGTCTGCTGTACCCATATGTTTCATGATGGCCACCATTGATCCTGTACCCAAGAAAGCAAAGATAACTGAACTAAATTACTATCTCTCCACAGCACTCACTTCTGTCGTCATGAAGTGCTTTGAGAGACTAGTCAAGGATCATATCATCATATCACCTCCACCTTACCAGCCAACCTAGACCCACTTCAGTTTGCATACCACTCCAACAGGTCCACAGTATATGCAATCCCCATCACACTGCACACAGCCCTACCCCATCCCATCTGGACAAGTGGAATACCTATGTAAGAATGATGTTCACTGACTACAGCTCAGCATTCAACACCATATTACCCTCCAAGCTCATCATCAAGCTGTAGGCCCTGGGTCTCAACCCCACCCTGTGCAATTGGGTCCTGGACATTCTGACGGGCCGCCCCCAGGTGGTGACAACATCTCCACCTCACTGACCCTCAACACTGGGGCCCCAGTGGGCTGCGTGCTCAGCCCCCTCCTATACTCCCTCCTCACTCACGACTGCGTGGCAATGCACACCTCCAACTCCATCATCAAGTTTGCAGACAACACATCAGTATTGGGCTTGATTACCAACAATGATGAGACAGCCTACAGGGAGGAGGTGAGGGCACTGGGAGTGAGGTGTCAGGAAAACAACCTCACACTCAACATCAACAAAACAAAGGAGATGATCGTGGACTTCAGAAAACAGCAGAGGAAGCACCCCCCCATCCACATCGACAGGACAGCAGTGGAGAGGGTGGAAAATGTTTAGTTCCTTGGCATATTCATCACAGACAAAATTAAATTGTCCTCTCACACAGACATTATGGTGAAGAAGGTGCAACAGCACCTCTTCAACTTCAGGAGGCAGAAGAAATTTGGCTTGTCACCCAAAACCCTGACACACTTTTACAGATGCACAATCGAGAGCATCCTGTCAGGCTGCATCACAGCCCAACCGCAAGGCTCTCCAGAGGGTGGTGTGGCCTGCACAAGGCATCACCAGGGGCAAACTATCTGCCCTCCAAGAGACCTACAACACCCGATGTCAAAGGATGGCCAAAAAGATCATCAAGGACAACAACAACCCAAGCTACTGCCTGTTCACCCCGCCATCCAGAAGGTGTGGTCAGTACAGGTGCATCAAAGCTGGGACCGAGAGACTGAAAAACAGCTTCTATCTCAATGCCATCAGACTACTAAACAGCTATCACTAACATTGAGTGGCTGCTGTCTACATTGAGACCCAATCACTGGCCACTTTAATAAATGGATCACTAGTCCCCTTAAACAATGTCACTTTAAACAATGCCACTTTAATTTTGGTTACATCGCTCATTTCTCGTATATGTATATACTGTATTTTATACCATCTATTGCACCTTGCCTATGCCGCTCATCCATATATTTATGTGTGCATATTCTCATTCACCCCTTTAGATTTGTGTGTATTAGGAAGTTGTTGGGAAATTGTTAGATCACTTCTTTGATATTACTGCACTGTCGGGAACTAGAAGCACAAGCATTTCACTTCACTCACATTAACGTCTGCCAACCATGTGTATGTGACCAATAAAATTTGATTTGAAGAAGTCAGGTAGGTGAAGGAGATATTAATTCTATACCCTGAAAAGGCAAGGTTGTGTTGTAATGCTGCTGGTGTCAAGGACATAATCCCATGGCACAGGGACAAAGCACTTAAAGAGGAGACAGTGCCACAAAGACGCTCACCCTGCTGCATACTCACTCACCTTGGGGATGGGTGCACTTCAGACTGTCTGCTCCCAGACTAAAGGTGAGTTAAGAAAATAAAATACAGTTGACAAAATAGCAGCTATGTGTTCGCTAATGGAACTCTACATTTCTGTTTCGCAAGGTCAACCATATAATATACTATTCAAAGGGTTCCAAATTTAACCCCACCCATCAATAATAGCTTCCGGTTTGAACACAGATATTGAAGCAAACAATTCTGAAAATGAACCTGCAATAGAGCAAGCTGGGATACATGATAATGACGGGCGTGGTTTGAGCAAACATACATTTGTGATTTTACTCAACATGCTTTTTCAAGTTCAGCTCACTTTCATGCAGATATTCTTAATTCAATGTCAAATTAAAAGACAAACAGCTGCAATATGATTGTGAGTTTGCTCAACATTTGGGCATATACAGTGTCTTCATAAAGTATTCACACCCCTTCACCTTTTAAAAATACAGCAAAAATGTTCTTAACAAGTCACATAATACGTTGCATGGACTCACTCTGTATACAATAATAGTGTAACATGATTTTTGAAATACTACCTCATCTCTGTACCCCATACAGTGCGTACAATTATCTGTAAGGTCCATCAGGCGAGCAAGGAAATTTCAAACACAGATTAACCATAAAGATCAAGTAGGTTTTCCACTGCCTCACAAAGGGCACCGATTGGTTGGTAAAAATAAATAAAGCAGACATTGAATATCCCTTTGAGAATATTAATTACACTTTGGATGGTGTATCAATACACCCAGTCACTAAAAAGATACAGGCTTCTTTCCCAACTCAGTTGCCGGAGAGGACGGAAACCTCTCAGGGATTTCACCATGAGGGTAATTGCTGTGATAGGAGGAAACTGAGGATGGATCAACAACACTGTAGTTACTCCACAATACTAACCTAATTGACAGAGTGAAAGCTTGTACAGAATAAAAATATTCCAAAACATGCATCCTGTTTGCAATAAGGCAATACTGTAAAGAATGTGGCAAAGCAATTCACTTTTTATCCTTAATACAGTGTTATTTTGGGGGCAAAACCAATGCATTACTGATTACCACTCTTTGTATTTTCAAGCATAGTGGCTGAATCATGGTATGGGTACACTTGTAATCATAAAATACTGGTGAGTTTTTCAGGATAAAAAATAAACAGATTGGTGCTAAGCACAGGCAAAATCCAAGAGGTAAACTTGGTTCAGTTAGATTTTGAAAATAATAATGGGCAAATATTGTACAATCCAGGTGTGCAAAGCTCTTAGAGACTTATACATAAAGACACAGCTGTAATCACTGTCAAAGTTGATTTTAACATGCATTGACTCAGGGGAGTAAATACTTATGTTTTCACTTTGTTGTTATGGGGTATTGTGTGTTGATGGGTGAGAAAAAAAATATTTCATACATTTTGAATTCAGGTTGTAACACCACAAAATGTGGAGGGGTCAAGGGGTATGAATACTTTCTGAAGGCACTGTAAGTGAACAAACAGTGTTACCTTCACAGCAAATTGGCTAGTGTTCCCTAGTGCTGATTTTTCACTGTTGATTCAGTTGTTTAATTAACTTTGCAAATGTTAAGTTAACCCTAGCTGGTGTAAAAGAAAACCAGTGTTAAACCAAAACCACACCCATCATCATCATATTTTTCAGCATGCCCCATTGCAGGTTGATTTTTTGAATTGTTTGTTTCAATATACTGTATATGTTTTTGCATGTACATTGATAGATTTATTAATCCTATACTACTCAAATATAATTAACATACATTTTTCTGAACTAATCCAATTTGTTAGTTGGATTTATTGCACCCATTGCTGAAATGGTTGTTCCAGTTGAGATAGTTTAGGTAGTCCCATGTGTTATGCCTCATAAGCTGACCATTGTATGCATGTTGTGGGTGAATAAAATGTTGAACTGTTGTATAGCTCAACTTGGAGTCCAATAGTAATGACACATCACTTTTTAAACCTGTGTAATGTGTATCGCAGGCCTGATGTTTCCTGTAAAGCATTAGTTTCAGGTAGTGATGAGAAAGCTTTCTAAAGACTTTGGAGCTTTCACCAAATTGTGCTGAAAAACTCAGATCTTCATTATCGGTTCACAATGCACGTTAGTGACATCTGCTGGTCAGCAATAAGCAGCAGAGTGTGATAATTAGATCCACTATTTTAATCAAAACTCTGTGGCACAATGGTACGTTGTTGGCTTTAGTAGCCTATAAACAGTTGGAATTGCTGATTTGCGTCTTACATCATGCTTCCTTTTGTGCCTTCAAGTTGACTATTCTTCAAAAACGTGATCTATGGCATTATTTAGGATGCTTAAGACAGAAGCTTTGTATTTTATACATTTAACCTTTATTTAACTAGGCAAGTCAATTAAGAACAACTTCTTATTTACAATGACGGCTTACCAAAAGGCCAAAGAACTCTTGCGGGGATGGGGGCTGGGATTAAAAATAAAAACAAGTTAAATAAAAAAAAGCTGACAGTGTACTAAATAAAACAAATTATTTCAACAACAATGCAGAAAGTGAGGTTTCACATTAAAAAAAAAATATATAGTTTGCCTTCAACAGGATTCAAACTCATACCCTCAAGTCCCTGAGTTCCCTACTCTACCTGCTAAACTACCAGTCAGGTGAAACATCTACAAAAGCCTACCTATATTTGAAAGTTCAGTGTCCAGTAGAGGTCAGTGTTGGAAAGCAGCTTGGAATCGAAGAAAGCACCGGAACTGCAGTGAAATCAATGGGATCTCGCATTTTGCAACACACGCTTTGAAAAAGCAAGTGATCAAACAAAACTTTGGACGTTATTGATTACATACTTCTGAAAAAGTGATACACACATCGACACACTGCTTCAAAGTTAGCTGCTTAGCGACCCATGCCTCTGGGCTCAAATACCAAACGTAACGTCACTAGTTTCAGGCAGTACACTGTATGTTTATTTTTGATACATCATTTATTTTTAAAATAACATTTTGGCTTAGGAACTTACTTGGTGAAGGCCATAGTACTACAAATGTATTAAGGCAACAAATATCTGTCTGTCACTAACAAACACAGTCATGGGTCGTAAGGCAAGGCACTCTAGGTTGATTGCATTTGATGTGGAGCCGGGCTGCCTCCCAGGCGTGAGCCAGGAACACCGCTTTATCCGACGGCGAAGTCGGCTCAAAACGAATGACGAGTGACGTAATTAAGCATGTGTAGTGATGAGTAGGATTTAGTTTTTCCCATGCAAACGATGATTGCTTTTAATAAAATTGCGTTATTTTCCTTCCCAATAAAAACTTGTTTCAAACATGTAATTTATACAACAAGAGTTTGTGGATGACAACATGACAGAGTGGTGTAGGTTACTCTGCAATTTGAGAAGGATGCTCCTCCCCGCTTTCGCCCAACGATATGATAGGCCAGATGAACCGAACCCCCCCATTGTGTTAATTTAACAATGAAAAGTATGGACTTGTATAGATACTGGACTGGTTTTAAGGCGAACATGAATCTGTAATTCGACTCAGCATGATTTTACATTCAGTTCACAGTGAGCAAAGTTTGTTGAGTTAATAACAAACATTCACAATGTTTCTTGTCCTTCTGAAGTCCACCCAACTCACAGAATAATTCTGATTAAGCAATTGGTTAAACTGGCTTTTTTACAATGTGTGATTATCAGGCTGTTCACCTGTGTATGTCTTCCTGCTTTCAAAGGACTGCATGAACACTGTAGTTATTTTCCCTGCTCTTCCTCCTCTTCTTCCCTAGAATCTTAGCCCACTAGGAGATTCCCAATCCAACACAAAGCTTCACAGGTCAGTCAGGTAGCCCATTCCAACAGACTGTGACAGTCAAGCCCAAGAAAGGTATGACTCAGCAAAAAAAAGGACTGTCAGCCCAGAGGTGCCAACGACTCGTGGCTGTCCCTCTTCTCCAGTCCACCTGGTCATGCTACTGCTCCAGTGTCTGCTGCTCTGCCTGTGGCTATGGAACACTGACCTGTTCACCGGCTGTGCTACCTTATCCCAGACCTGCTGTTTTGACCTGCTCTCCCTCTCCCCCTCCCCCACCACACCTGTTGTCTTGACCTCTGAAAGCTTGGCTATGAAAAGCCAACTGACATTTACTCCTGAGGAGCTGGCCTGTTGCACCATTTATAACTAACCACTCAGATTATTATTTGACCATGCTAGTCATCTATGAATGTTTGAACATCTTGAAGAACGATCTGGTTTTTATTAATGGCCATATACTCTTAAACCTCTTTGGACTGAGAGCCCGCTAATGGGATCGATATGACAACAGCCAGTGAAAGTGCAGGGTGCCAAATTTAAAACAGAAATCTCATAGTTAAAATTCCTCAAACATGCAATTATTTTACACCATTTTAAAGATAAACTTCTTGTTAATCCCACCACAGTGTACCGATTTCAAAAAGGCTTTACAGCGAAAGCAAACCAAACGATTATGTTAGGTCAGAGCCAAGTCACAGAAAACACAGCCATTTTTTCAGCCAAAGAGAGGAGTCACAAAAAGCAGAAATAGATCAAATGAAATCACTAACCTTTGATGATCTTCATCAGATGACACTCATAGGACTTCATGTTACACAATACATGTATGTTTTGTTCGATAAAGTTCATATTTACATCCAAAAATCTGTTTACATTGGCTTGTTATGTTCAGTAGTTCCAAAACATCCAGTGATTTTGCAGAAAGCCACATCAATTTACAGAAATACTCATTGATAAAAGATGCAACTGTTATGCACGGAATGATAGATACACTCTCCTTGATCAGATTTCAAAAAAACTTTACGGAAAAAGCACACCATGCTATAATCTGAGTACGGTGCTCAGAGACCAAAACCATGTTGTGTAGTCAACAGAAGTCTGAAATAGCACTATCAATATTCACTTACCTTTGATGATCTTCATCAGAATGCACTGCTAGGAATTCCAGTTCCACATTAAATGGGGGGGTTTTCCGATTATGTCCAAATACCTCCTTTTTGTTCGCGCGTTCAGCCCAGTAAACCAAAATCATGACGCGCGATCACTAGGAGCAGACGAAACATAAAAAAGTTCTGTTACAGTCTGTAGAAACATGTCAAACGATGTATAGAATCAATCTTTAGGATGTTTTTAACATAAATCTTCAATAATGTTCCAACCGGAGAATTCAGTTGTCTTCAGAAAGCTAACTCTTAAGTGAACGCACGTCACCAGCTCGTGGCTCTCTGGCAGGACTCTGACTCATTCCCCTCTCACTCTGGTTTTTGCCTGACAAATGAGTTCTGTAATACTCACCGACATCATTCAAACAGTTTTAGAAACGTCAGAGTTTTTTCTATCCAAATCTACTAATAATATGCATATATTAGCAACTGGGCCTGAGTTGCAGACAGTTTAATCTGTGCACCTTATTCATCCAAGCTACTCAATACTGCCCCAGGCCAAAGAAGTTAAAATCTCGGGCACAGCCAGAAGAGAACTGGCCACCATCTCAGAGCCTGGTTCCTCTCTCGGTTTCTTCTTGGGTTCCTGCCTTTCTAGGAAGTTTTTTCTAGCCACCGTGCTTCTACATCTGCATTGCTTGCTATTTGGGGTTTTAGGCTGGATTTCTGCATGAGCACGTTTTGACATCTGCTGATGTAAAAAGGGCTTATAAATACATTTGATTGTTTAAAAGGGAAGAGTTACGATCTAAATCCTGCATCCCAAACGGCATCCTATTCAAATTGTATTTTGACCAGAGCTCACTGACCAAAAATATGAGCTGAAATAAAAGATCCCTGAAACTTTCTATATGCCCCAAAAAAGTATTCCACTCAATTTTGTGCACACATTTTTTACATCCATGTTAGTCAGAATTTCTCCATTACCAACATAATCCATCCACCTGACAGGTGTGGCATTTCAAGAAGCTGATTAAACAGGTGCACCTTGTGCAGGGGATAATAAAAGGCCACTCTAAAATGTGCTGTTTTGTCACACAACACATTGCCACAGATGTCTCAAGTTTTGAGGGAGCGTGCAATTGGCATGCTGACTGCAGGAATGTGACAGAGAATTGAATGTTCATTTGTCAACCATAAGCCACAGCCAATGTTGTTTTAGATAATCTGGCAGTATGTCCAACCGGCCTCACAACCGAAGACCATGTGTATGGTGCCGTGTGGGCAAGCAGTTTGCTGAAGTCAACATTGTAAACAGAGTACCGGTGAGACTACGGACAACAAACATGATGGCAATTTGAATGAACAGAGATACCTTGATGAGATCCTGAAGCCCATTGTCGTGCCATTCATTCGCCGCAATCCCATAATATTTCAGCATGATAATGTATGGCCCCATGTCACAAGGGTCTGCACACAATTCCTGGAAGCTGAAAATGTTCCAGTTCTTCCTTGACCTGCATATTCACCAGAAATGTCACCCATAGAGCAGGTTTGGGATGCTCTAGTTCGACGTGTACGACAGCATGTTCCAGTTCCCTCCAATATCCAGGAACTTCACACAGCCGTTGAAGAGGAGTGGGACAACATGTATTTGATACCATTCCACCGCTCCAGCCGTTACCACGAGCCCGTCCTCCCCAATTAACGTGCCACCAACCTCCTGTGATATGTCGTGTCTTTGGCTATGCCGGATGAAGTGATATGACATGCTATTCTATAAAATAATTTCTCTGTAATTAATATTACCTGATTAAGCTAATCAGGTAAATGTAATTAACTAGAAAGTCAGGGCACCATGAAATAATGTTTATAGAGCTGTTTTATTCCGAATAAACTCTTAAAGACCTAGTAACCTTTTACATCAGAAGCAGTCAATATTTAATCCTTTATTCAGTGTTATCTGAAAGTTGTAAATTCTTGGTTATCTTCACGAACCCTGGCTAACAAGTTGAATCAGCAATACAAAATGTGGTTTAATTATTTGATTTACTAAATACCTAAATAATCACACAGAATTACATCTACATAGAATGGATCATACATTGATTACAAATTATGTCATAAAGGAAAACTTTCCTAGCGGACAGAACAGATATGACGGCTGGTTACACAAAGAAAGGGGTTGGGTTTTGAATGAAAGAGCGGGAAGACTGAGGAACAAAAAATATGTTGTGTCTCTTTCGGGCCGTAGGCAACTATGCTATCGTGAATACAGTATCTTATGCATTCTAAATAACCAGCCATTTGAAAAAGGAAAATGCAATAAATATTTACTCTAAGCTGCGCTTCGGTAGATGGTAATTTCATTAGGTTATTATCTTAGCGCTTTTAACGTTAGGCCGTCGTCCTCACGCTCTCGGAACACAAAGTTACATTTTCGTAAAAGGGGCTTTTATAGGGTTGGGAGAGAGGGCCGTGTTTCATAGTTTACAACCGATGTCTGTTCACATGGGCGGGGCCACTGAGTTGAGCATTGTTCACTCATGAAAAACAGTTCTCTCATTTGGAAGCTAAAATTGCATTTAATCTTTTCACATTTAAATTGAACAACCATTCCATGTGAATCTGATAACTAGAATGTGTAGACTTTCCCTGTTTACTCATGATGGCACGGCCAGGCACGACTCCAACAACATCATTCAATTTGCCGATGACACAACAGTGGTAGGCCTGATCATTGTCAACGACGATAGAGCCTATAGGGAGGAGGTCAGAGACCTGGCCGGGTGGTGCCAGGACAATAAGCTTTCTCTTAACGTGATCAAGACAAAGGAGATGATTGTGGACTACAGGAAAAAGAGGACCAAGCATGCCCCCGTTCTCATCGACGGGGCTGTAGTGGGGCAGGTTGAGAACTTCAAGTTCCTTGCTGTCCATATCACCAACAAATTAGAATGGTCCAAAGATACCAAGACAGTCGTGAAGAGGGCACGACAATACGTATTCCCCCTCAGGAGACTGACAAGATTTGGTATGGGTGCTCAGATCCTCAAAAGGTTCTACAGTTGCACCATCGAGAGCATGTTGACTGGTTGCATCACTGCCTGATATGACAGGTGCTCGGCCTCTGACCGCAAGGCACTACAGAGGGTAGTGCGATTGGCCCAGTACATCACTGGGACAAAGGTTCCTGCCATCTAGGACCTCTATACGAGGCGGTGTCAGAGGAAGGCCCTAAAAATTGTCAAAGACTCCAGCCACCCTAGTCATAAACTGTTCTCTCTGCTACCGCACGGCAAGCGGTACCTGATCGCCAAGTCTAGGTCCAAGAGTCTTCTAAACAGCTTTTACTCCAAGCCATAAGACTCCTGAACATCTAGTCAAATGGTTACACAGACTATTTGCAGTGCCCCCCCTCACCCCCTCTTTACACCACTGCTACTCTCTATTGTAGCAGACACAAGAGGTATGTGTCAGTGTCTACAGTCAATCACGGATTACAAAAAGAAAACCAGCCCCGTCACGGGCCAGGATGTCTTGCTCCCAGGCAGACTAAATAACTTTTTTGCCCGCTTTGAGGACAAAACAGTGCCACTGACATGGCCCGCAACCAAAACATGCGGACTCTCCTTCACTGCAGCCGACGTGAGTAAAACATTTAAACGTGTAAACCATCGCAAAGCTGCAGGCCCAGACGACATCCCCAGCCGCGCCCGCAGAGCATGCGCAGACCAGCTGGCTGGTGTGTTTACGGACATATTCAATCAATCCTTATCCCAGTCTGCTGTTCCCACATGCTTCAAGAGGGCCACCACTGTTCCTGTTCACAAGAAAGCTAAGGTAACTGAGCTAAACGACTGCTTTGAGAGACTAGTCAAGGACCATATCACCTCCACCCCACATGAAACCCTAGATCCACTCCAATTTGCTTATCGCCCAAATAGGTCCACAGACGATGCAATCTCAACCACACTGCACATTGCACACTGCCCTAACCCATCTGGACAAGAGGAATACCTATGGGACAATGCTGTTCATCGACTACAGCTCAGCATTTAACACCATAGTACCCTCCAAACTCGTCATCAAGCTCGAGACCCTGGGTCTCGACCCCGCCCTGTGCAACTGGGTACTGGACTTCCTGATGGGCCGCCCCCAGGTGGTGAGGGTAGGTAACAACATCTCCACCCCGCTAATCCTCAACACTGGGGCCCCACAAGGGTGCGTTCTGAGCCCTCTCCTGTACTCTCTGTTCACCCACGACTGCGTGGCCATGCACGCCTCCAACTCAATCATCAAGTTTGCGGACGACACTACAGTGGTAGGCTTGATTACCAACAATGACGAGATGGCCTACAGGGAGGAGGTGAGGGCCCACAGCAGAGGGAGCACCCCCTATCCACATCGATGGGACAGTAGTGGAGAGGGTAGTAAGTTAAGTTCTTCGGCGTACACATCACAGACAAACTGAATTGGTCCACCCACACAGACAGCATCATGAAGAAGGCGCAGCAGCATCTCTTCAACCTCAGGAGGCTGAAGAAATTCAGCTTGTCACCAAAAACACTCAAACTTCTACAGATGCACAATCGAGAGCATCCTGTCGGGCTGTATCACCGCCTGGTATGGCAACTGCTCCGCCCACAACCGTAAGGCTCTTCAGAGGGTAGTGAGGTCTGCACATCACAGGGGGCAAACTACCTGCCCTCCAGGACACATAAACCACCCGATGTCACAGGAAGGCCATAAAGATCATCAAGGACAACAACCACCCGAGCCACTGTCTGTTCACCCCGCTATCATCCAGAAGGAAGGAGGTCAGTACAGGTGCATCAAAGCAGGGACCGAGAGACAGAAAAACAGCTTCTATCTCAAGGCCATCAGACTGTTAAACAGCCACCGCTAACATTGAGTGGCTGCTGCCAACACACTTACTCAACTCCAGCCACTTTAATAATGGGAATTGATGGAAATTGATGTCAAAGGTATCACTAGCCACTTTAAACAATGCTACTTAATTTAATGTTTACATACCCTACATTATTCATCTCATATGTCTATGTATATACTGTACTCTATATCATCTACTGCATCTTTATGTAGTACATGTATCACTAGCCACTTTAAACTATGCCACTTTGTTTACATACCCTACATTACTCATCTCACATGTATATACTGTACTCGATAGCATCTACTGCATCTTGCCTATGCTGTTCTGTACCATCACTCATTCATATATTTTTATGTACATATTCTTCATCCCTTTACACTTGTGTGTATTAGGTAGTTGTTGTGAAATGTAGGTTAGATTACTCGTTGGTTATTACTGCATTGTCGGAACTAGAAGCACAAGCATTTCGCTACACTCGCATTAACATCTGCTAACCATGTGTATGTGACAAATAAACTTGATTTGATTTGATTTTGATTTGATTTTGTCATCTATGCATAGTAACTAAGTCGCACTATTGTAGTTTTACTGCTGCTTTAATTACTGTTATTCTTATCTGTATTTTTTTTTTACTGCATTGTTGGTTAGTATATAAGCATTTCACTAAGTATTTGGTGCATGTAACTAATAACATTTGTTTTGATTTGATAAACATCATCTCCAAAGATGAATGCCAGTTATGAAAAGTGGGTGAAAGTATTCTTGATTCTCTTCGTCCTTTGTTTCACTATGTGAGGGAATATGAAATTAATCCTGATTACCCCCAGACAGAGAAAAATGCCTGGTTTAACATCATTGAACAATAACAGTCCTTTTCTATACAGCAATAGCACTGAGTATACCAAACATTAGGAACACCTTCCTAATATTGAGATATTCTTTATATTTTGCTTACTCAGTGTACAGTATATTGACTCAAGCTATACCGTACATACAAAGCTGTGTCTTTGCATTGATTGACCTATAGACATGGAGCTACAGTAAATATACAGTATCATACGATGCTGGAATCTGTGCATTGATTGCTCTTTAGTTACATACAGTATATGGAGCTATCCGCTAAACTGCAAGTCTTTCCATTGATTGACCTTCAGTTCATTACCATGGTAATATACAATCATTTAAACCACAGCCCATACAACAAAACAACTTCCTGATTCACACTTAATTCCCTACCTGAGGAGTCTCACATTTTAAAACACAGCTAGCTTCCCAGAGCCTTGACACTTTAGATTATAATAGTGCTGCATGCATCGTATCTGTATCAGACTAGTGAAATATAACAGGAGAATATTCTTCTTCTCTCTAACGAGGCATCTCATCCCTGACTCTGCAGAACATCGCTGGGAAAACCATTCTCCTGGGGATGGTAATGAATGTTTGGGCCGCAGAGAGAGAGTAAAGCACAAGAAGATTTACTCCCCTGCTCCATCCCATGACTCTCTCTCAGCTTCTCTCTCAGCTTCAGCTTCTCTTTCTCTCTCTCTCTCTCTCTCTCTCTCTCTCTCAGCCTCTCTCTCACTCTCATTCTCTCTCTCTAACAGCTTCTCTCTCTCACTTTCTCTGTCTCTCTCTCATCTGTTTCCATGCACCAAGCCACAAACTCAGTTTTATACGATGCTGATCCAATGCTGTGACTGACGATATGAATAATTAATAATAATACAATCTACTTTACAATGTAATCTATCCATCTATTATTTATCTAATATACAATTTTCTGTAAATACCAATCAGCTAGTTATGTCAACTAACATCCAGTTATGCCAATCTAAGTCTTCAATCATTGTTCTGCTATTTTTTTTCAATGTATGGAAAATAATGTACTCTACTCTCCTTCCCTCCTGGGACAGGGTTGCCTCCCAAAAATCTCTCATTTCTCCCGAACTGTGGACTCGTTCACTTCCCTTCTTGGATTTGAAAGAAAATGACTGGTACTGTATATGGAAACTCCATGTAGCCCATGCTTGCACCAATCCAGGGCTTTTAAATTTGTGGGTAGTAGTGAACGAGGAGAGATTCTTGGGATGCAACCTGGATAAAATTATTCTCCACAATTGAGCATTCGCTAAGCCCTGCCCCCCTTGGTTGCTGTTGCAACCCCAGACAAAAAAATGTTTTTGTGTTTCTAATGCACAATGAAATTAAACACAGACTACACCTTACTAATCAGGAGACTCTCTTGTATGTTGAGGTGGAATGTAATTACAATTGCTTTATGGTAACTGGGTAAAATGAACGTTGCAGTGTGGGTAGTTATTGGATGGCTCCGAATGCACTGTCAGCATACAGCCACAGTTAGTAAACACATTTGGAGCAAACTCATGCTCTTAAATTGTATCCTGATGTCGACAGCAGATGAGCGTTGTATTCATAATATGGCTAACTTAGCTAGCTAACATACATAAAAAAAAATTATATTAAGTTATATTAACTAGCTAGCTGTGTTAGCACCGTTTGGTGTTCAATTAGACTGAGCTAGCAAACAACATAGCCAAAGGAAGTATGGGTGCTGAGGGTGCTGCATCACCCACCCCCTGATAAATAAAAAAAATAATAAGTATACTAAAAAGAAATTGCAAACAATGTTGCAAAATTATTTTTTTTAATGTATAAAGAAAAATATTCCAACAGGCTCTGCATTTCAGGAATTACAGTAGCATGTACCCCTGTTGCACTGTTGAATTATTTAGACATGTAAAGAATTTGTTTTTGTAATGACTTCAATGGCTTTGAAATGTGAGCTTGTCTGAGCTGTCAGAGTTGACGACATTTGCTATCCATTGTTTGCCCAACATTCTGGGGCGGGAATTAGCAAAGGATTAATTGAGGTTTCATTTAAAAGCAATAGGGAAAATTGTCCCTCTGACAATCTCTATTTTCGTGTTCACTGCACCGTTCCGCTGACTGTCGTCACTTTATGTAAAGTTTTTATCAAAGCAGACCTCAGCTCCTTTTAGAACACTTATAATTAGCATTTTCCCTAACAGTAGTGTTCCTTTCAAATCCTATTTTTATTTGTCACATACACATGGTTAGCAGATGTTAATGCGAGTGTAGTGAAATGCTTGTGCTTCTAGTTCCGACAATGCAGTAATAACCAACGAGTAATCTAACCTAACAATTTCACAACAACTACCTAATACACACAAGTGTAAAGGGATGAAGAATATGTACATACAAATATATGAATGAGTGATGGTACAGAACGGCATAGGCAAGATGCAGGAGATGGTATAGAGTACAGTATATACATATGAGATGAGTAATGTAGGGTATGTAAACATTATATTAAGTGGCATTGTTTAAAGTGGCTAGTGATACATTTTTTTTACATCAATTTTTCCATTATTAAAGTGGCTGGAGTTGAGTCAGTATGTTGGCAGCAGCCACTCAATGTTAGTGGTAGCTGTTTTTCAGTCTCTCGGTCCCTGCTTTGATGCACCAAAAGCCTTCTAGTGCATTGTTAATTGTCTGGACCTTCTTTACTTCTATTTAGGGAGGGGAATTGTTGCCAGAATGTACTGTAGATGCACTTTAAAAATATGTTATTATTTTTGGGGGTTTCTCAATAAATCTCAGAGGAGTTAATTGTGATATTGCATTTAACATATTTTTTAAAAGCAGGGAAGTTCAACAAAAAATAATAATTTTACAAAGTTAATCTTCTCTGTCTGGTATTAAGACTGATTCTGCATTCCCTTAGTCTACATAGAACTGTCACCCAGACCCCAGAGTGGCATCACTTTACATCAACTCTACCCTTCACCATCATTGTGTGCTATATTTTGGTTGAATCAAACAGAGAGTTTGTTGAACTCTAAATATGTCTCAGGTGTCACCTATCCACAACTGTGTAATATGTTCATGTTGTATACAGTGGAGGCTAACTCATAACAATGGCTGGAACGGAGCATATGGAATGGCATCAAACTCATGGAAACCATTCCACCCATTCCGCTCCAGCCATTACCATGAGCCCGTCCTCCCCAATTAAGGTACCACCAATCTCCAGTGTTGTATACTGTGCCTTCAGAAAGTATTCACAATCCTTGACTATTTCACATTTTGTTGTGTTACGGCATGTATCAAACTCATTCCATGGAGAGCCGAGAGCCTACGGGTGTTTGCTCATTCCTTGTACTTGATTGATGAATAAAAGGTCTGTATTCTGTATACAGTGAGGGAAAAAAGTATTTGATCTCCTGCTGATTTTTTTTACGTTTGCCCACTGACAAATAATTTTAATGGTAGGTTTATTTGAACAGCGAGAGACAGAATAACCAAAAAAAACAGAAAAACGCATGTAAAAAATGTTATAAATTGATTTGCATTTTAATGAGGGAAATAAGTACTTGACCCCCTCTCAATCAGAGAGATTTTTGGCTCCCAGGTGTCTTTTATACACACTCTTAAAGGGAGTGCTCCTAATCTCAGTTTGTTACCTGTATAAAAGACACCTGTCCACAGAAGCAATCAATCAATCAGATTCCAAACTCTCCACCATGGCCAAGAGCAAGGAGCTCTCCAAGGATGTCAGGGACAAGATTGTACCTACACAAGGCTGAAATGGGCTACAAGACCATCGCCAAGCATCAAAAGAATTGTCAATCTCCCTCGGCCTTGGGCTCCATACAAGATCTCACCTCGTGGAGTTGCAATGATCATGAGAATGGTGAGGAATCAGCCCAGAACTACACAGGAGGATCTTGTCAATGATCTCAAGGCAGCTGGGACCATGGTCACCAAGAAAACAATTGCTACACATTACGCAGTGAAGGACTGAAAACCTGCAGCGCCCGCAAGGTCCCCCTGCTCAAGAAAGCACATATACATGCCCATCTGAGGTTTGCCAATGAACATCTGAATGATTCAGAGGACAACTGGGTGAAAGTGTTGTGGTCAGATGAGACCAAAATGGAGCTCTATGGCATCAACTCAACTCACCGTGTTTGGAGGAGGAGGAATGCTGCCTATGACCCCAAGAACACCATCCCCACCGTCAAACATGGAGGTGGAAACATTATACTTTGGGGGTGGTTTTGTGCTAAGGGGACAGGACAACTTCACCGCATCAAAGGGATGATGGACGGGGCCACGTACTGTCAAATCTTGGATGAGAACCTCCTTCCCTCAGCCAGGGCATTGAAAATGGGTCGTGGATGGGTATTCCAGCATGACAATGACCCAAAACACACGGCCAACTAAACAAAGGAGTGGCTCAATAAGAAGCACATGAAGGTCCTGGAGTGGCCTAGCCAGTCTCCAGACCTTAATCACATAGAACATTTGTGGAGAGAGCTGAAGGTTTGAGTTGCCAAACGTCAGCCTCGAAACCTTAACGACTTGGAGAAGATCTGCAAAGAGGAGTGGGAGAAAATCCCTCCTGAGATGTGTGCAAACCTGGTGGCCAACTACAAGAAACGCCTGACCTCTGTGATTGCCAACAAGGGTTTTGCCACCAAGTACTAAGTCATGTTTTGCAGAGGGGTCAAATACTTATTTCCCCCATTAAAATGCAAATCAATTTATAACATTTCTGACATATGTTTTTCTGGATTTTGTTGTTGTTATTCTGTCTCTCAATGTTAAAATAAACCTACCATTAAAATTATAGACTGATCATTTCTTTGTCAGTGGGCAAACGTACAAAGTCATCAGGGGATCAAATACTTTTTTCCCTCTTTGGACACTGTGTTAACAAACCTCCAAACAAGCTTCAATACCATACAACACTCCTTCCATGGCCTTAAATGCTAGCAAAACTAAATGCATGCTTTTCAACCGATCACTGCCCGCCCGACTAGCATCACTACTCTGGACGGTTCTGACTTAGAATATGTGGACAACCACAAATACCTAGGTGTCTGGCTAGACTGTAAACTCTCCTTCCAGACTCACATTAAACATCTCCAATCCAAAATGAAATCTAGAATCGGCTTCCTATTTTGCAATAAAGCCTCCTTCACTCACGCTGCCAAACATACCCTCATACCGATCCTTGACTTTGGCGATGTAATTTACAAAATAGCCTCCAACACTCTACTCAGCAAACTGGATGCACTCTACCACAGTGCCATCCATTTTGTCACCAAAGCCCCATATACCACCCACCACTGTGACCTGTATACTCTCGTCGGCTGGCCCTCGCTACATATTCGTCGCCATACCTACTGGCTCCAGGTCATCTATAAGCCTTTGCTAGGTAAAGCTCCGCCTTATCTCAGCTCACTGGTCACCATAACAACACCCACCCATAGCAAGCGCTCCAGCAGGTATATCTCACTGGTCATTCCCAAAGCCAACACGCACTTTGGCCGCCTTTTCTTCCAGTTTTCTGCTGCCAATGACTGGAAAGAATTGTAAAAATCGCTGAAGTTGGTGACTTACAGTATATCTCCCTCACTCACTTTAAGAATCAGCTATCTGAGCAGCTTACCCATCGCTGCAGCTGTACACCGCCCATCTCTAAATAGCCCATCCAACTACCTACCTCATCCCTATATTGTTTTTATTTACTTTTTTGCTCTTTTGCACACCAGTATTTCTACTTGCACATCATCATCTGCACATCTATCACTCCAGTGTGATAGATGTGTGGGTAGCTGGACAGGTAGGATGACTGACAGTGAAGGTGAACAGGTGGTCACATGTCAGGTGACAGAGGAATGGATGAGACTGAGGCAGGAATTCCTTTAACCATAAAGTGGCATATTTACTGAGTAGTGTGGATTCATGGACGCACAGAACTTCTGGATCAGATGGAGTTAAGGAAGAGAAAGCAGGGAGATCAGGCAATGGCAATTTCCTCCTTTTATGGAGTTGAGATCTGTCAGACATTTCCACCTGACCTAATTAAAGCGCCCCTGGCCCAGCTGAGTAAATGGCAATGAATTAAATGATTATTCCACCAACTCCATGGGCCTTTTCTACAGTCACCCCGGAAATGTGTTAAATTCCACACTCCTCAAAAAAGGCTCATTGCTCCCCGTCCTCTGTCAACTCAGGGAGAGGAATTAGTCGGGCAACTGGCCGGATATATGTCCGGTTCTTCACCTGGATCTCCACTGATCTAACACGACCATCGGTCCCAGGCATGGTCTTAGTTATACGGCCCACCGGCCAGGAGGCTCGAGGCAGCTGAGGGTCCACCATCATTACTACTTGGCCAGTTTCCAGGCTGGTCATTTCTCTCCACCATTTCCCTCTGTGCTGTAGACTTGGTAGGTAATCCCGAATGAATCGGGCCCAAAAATGGTCAGCTAAGATTCGGTTGTGTCGCCACTGGCGTCTGCCGACGAGGTTGGTATCAGCATACATAGCTTGAGGAAGTGACTCATCTCGGCGTCCCATCAAGAGCATATTCGGTGTAACCGGATCGGGGTCAGCGATGTCTGCAGAGAGATATTCCAAGGGTTTGGAGTTCAGAATCCCTTCCACCTCTATCAGGACGGTCCTCAAGACAGTTTCAGTGACAGTTTGGTCCCCCAGGACGACTCGTAAGGCCGTCTTTACAGATTTGATCTCTCGCTCCCATGTTCCTCCAAAATGAGGAGCGCCTGGAGGGTTAAATTTGAATGAGATTTGTTGGTCCATCAGCTGATCCTGGAGGCTGGGTTCCATGGCTTGGAAGGCTTCCTCCAACCTGGCTTCTCCTGCCTTGATGTTCGTACCTCTGTCAGCCAGGATCTCGTAGGGTTTCCCACGTCGGGAGATAAACCGCCGTAGGGCCATGAGGAAGGCTTCAGTATCCAAACTCTCCAGTAGGTCCAGGTGGACACATCTGGTTGTCAAACACTTGAATAGAATGCCCCAGCGCTTTTCCACACGACGACCTAACTTGATCATCAAGGGGCCAAAGCAATCTCCCCATAGACCCTCTCTGGCCCTGGGTGGAGAAGCCTCTCATCATAACTCTTGATGAGGAGCCTGGTAAGAGGGTGTCTAGAGTCAAGGATAATTGGGTGGATAGCATCTGGGTCCAAAACCTCTGCTTGGCGCAGCCTCCCTCTGACTCTGATCACTCCAAGGATTGGATCATATTCTGGGGCAAGAGAGAGAAGACGGCTGTCCTTAGCCACTTCCCTACCGGCTTTCCGAGATGTTAACTCCTCAGGGAAGCTAACTGCTTGTGCTTGCTGGAGGAGTAGTGTCTCTGCCGCAAGGGAGGTGGGTATAGAAGCCACCCCATCTGAGGTCCGGTTTGTGGCGGCGATCAGATCCGGCAGTGTTTGAGATTGTGTTAGGTCAGGGAGAGCCGTTGTTGGTTCCGTAGAAATGCTGTAGCATTGGGCGGACCTCGTTAACTCATGAGCTTCAGTTGGTTGCGGAGGGGCCGTACGCCTGGGGGCTGTCGGCCACTCGTTCTCTGGTTGGGACAAGAATGGTGGTCCCAAGCTCCAGCAATGGGGTTGAGCCAGTTCCTGAAGGGTTTTACCTCTAGTAATATCATCAGCAGGGTTGTTTATGCTATCAACATACCTCCAGTCCTGGACTTCTGTTAGGTCTTGGATTTCCGCAATGCGAGTTCCGACGAACACCTTATACCTGCAGGACTCCGACTTGAGCCAGGTCAATACAGTGGTCGAATCACCAGTAGATGACCCTTTGGATTGACAAGGTGAGCTCGGCTCGCAAGGTAGAGGCCAACTGGGCTCCGGAAACGGCAGCACTGAGTTCCAGCCTAGGCATTGACAACTGCTTCTTGGGTGCGACTCTGGACCTGGCCATGACAAAGGAGACATGGGTGTGGCCTGCCTTATCCTCCACTCTAAGATAGGAAACTGCCCCATAAGCTCGCTCCGAAGCGTCACAGAACACATGCAGTTCCAGGCATGATCCCAGTTGGTCAGCACAGGATGATACATAACATCTTGGCATTTGGACATCAGAGAGCTCCGTTAACTCCGTTTCCCAACAGATCCATTGTTCCACTAGGTCAGCCGGGTGGATTGGTTCATCCCAGTCAATCTTGGTCTGCCACAGGTCCTCGACTAAGACTTTGGCCCGTGTTGTGTATGGCAGGATATACCCAAGGGGATCGTATTGACTGGCCAGGGTCCGATAGATGGTGCGCAGAGTGGGGGTTTCAGTACTCGGGGATGAGCGGTGCTTATACCCCAGGGTATCCGGTATGCAGCTCCACCTCAGTCCTAGAGTGGGCTCTTCTGGGTTAGCACCAGACTGCGTTAGCCATAGTTCACTGCTACTGGACCTAGCTTGTGGAGGGAGGTGCTGGAGAACCTCCGCTCTGTTACTAGCCCACTGTCGGACCTCAAATCCCCCTTTGGACAGGAGATTCCGTACTTTATCAAGGAGTGCTTTCGCTTCAGCCGTGGATGGGATGCTCTGTAAGCAGTTATCCACATAGAAGGCATTTTCCACTGAATCCAATACTTCTGGGTCACTGTCTGGATGCTCCCGTGCGTGTCTCTGCAGAGCGTATATGGCACAGCAAGGACTGCAGGTGGTGCCAAATGATAGTACCTGCCATTCATAGATTGTGGGCTCTGCATCTCGTTCCATATCTCGCCATATGAACCGGAGCAGTGTGGTGTCGGAAGGCAGTAAAATAATCTGATGAAACATGGCTTTGATGTCTCCACTGATGGCTGTAGAGTGCTGCCGGAACCGCAGAAGGACACCGAGCAAGGAAGGACCTAAGGTTGGTCCGGGGAGTAGACAGGCATTCAGGCTTTGACCAGTAGCTTGGAATGAACAGTTGAAGACAAGTCTATACTTCCCACCATGTTGCTGGATAACATGGTGAGGGAGATACCAGGATTCACGGAGTGCATTTCCCTCTTCATGAGCTGTCACTTCAGTGACGTAGCCTGCCTGTACAAGGTTATGAATCTCTCGGTTATGAACTTCTGCAAGCTCAGGATTCTTCACCAGGCGTCGCTCCGTTCCACGCAGTAGTGGGAGTACAGCCAGTGTCGTGGTTGCCAGAGGAGGATGGTTGGGCACCCGTAGCAGTGGGGTTGCATACCTGCGAACGCCATCCATTTCAGTGGTGGTGGTGCTCTTCTCCAGTAGGTCTAATGCATAGGAGTCATGTTTCGAGCGAGTGACCTCCTGTAGCTTCCGGTTGGAGAATGTGTCCTTCTTCCAGAGCATCTCAACATTCCGAAGGAGGTCAGTAGCTGCACAGGGGGATGGATCTGGATTGCTTCTGGTGAAGAAGACTTGCTGTGACTGTACAGCTTGGGTGGAGAGAAGTAGATGGGATGGACCTTGTACAGCCCAACCCAAGGATGTATGGACAGCAATGGGCCCTTCTTCTGGTCCAGCTCGTATAGGCTCAGTCGGGGTGACGAGATGTGGGTGGTCTGACCCAATCAGGATAAGTGGCGCTACTCTGGCCAGGTTAGGAAGAGGCAATCCTCGTAGATGAGGATATTGTTTCTGTAGAACACTTACCGGGCAGGAGTGCTCTGCGAGATTCAAGCCATCTGCCGTGAAGGCATTGGTGATGTTATAGGCGACGCCCCTTTTTCCTGAAGGTGAAATGCTAAAGGTTACAGCAGAGCCTTTCATTTGGATAACATCATGTCGCACCGTTCTGAGATTAAGGGTCTAGGGGGTCCCATCCAGGTTAAGCTGACGGGTGGCCACCGTGAGAATGATTGTTCTTTCTGACCCATCATCTAGAACGGCGAATGTATCAATGCTTCTCCCTTCATTTTGCAGAGTGACCTTGACCACCTTCAACATGACCCTTGGAGACCGGTTCTGCTGGTCGAGGTACAGCTCCTTTGCAGCTCCTACCATGAGCATACTCTGCTCCTACTGTGCTTGGGGAATTAGATCATGCAACACAGTGAGATGGATTTCTTTACAGCGGTTGCAGGGTTTCCTCAATGTGCAGGTCTCCGCCTTATGGCTACGGGCACACTTGTAGCATCGCTCGCCTGAAGTGATCCAGGCCTTCAATTGAGTTTGAGTGAGCTTTTTTACCCTGGGGCATGAGCCAAGGAAGTGCCCCTTACTACTGCAATATGGGCAGTAAGGCTGGAATTTGATGTTCTTGCTTTTGAGAGGGGTCTTCTTCCCGGGTTCCTCCCCGGCCTCACTATTTAAGTACATGGTAGTGGGATTTGGCCTTTTCTGTCCCTCCTGGCGTTCATACTCCTTCCTTCCCCCGGTGGCTATGGCTGAGATTGTGGCCTGGTGAGCGATGCTCTTCGCCTTTGCCTTCACCTCCAACCATACGGCCAGGTCTCTGACAGCATAGGTGCTTCTCGAGCCCTCCTTCAGGATGCCCTTATTCAAACAATGTTCAATGAAACTGTCTCTGAGGTACACTGGAAGTTTGCTAAGAAGCCTGTCCACGTGGGAGCCACATTTCAGCTCGTTCCCGTCTTCTCCTTCAACGGATTGGAGCATCGAGGTCAGGGATTGGACAGCCAGGGAGAATTCTTGGAAGGCAGCATGGTCTCCCATTTTAATTGGAGACGTGTTCAGGATGTTGTTTAGTTCATTCTGGACTAGCTCAAGTGGCTCACCATATCTCGCCTTCAGGGCCTGGAGAGCAGCAGTGTATGGTGTTGCGGAGTGCATACAGGATGGGGCCAGCCTGTATGCACTGGGAAACCGCAAATTATCCATTAGTACTTGGTATTTGTAGCATTCTGACAGATGACTGTGAATACCCAGTAGGCTCTCCAATGCCATTTCCAAAAGGACAAATTCACTCTCCTTTCCGTTTTCAAAGTATGGCAGTCTGGGTCTGGGAATTCCATAGGCTGAGGCTACTAGAAGTTTCATAATGTTGGCTCCCTCTTCTGGTTGCGTGAAGGATAAACCCGGGACTTCTGATGAGCCCACTGGGGCCTCATTGGGCCGGTCCCCTACTGTCCCAGATCCACAATTTGTGGCAGCCGGAATTGGGCGAGAGCCCTCCGACCTGTTGTTTGAGGACTGGCCTGGCCCTGGACGAAAGGAACAATTTGCTTTGGTTGGTAATTGGCGGAAAGGCGACGGAGTGAATCTTTGTCCAGATGGAGGAATGCTAACTTGTGTCACTGGCATAGAGGGCGTTGGCGGAGCGGCCTGTCTCCCGTGCTCCGTGTTGGCTGTTGACCCCGGAGCCTCTGGGGACTGTGTGCCATGCTGTACCAGAGGGGCAGATTGGGAAAGAAAGGCAGACAGGTCAGGTCCATGTGGAGGGGTGGTTAGGTCAACTCCCTGTTCATTCCTCTCCAGGAAGGATGAGACCATCCGTGCCTCCTCCAATTCCCTTCTGGCTTGACGGTGCCGTCGCTGCTGTGCCAGGTCCTTGGCAATGAATTCCCTTTCCTGTAGAGCTCTACGTGCCTGCACATCCAATTGGTGACATCGTTCGTCAGCCTGTCGTTCCTCCTCAATCTGACGCTCAATTTCCTCCAAAGCTAATAGTTTCATCCTCTCTTGTAGGACAGCGGTCTGTGAATCGCTGAGGGCTCGTGAATGACAGCTGCCATGGCGATTTCCAAAGTGGTATCCACTGGTCGAACTCCCACTCCGTCTAGAGTGCTTCGACGATTTCCCATTAGTTAAGGGGTGAGCGGAGCCTGCCTCTTGAAGCTGGTCAACCTGTGCAGTGGGAGTTACCTCCTCCATAGGTTCTTCATGTAGACCACTTTCCTGCTCCAAAGCAGTTTCCAGTCCTTGGCTCAAAGGAGATGGTTGATGGCTGAAACGTATAGTTGATCCATCAACTCTTTGAGCTCTGGTGGGCTTGCCCTTTGATGTCGGAAACTCGACCACATAATCCTTAAGGTCAACCAGGTGCTTGCCTGGTTCTTCTGGTGCTGCTGGTGGTTGAGGATGAAGCCTTTGTTGCTTTAGGCTTAGCTCCTGGATATTTCCTTTGTTCCAAGACCTTTCCGTCAGCTGCTCTCTCCTCCTCTCTTCTTCCTTCCAGTGGAGACAATTCTTCCCTCTCCGCCTCCATTTCCTTTTCACCTGTCTTTGGTTCAGTCATCATCCAGCTCGAAGGACCATTGAAAGATTAGTGGAATCTGTGTGGGTAGCTGGACAGGTAGGATGACTGACAGTGAAGGTGAACAGGTGGTCACGTGTCAGGTGACAGAGGAATGGATGAGACTGAGGCAGGAATTCCTTTAACCATAAAGTGGCATATTTACTGTGTAGTGTGGATTCATGGACGCACAGAACTTCTGGATCAGATGGAGTTAAGGAAGAGAAAGCAGCTAGATCAGGCGATGGCAATTTCCTCCTTTTATGGAGTTGAGATCTGTCGGACATTTCCACCTGACCTAATTAAAGCGCCCCTGGCCCAGCTGAGTAAATGGCAATGAATTAAAGGATTATTCCACCAACTCCATGGGCCTTTTCTACAGCTACTATGGCCTATTTATTGCCTTCCTCCTCATGCCATTTGCACACACTGTATATAGACTTTTTCTATTGTGTTTGTTTATTCCATGTGTAACTCTGTGTTGTTGTTTGTGTCGCACTGCTTTGCTTTTTCTTGGCCAGGTTGCAGTTGTAAATGAGAACTTGTTCTCAACTGGCCTACCTGGTTAAATAAAGGTTAAATAAATCAAATAAAAAATCATTTAAACTTAGGATCTCACTTGGTGAAGTCCACAGTACTGAATATGGATATGTGTAACAATAATGTCTATGTCAGTACCAAATTCAGTCATAGGTGGTAACTCTATGATTCACTCAAAAGACAAAACATTCTGGGAAATATGCAAATAAAGCTTTAATCTAAGCAATGTGTTAATTCAAGTCCACACTTTCAGTGTTCATTTAACACGGGGGAATTTGCTGTGTAGGTAAGGGTATAAAATGCAGATAGGTAATCTGACTAACATTAACGTAACCATTTTATGTAAGGAAGGAAGCTAAACAATATCAGTGATCCTTATTTTGATTTGTAAATCCTGACAGAACAAATGTCTCTTTATGGAGAGACATTATGGCAAGGCAGTTCCATGGATCCTGGCTGCCCCTTAGATTTCAGTCACGTCTCTGTCCACCCCCCACGCGGCTGTCTGAAGGCAATTTGTCTCCCCTGATAAAACGGGCACACAATGGCCGAATCAATGGCAGTAATCAAACACATTCAATCAGGTCTTTGTACCTGTGACGGGGACGAGATGGCGGCGTTACCAAAGAGAGGAGCGTCTCTCTCTATTCTCATCACACCTGGACTAAATGTAGGGAATAGGATTCCATTTGGGATGCAGCCTTTAAATCCACAGGACTTATATTTCCATTTAGGGCTACATTACATCCCCTCCTATTATCAGGTATTGGTATTGAACACTATGAAGAGAAATGGCTTCATTTTCGCAACTATACATGGCCAGACGTGGAATATTAGATGACTGACACAGGACTAGTTTACATAGGACTAGTTTTAAGCATCAGTAAAACATTTGAGTGCAACTTCATTGTTGTCTAATTACAGTATAGGGTGAAGTTGCCCCTAGACACTGATCTTGGGTCAGTTTAGCATTTTCTCTGCTAATGGCTAAGGTTAGGGGGAGGGTAAGCTGACCCTAGATCTGTAACTAGGCCCTAGGGAAAACTTCACCCTGGAGCAATGGTAAAGTTTTAACCTGCCAAATATGTCCAGACTCACATACTTCATTTGAATTTCAACCATTTGATATCTATCATGTATTAAGTGCCTTGCTAAAGATTGATGTAAAAAAGTCCACACCTGACCCCTTCTTACTACAACTCTCTGCCCCACTCATTGCTGAACCTTTAACCTCTATTTTTAACTTGATTTGGAATGTGACAATGTCCTACCCTGCATAAAGGCAGATATCCTCCCGAATTAGATAATTAGCACCCAATCTCCAAGTTATTTTGCCTAGCCAAGGTACTAGAATATCTGACCAACTCCCAGCTAATACCTTTTTCCTACTTCTCACTCTATTCTAAATATGCACCAGTCTGGTTTTAGATCTGGATGTAGCACTGTTTCAGCCACTATTCTTGTTTTAGATTATGTGTTAAATTACCTAGATCATTAAAAGAAACATTGTGCCGCCCTATTTTATTCCAAAGCATTCAATATTGTAACCAATTGTTTACTTATTCACAAACTGTCTGAAATGGGCCTGGACAAGGAGTCTTGCAAATGGTTTAAGAGCTATCCGCAGACAGGGCACAACGTGTGCTTTCTGATGTTGTCAAATCTAGTCTCCTCGATATTACAAAAGGTGCACCGTATTGGGACCTGTTCTCTTTACTATTTATATAAATAATCTTGGTCTATGTATTAAATCCTGTAATAATATTAACCTGTATGTATGCCATTGCACTGACTGTTGACCAAGCTATGTTGGAGCTGCAATCTGATTTTGTTGCATTACAAGTCTAGTTTATATTTTCTATGTGGGGTTCTTGTTTTTTTTTTCTATGTTGGTGTTTTAGTATGATTCCCAATTAGAGGCAGCTGGCTATCGTTGTCTCTAATTGGGGATCATACTTAAGTAGCATTTTTTCCACCTGTGGGTTATGGGATATTGTTTTGAGTAAGTGTATGTAGCACCTCTGTTGTCACGGTTTGTTGTTTCGTTTGTTTTGCTAAGTTTCACTATTAAATATGATGTGGAACTCAACATACGCTGTGCCTTGGTCCATCTATACAAACAACCATGACAGAATATCCCATCAACAAAGGACCAAGCAGCGTGCCCAGGAGGTGGAAGTGTTTCTGGATGGGAAGGGATCCTGGACTTGAGAAGAAATCCTGGCAGGACAAGATCGCCTTCCATGGCAAGGAGCGAATGGAGGACAGCAACGGGTTCGCGGCCACGACGCAAGCCCAAGAAGCAGCAAAAAAAAAATGGGGAGAGGGGCACACGTGGTGGTCAAAGACGCTGAGGGGTGAGTCAGAGACCGAGGAGGAATATTGGGATAGATTGAGCGAGGAGTGGTTGGCGAAAGTTGAGGAGAGTGATGAGAGAGAGCTGTTGGTTTGGCGTAGTATGCACGCCATTCGCCCTGAGGAGCGTGTTAGCCGTCCGATGCCACCTGAGTCAGCTCCCCGTACTCGTCCTGAGAAGTGTGTTAAAGTTCCGGTACAATTGATGCTGGCTATACGCACCAGGTCTCCAGTGCACCTTCACAGCCCAGTACGTCTTGTGCCAGCTCCTCGCCCTTGCCGGGCGAGGTGTGTCATCGAAACGTTACCATTGATGCCGGCAATATGCACCAGGTCTCCAGTACGTCTCTACAGCCCGGTACGTCCTGTGCCTGCTCCTCGCACTCTCCCTTCCCAGTCCAGTACGTCCGGTGCCTCCTCCCTGCACTCGCCCTGAAGTGCGAGTCACTAGTCCGGTGTCACCTGTACCGGCCCCACGCATCAGGCTTCCAGTGTGCCTCCCCAGTCCAGTAGTCCTGTGCCTGCTCCTCGGGTTCGCCCTGAGGTGCGTGTCACCATCCCGGTACCACCAAGTATGAACCCCAATCAGAGACAACGATAGACAGCTGCCTCTGATTGGGAACCATACTCGGCCAAAAACAAAGAAATAGACAACATAGAATGCCCACCCCAAATCACACCCTGACCTAACCAAATATAGAGAAATAAAACGGCTCTCTAAGGTCAGGGCGTGACAGTTATGGGATATTGTTTTGAGTAAGTGTATGTAGCACCTCTGTTGTCATGGTTTGTTGTTTCGTTTGTTTTGCTAAGTTTCACTATTAAATATTATGTGGAACTCAACATATGCTGCGCCTTGGTTTGTCTATACAAACAACCGTGACAATGGGCTACATATTTACTCATTGGATGACTCTCTCACCGAGTTGGTTCCCGCCTATAAATATCTGTGCGTCTGGATTGATAAAGATCTAACGTTTAAAAAACATACTGATGAGCTAGTGAAAAAAGCAAAGATTTCAAGTGGGCTTCTTTTTTAGAAATATATCTTGCCTCTTAATGAACAGCAGGTAGCAGATTGTGCAGTCAACTTTCCTGCCAGTTCTTGACTATAGTGAAAATATTTACCAGAATGCAGCAGCCACTACTCTTAAACCATTGGATGCCATCTAACACAGCGCCCCCCGCTTTATTATACAGTAAGAGACCGTTTTAATACCCATCACTGCATCCTGTATCAGAAGGTCGGCTGGACCTCACTAAAGTTCCATAGATCACTTCATTACTCCCTTCTCGTTTACAAAGCTCTGCTCCATAAGTTTCCAACAGACCTCATTTTCCTGTTGAAATATAAAATATGAGATATCAACATGTTTGCAAGGTTGAGTAACTCTGGAGGTCCCTCTTGCCTTCACAAAGTTTGGTAAATTTAGTTTTAATGCACCAGAGTTAAGGAAAACCATACAAAACCAATTACACCTGGATTCCCTGGTGCCGATAGGGCAGTTGAAAACTCTGTTGTTAAATGAGTTTACTGAAGTGATAAATGGACTATCATGACTTGTAATAACCTGTTGTAATGTATTTATATTTGTCTTGTCGTTGTGTTGATGGAATTTTGTCCTCAGGGCATCATTACAAACGAGACACTGGTCTCAATTGGGTTCTCCTGAATTAATAAAAGTAAATAAAATAAAAAGACGGCATCACTTTTATAACATCTCTCTGCCTGGAATGAGAATAAGATGCTCGCATATACTGTAGTGGGGAGTCGTCCTATGTAGGGAGCCAAGGCTGACTAAGGCATAACAAATTCATAAGTAAGTGCGCATTTAGAAAATATTAACTTCTTATGGCTGGGGGCAGTATTGAGTAGCTTGGATGAATAAGCTGCCCAGAGTAAACTGCCTGCTACTCAGTTCCAGAGGCTAAGATATATTATTAGTATATTTGGATAGAAAACACTCTGAAGTTTCTAAAACTGTTTGAATGATGTCTGTGAGTAACTCATTTGGCAGGAAAAAACCTGAGAAAATATCCAACCAGGAAGTGGGAAATCTGAGGTTTGTAGGTTTTCAACTCATTGCCTATTGAAGATACAGTGGGATATTGGTCATATTGCACTTCCTAAGGCTTCCCCACTTCCTAAGGCTTCCCCAGTCTTTAGAACCTTGTTTGATGCCTCTACTGTGAAGTGGGGGTGAATGAGAGGGGAATGAGTCAGAGGTCTGCCAGAGAGCCACGAGCTGGCCACGCTCGTTCACATGAGAGCGAGTTCTGTTCCATTGCATTTCTACAGACAAAGGAATTCTCCAGTTGGAACATTATTGAAGATTTATGTTAAAAACATCCTAAAGATTGATTCTATACATCGTTTGACATGTTTCCACGGACTGTAACGGAACTTTTAGGCTCCTAGTGATCGCGCGTCATGAATTTGGATTACTGGGCTGAACACGCAAACAAAAATGAGGTATTTGGACATAATCGGAAAAACCCCCCATTTATTGTGGAACTGGAATTCCTAGCAGTGCATTCTGATGAAGATCATCAAAGGTAAGTGAATATTTATAATGCTATTTCTGACTTCTGTTGACTACACAACATGGTGGATATCTGTTTGGGTTGTTTTGGTCTCTGAGCACCGTACTCAGATTATAGCATGGTGTGCTTTTTCCGTAAAGTTTTTTAAAATCTGACACAGCAGTTGCATTAAGGAGAAGTGTATCTATAATTCCTTGCATAATAGTTGTATCTTTTATCAATGTTTATTATGAGTATTTCTGTAAATTGATGTGGCTCTCTGCAAAATCACTGGATGTTTTGGAACTACGTAACGAGCAAATGTAAACTGAGATTTATCGAACAAAACATACATGTATTGTGTAACATGAAGTCCTATCAGTGTCATCTGATGAAGATCATCAAAGGTTAGTGATTAATTTGATATATTTCTGCTTTTTGTGACTCCTCTCTTTTGCTGGAAAAAATGTTTGTGACCTAACATATTAGTTTGGTTTGCTTTCGCTGTAAAGACTTTTTGAAATTGGAAACTGTGGTGGGATTAACAAGAAGTGTATCTTTAAAATGGTGTAAAATAATTGTATGTTTGAAAAATTTTAATTATGGGATTTCTGTTGTTTTAAATATGGCGCCCTGCACTTTCACTGGCTGTTGTTACATCGATCCCGTTAGCAGGATCTCAGCCCAAAGAGGGGCCTTGAGGGGAGTGGTGCACAAGTCAGAGTAGATGTTTCTTCTTTTCTTCTTGTTCCAGCCCAAAGACAGATATAATCAGTTAGCTCATTGTGATTAGGGGCCAGTCTCTCGGTGGTGCTGATGGCCCTGCTTCAATTTGCAGTCTAAATGTAATGGCTGCCAGACAGATTCAGGGCTATCGGAGGGAGAATCACACATTTCTCCAGGCTATAATATTTACTCTGCTAAGCCAAGGCTGCTTTTATCAAACCATCTCCAGAGGGAAAACATTGCAGAAGAGACTGGTGAGAAAGAAATGAAAATACAAATATTGATGTAGTCAAGTTATGGATATGATATAGACGGTGGCCAGACCACAAGAGCGCCAGTGTTCAACCCAACATGTTTTGTCTGTCTTCTCTCTATCCCAACACTATTATTATATTTGTTTGAGCAGAAGATAGGGAGGTAATTTTGTATTATTTCAATTTCTGCTCCTCATTTTGATTAAATTGCCTTTAATCGATTTTGACCCTCACCTTTGCAGCTTCTACGTCTGTCATATTTTTTTGTAATACCTGTCTAATCCGAATACATGCAATGTTTGCAACTAAAGCCCATCTTAATGGCACCTTTTCAAATGGTCTCATTTTAAGCCACATGCAGCACATTGTAAACCCCAAGGCATTTGTAACTCAAATATGGTTAGTAAATTGTACTTAGTCAATTAAAAATCATTATTACTTCAAATGTTTGTGGTACTGACTCAAAACCTAAATGAGAAGTCACACCAACTACATTTTTTAAAGATATGATAACAATTAACTTTATTCCCAGCATGGTCTATTTTTGGTAATTTTCTTTCATGTTTTTGCATGTACATTGAGTGATTGATTAAATGTTATGCTACACAAAGATACATATTTGTTATTCTAAACCAATCCAATAATTGAATTTTTGCATACGTTACTGAAATAATTGTTCCAGTTTAAATGAGTTAGGTAGTCTCCTCACAATATATTAAGCTCTGGAAGTCAATATAAATGCAGGTTGTGGGTGAAAACAAATGTAAACTATTGGATAGCTTAATGGCTGGGTTCCAAAAGGAATTACACGTAATTTTTTAAGCCAGCATAAAGTAATTTACAGTTATGATTGCAAAATTCTGGTAAATCTCCCAAGTTTACCAGAAATCCTCACTGGAATTTGTTTTTTTGGGGTGGGGGTTGTGGAATTATGCAACCTTACTTGCAGGCCAAATATGGCTTGTAAACTGAGTTTGATTAAATGTTATGCTACACATAGATAAATACCTGTTTCTAAACTAATCCAATCATTGAATTTTGTATACGTTACTGAGATGGTTGTCCCAGTTTAAATGGCTCAGGTAGTTTCCTCCCACTGTTCTTAACCCTGGCAGTAATTATGAATGCAGGTTACGGGTGATTACAAAAATTAACTGTTGGATAGCCTAATGCTGGCTATATTCCAATAGGAATTACACATCATTTTGCAAGCCAGCATCATAATGATTTACAGTTAGTGTTTAAAAATTCTGGTAAATCTCCCAAGTTTTTCAGAAATCCTGGTTAGAAGATTACTCAGGGTAATGTTTGTGGATTTTTGAAACCCTGATATGGCCTGTAAACTATGAGTTTCAGGCCACTGAATAAGGCCGTATGATATTCAGTGCCTTCGGAAAGTATTCAGACCCCTTGAATTTTTTCAGATTTTGATAGGTTACAGCATTATTCTAAAATTGATTAAACAGTTGTTTTCCCCCTGATCAATTTACACATAATCAAATCAAACTTAATTTGTCACATGCACCGAATACAACAAATGCTTACTTACAAGCCCAACAGTGCAGTTCAAAAACAGTTAAGAAAATATTAACCAAGTGTACTAAAGTAAAAAAAAGTAATAATAAAAAAGTAATAATAAGAATAACAATAACGAGGCTATGTATACAGGGGGCACCTGTACCGAGTCAGTGTGCGGGGGTTCAGGTTAGTTGAAGATATTTGGTAGGGGTGGGGTGTAGGGGTGAAGTGACTATGCATAGATAATAAACAGCGAGTAGCAGCAGTGTACAAAAGGGGGGGGCAATTTAAATGTAAATTGTACGATGGCGATATTATTAATTGTTCAGAAGTCTTATGGCTTGGGGGTAGAAGCTGTTGAGGAGCCTTTTGGCCCTAGACTTGCCGTGCTGTAGCAGAGAAAAGAGTCTATAACTTGCGTGACTGGAGTCTCCGACAATTTTATGGGCTTTCCTCTGACACCACATATTATATAGGTCCTGGATGGCAGGAAGCTTGGCACCAGTGAATTACTGGGCCGTTCTAACTACCCTCTGTAGCACCTTACGGTCAGATGCCGAGCAGTTGCCTATACCAGGCAACCGATCAGGATGCTCTCGATGGTAGAGCTGTAGAACCTTTTGAGGGTCTGGGGACCCATGCCAAATATTTTCAGTCTCCTGAGGGGGAAAGGTTTTGTCGTGCCATCTTCACGACTGTCTTGGTACATTTGGACCATGATACTTTGTTGGTGATGTGGACACCAAGGAACTTGATACTCTCGACCCGCTCCACTACAGACCCGTCAATGTTAATGAGGGCCTGTTCGGCCCACACTTTCCTGTAGTCCATAATCAGCTCCTTTGTCTTGCTCATATTGAGGAAGAGGTTGTTATCCTGGCACCATGCTGCCAGTTCTCTGACCTCCTCCCTATAGGCCGTCTCAATGTTGTCGGCGATCAGGCCTACCACTGCTGTGTCTTCAGCAAACTTAATGATGGTGTTGCAGTTGTGGGTGAACAGGGAATACAGGAGGGAATTAAGTACACACCCCTGAGGGGCCCCAGTGTTAAGGATCAGTATGGCAGGCTTGTTGTTGCCTGCTCTTACAGCCTGTGGGCAGCCCGTCAGGAATTTCAGGATCCAGTTGCAGCGGGAGGTGTTTAGTCCCGGAGTCCTTAGCTTAGTGATGAGCTTCGTGAGTTGTAGTCAATGAACAGAATTCTCACATAGGTGTTCCTTTTGTCCAGGTGAGACAGGCAGTCTGGAGAGCGATTGAGATTGCGTCATCTGTGGATCTTTTGGGGCGATATGCGAATTGAAGTGGGAATAGTGTGTCAAGGAGGACGTTGTTGATGTGAGCCATGACCAGCCTTTCAAAGCACTTCATGGCTACAGACGTGAGAGCCATGTTATGGTAATCATTGAGGCAGGTTACCGTCACATCCTTTAGTGGTCTGCTTGAAACATGTAGGTATTACAGACTCGGTCAGGGAGAGGTTGAAAATGTCAGTGAAGACACTTGACAGTTGGTCCATGCATGCTTTGAGTACATGTCCTGGTATACCTTCTGTCCCAGCGGCTTTGGGAATGTTTTTTTCACATCAGCTACCGAGAGCGTTATCACACAGTCATCCAAAACAGCTTGTGCTCTCGTGCATGCTTCAGTGTTGCTTGCCTCAAAGCGAGCATAAAAGGCATGTAGCTCATCTGGTAGAATTGTGTCACTGGGCAGCTCATGTCTGGGTTTCCCTTTGTAGTCACTTTTTTATTTTTTCACCTTTATTTAACCAGGTAGGCTAGCTAAGAACAAGCTCTCATTTACAACTGTGACCTGGCCAAGACAAAGCAAAGCAGTGAGACACAAACAACAACACAGAGTTACACATAGAATAAACAAACATACTGTCAATAACACAATAGAAAAATGTCTATATACAGTGTGTGCACAGGAGGTAAGGCAATAAATAGGCCATAGTGGCGAAATCATTACAATTTAGCAATTAAACACTGGAGTGATAGATGTGCATAAGATCAATGTGAAATGATGAAATAAATAACAGTATGGGGATGAGGTAGTTGGATGGGCTATTTACAGATTGACAATGTACAGGTGCAGTGATCCGTGAGCTGCTCTGACAGCTGGTGCTTAAAGCTAGTTAAGGAGATATAAGTCTCCAGCTTCAGTGATTTTGCAATTCGTTCAAGTCATTGGCAGCAGAGAACTGGAATGAAAGGCGGCCAAAGGAGGAATTGGCTTTGGGGGTGACTAGTAAAATATACCTGCTGGAGCGCGAGCCACGGGTGGGTGATGCTACCAGTGAGCTGAGATAGGTAGGGATTTACTTTTCATATATATATTTTTTATTTCACCTTTATTTAACCAGGTAGGCTAGTTGAGAACAAGTTCTCATTTGCAACTGCGACCTGGCCAAGATATAGCAAAGCAGTTTGACACATACAACAACACAGAGTTACACATGGAATAAACAAAAATGCAGTCAATAATATAGTATGTGCAAATGAGGTAGGATAAGGGAGGTAAGGCAATAATTAGGCCATGGTAGCGAAGTAATTACAATATAGCAATTAAACACTGAAATGGTAGATGTGCAGAAGATGAATGTGCAAGTAGAGATACTGGGGTGCAAAGGAGCCAGATGAATAAATAAATACAGCATGGGGATGAGGTAGTTGGATGGGCTATGCATAGGTGCAGTGATCTGTGAGCTGCTCTGACAGCTGGTGCGGGAGATATGTCTCCAGGTTCAGTGAATTTTGCAGTTCGTTCAAGTCACTCACAGCAGAGAACTGGAAGGAAAGGCGGCCAAAGGAATAGTTGGCTTTGGGGGTGACCAGTGACGGGTGTCTGCTGCTATGGTGATGAGTGAGCTGAGATAAGGAGGGCTTTACCTAGCAGAGACTTGTAGATTACCTGGAGCCAGTGGCGACGAGTATGAAACGAGGGCCAGCCAACGAGAGTGTACAAGTCTCAGTGGTGGGTAGTATTTGGGGCTTTGGTGACGAAACGGATGGCACTGTGATAGACTGCATCCAATTTTTTGAGTAGAGTGTTGGAGGCTATTTTGTAAATGACATCGCCAAAGTTGAGGATCAGTAGGTTGGTCAGTTTGGCAGCATGAGTGAAGGATGCTTTGTTGCGAAATAGGAAGCCGATTCTAGATTTAATTTTGGATTGGAGATGCTTAATTCTTACGGGTACGTGGGACGGTAGCGTCCCACCTGGCCATCATCCAGTGAAATTGCAGACCGCGAAATTCAGAAATTCAAATATTTAACATTCTTGAAAATATATGTGTTATACATCAAAATAAAGCTTAACATCTTGTTAATCCAGCCGCCGTGTCAGATTTCAAAAAGGCTTTACGGCGAAAGCAAACCATGCAATTATCTGAGGACAGCACCCCGCATACAAACACATGAAAATCATATTTCAACCAGGTAGGTGAAATAGCGATATAGTCAGAAATAGCGATATAAAAAATCCCTTACTTTTGATACTCTTCTTCTGTTGACACTCCAAAAGGTCCCAGTTAAATCACAAATGTAGTTTTCTTCGATAATGTCCTTCTTTATATCCATAAAAACTCAGTTTAGATGGCGCGCTTCAGTCAATAATCCACTCAGTTTCCATCCATCAAAATGCACACAAAATGAATCTCAAACGTTACTAATAAACTTTTCCAAACAAGTCAAACAACGTTTATTATCAAACCTTAGGTGTCCTAATACACAAATAAACGATCAATTTAAGATGGAGAATAATATGTTCATTACCGGAGATAAATCAGAAAGAACGTGCTTTCCTCCACGCGCTTGGAAACAATACAGCCAAAATGAGAGCCACCTAGAAAAACTTCAATTTCTCTGTCATTTTTCCAAAGACCAGCCTGAAACTCTTTCTAAAGACTGTTGACATCTAGTGGAAGGCCTAGGAACAGCAGTTTGAGAGGACGGGCTTAAGAATTATAGTACTAGCAATTGAAAATAGTGGTAAACTGAATTGTTTTTTTTGGGGGGGGGGAGTGGTTTGTCCTCAGGGTTTCGCCTGCCATATCAGTTCTGTTATACTCACAGACATAATTGTAACAGTTGTAGAACTTTTAGAGTGTTTTCTATCTAAATCTACCAATTATATGCATATCTTAGTTTCTGGGCCTGAGTGAAAGGTAGTTAACTTTGGGCACGCTTTTCATCCCCCCAAAAACTGCCCCCTACCACAGAGAGGTTAATGTGAGTCTGGAAGGAGAGTTTTGAGTCTAACCAGACACCCAGGTATTTATAGTTGTTCACATATTCTAAGTCAGAACCGTCCAGAGTAGTGATGGTGGACGGGCGGGCAAGTGCGGGCAATCGGTTGAAGAGCATACATTTAGTTTTACTTGCATTTAAGAGCAGTTGGAGGCCACCGAAGGAGAGTTGTATGGCATTGAAGCTCGTCTGGAGGTTAGTTAACACAAGTGTTCAAAGAAGGGCCAGAGGTATACAGAATAGTGTTGTCTGCATAGAGGTGGATCAGAGAATCCCCAGCAGCAAGAGAATTGAACCCTGTGGCACCCCCATAGAGACTGCCAGAGGTCTGGACAACAGGCCCTCCGATTTGACACACTAAACTATATCAGAGAAGTAGTGAACCAGGTGAGAAACCAAGGCTGTTGAGTCTGCCGATAAGAATGTGGTGATTGACAGAGTCGAAAGCCTTGGCCAGGTCGATGAAGACGGCTGCACAGTAATGTCTCTTATCGATGGTGGTTATAATATTGTTTAGGACCTTGAGCGTTCCTGAGGTGCACCCATGACCAGCTTGGAAACCAGATTGCATAGTGGAGAAGGTATGGTGGGATTCGAAATGATCGGTGATCTATTTGTTAACTTGGCTTTCGAAGACCTTAGAACGGCAGGGTAGGATAGATATAGGTCTGTAGCAGTCTGGGTCTAGAGGCAGGGTAGGATAGATATAGGTCTGTAGCAGTTTGGGTCTAGAGTGTCTCCCCCTTTGAAGAGGGGGATGACCGCGGCAGGTTTCAAATCTTTGGGGGTCTCAGACGATACGAAAGAGAGGTTGAACAGGCTAGTAATAGGGGTTGCAACAATTCCGGCTAATAACATCCAACCAAGTGTTAGAGCCTGTGTAGTGGCATTAAATCTTCATCCTGTATTGACTCTTTACTTTGTTTGATGGTTCGTCTGAGGGCATAGGGGGATTTTTTATAAGCATCCGGATTAGTCTCCTTCTCCTTGAAAGTGGCAGATCTAAACTTTAGCTCAGTGAGGATGTTGCCTGTAATCCATGGGTTCTGGTTGGGATATGTACGTACGGTCACTGTTGGGACGATGTCGTCAATACACTTATTGATGAGGCCGATGACTGAGGTGGTGTACTCCTCAATGCCATTGGATGAATTGCGGAACATATTCCAGTCTTTGCTGGCAAAACAGTCCTGTAGTGTCATCTGGCCACTGTATTGAGCAAGTCACAGGTACTTCCTGCTTTAGTTTTGGCTTGTAAGCTGGAATCAGGAGGATATAATTATGGTCTGATTTGCCATACGGAGGGCGGGGGAGAGCTTTGTATGCATCTCGGTGTGTGGAGTAAAGGTGGACTATGTTTTTTTTTTCCACTGCTTGCACAAGCTGGAAAAAATGTGATAAAAATTATTTAAATTTGCCTGCGTAAAAAGTTCACGGCCACGAGGAGCTCCACTTCTGGGTGAGCATTTTGTTCTTTGCTTATGGCCTTATAGAGTTGGTTGAGAGCACACTTAGTGCCAGCTTCATTCTTTGGTGGTGATGAAGCAAAAAGCAAGAAAATTACAAAGCATAACAGGTTTTTAGACATTTTTGATAGTTTATTACAAAAAATACACCTAAAATATCACAATAACATACAGTTGAGGTTGGAGTCATTAAAACTCGTTTTTCAACCACTCCACAAATTTTTTGTTAACCAACTATAGTTTTGGCAAGTCGGTTAGGACATCTACTTTGTGCATGACACAAGTAATTTTTCCGACAGATTATTTCACTTATAATTCACTGTACCACAATTCCAGTGGGTCAGAAGTTTACATACACTAAGTTGACTGTGCCTTTAAACAGCTTGGAAAATTCAAGAAAATTATGTCATGGCTTTAGATGATTTTGCTAGGTTAATTGACATCATTTGAGTCAATTGGAGGTGTCCCTGTGGATGTATTTCAAGGCCTACCTTCAAACTCAGTGCCTCTTTGCTTGACTTCATGGGAAAATCAAAAGAAATCAGCCAAGACCTCAGAAAAAAAAATTGTAGACCTCCACAAGTCTGATTCCTCCTTGGGAGAAATTTCCAAATGCCTGAAGGTACCACGTTCATCTGTACAAACTATAGTATGCAGGTATAAACACCATGGGACCACGTAGATGGCATCATAAGGGGAGAAAATTATGTGGAGGATTATGTCAGGAAGTTAAAGATTCGTCACAAATGGGTCTTCCAAATGGACAATGACCCCAAACATACTTCCAAAGTTGTGGCAAAATGGCTTAAAGACAACAAAGTCAAGGTATTGGAGTGGCCATCACAAATCCCTGACCTCAATCCTATAGAAAATTTGAGGGCAGAACTGAAAAGCATGTGCGAGCAAGGAGGCCTACAAAGCTGACTCAGTTACACCAGCCAAAATTCACCCAACGTTTTGTGGGAAGCTTTTGGAAGGCTACCCGAAACGTTTGACCCAAGTTAAACAATTTAAAGGCAATGCTACCAAATCAAATTGAGTGTATGTAAACTCCTGACCCACTGGAAATGTGATGAAAGAAATAAGCCGAAATAAATCATTCTCTCTACTATTATTCTGACATTTCACATTCTTAAAATAAAGTGCTGATCCTTACTGACGTAAGACAGGGAATTTTTACTAGGATTAAATGTCAGGAATTGTGAAAAATTGAGTTAAAATGTATTTGGCTAAGGTGTATGTAAACTTTCTGGCCCTTTACTAGGTATTTTGTTAAAGCACCTTTGGCAGCTATTACAGCCTCAGGTCTTCTTGGGTATGACACTACACGCTTGGCAAACAGGTATTTGGGGAGCTTCTTCCAATCTTCTCTGCAGATCCTCTCAAGCTATGTCAGGTTGGATGAGGAGCTTTGCTGCAGAACTATTTTCAGGACTCTCCAGAGATGTTCCATATGGTTCAAGTTCGGGCTCTGGCTAGGCCACTCAAGGACGTTCAAAAGACTTTAAGTCCTGAAGCCACTCCTGCATTGTCTTGGCTGTGTGCTTAGGGTTGTTGTCCTGTTGGAAGGTGAACCTTTGCCCAAGTCTGAGGTCCTGCTCCAGAGCAGGTTTTCATCAAGGATCTCTCTGTACATTGCTTAGTTACTCTTTGCCTCTATCCTGACTAGTTTCCCAGTCCCTCCCACTGAAAAACATCCCCACAGCATGATGATTCCACCACCGTACTTCACTGTAGGGATGGGGTCAGGTTTCCTCCAGACGTGATGCTTGTCATTCAGGACAAGGAGTTCAATCTTGGTTTCATCAGACAAGACAATCTTGCTTCTCATGCTCTGAGAGTCTTTAGCTGCCTATTGACAAACTCCAAGCGGACTGTCATGTGCCTTTTACCGAGGAGTGGCTTCCGTCTGGCCAATCTACCATAAAGGCGTGATTGGTGGAGTGCTTCAGAATTGGTTGTCCTTCTGGAAGGTTCTCCCATCTCCACAGAGGAATTCTAGAGCTCTGTCAGAGTGACCATTGGGTTCTTGGTCACCTCCTTGACCAAGGCCCTTCTCCCCCAATTGCTCAGTTTGGAAAGGCAGCCAGCTCTAGGAAGAGACTTGGTGGTTCTAAACTTTTTCAATTTAAGAATGATGGAAGCCACTGTGTTGTTGGGGACCTTCAATGCTGCAAAAATGTTTTGATACCCTTCCCTAGATCTGTGCCTCGACACGATCCTGTCTCAGAGCTCTACGGACAGTTCCTTCAACCTCATGGCTTGGTTTTTGTTCTGATATTCACTGTCAACTGTGGGACCTTATGTAGACTGGTGTGTGCCTTTCCAAATCATGTCCAATCATTTGAATTTACCACAGGTGAACTCCAATCAAGTTATAGAAACAGCTCAAGGATGATCAATGGAAACAGGATGCACCTGATATCAATTTCAAGTCTCATAGCAAAGGGTCTGAATACTTATGCATGTAAGGTATTTCTATTTTTTCTAAAAACTTGTTTTGGCTTTGTCATTGTAAGGTACTGTGTGTAGATTGCAGAATTTTTTGTTGTTGCTCAATAGATTTGCCAGTGACGCTGTAATATGTTCCAAAGGCACTGTATGTAAAATTTCAATTATAATAGTAATATTAATGTATTATCTTATTTTGTGAATGCCACAACGTTAAAACTAATGAATTCAACAAACATGTCTCTGTCTCTAACAAATACAGTCACGGGTGGTAACTTTACAATTCAATAGAAAAGGGAAACTGGGTAATTGTTGGAGGTGTGGCTTAGTGGGGGTGCTAAATTTAAGTATAACTTACTCAAAAACACTGCATTTGTGCTACTCATATGATGTAAGTACTGCTCACTTCAGTTATTTAAGGTGATCGGTTTCCTCAAAATGTTTGAGTGTCCAAAAATGTAGCTTCAGTTCCTATTTCAGTGTTGAAAAGATGCAGGGTTTAGCCCTAAAGGAATCTTAAATCATCTAGCTGACAGGGAGCTCAACAAGGTGTTTGAACAGGATTGGAGATGACGTGACACAGCCCTGGTGATGGGCTTCACACCTCGAACACCCCTTAGTCCCACAGAGCCCAGTAAGTGTCTGTCAACTAGGAGGATTGGGGCCTAGATGGCTGCTCTGCCGTGGTCATTAGAGCGAGATCAATTACATCTTGGGAGAGTCCCAAATGGCACCCTTTTCACTATATTGTGTACTACTTTTGACCATAACCCAAAAGGCCCTGGTCAGAAGGGGGAATAGGGTGCCATTTGGGATTCACTCATGGTCCAGGTACGTGTGTGTAGAGTAGAGGACATCACAGCAATCTTTCCCATTTGTTTTTTACATTGGCCAAGAAGAAAATACATAGTGATAAAATGTAAATAATTTTTGTTTTGTTTTGGGCCAAGTACTTGAAACAAGATAGATCAATGTTTCATATTGGAAAGATACAGTACAATATGAGTAAATGCATTCATAATTGGTAAAACCGTACAGCATACAGCCCAGCTGTCTGAGTGGAATGCAGATTGCAGTTTGATTAATCTATAGCAAGATTAGAACTAAACCAAATTAAGTCCAGTAAACAAATAACTTCATAAGTAGTCAAGTCACACACCCTACATTTCCTAATAAGAAAACATGAGGCGCACACCAAACCCACTCAGATGTGTAATTACCTCCACACATTTCATTCAAAATGGCTACTCTCTAAATATAGAAATAGAAAATAAATATATATTTCCTGTATCTAGGAGGGAGAGACAGATAGACAATATTCTATAGAGTTAAAAAGCATTTATAATGCATCCGTGCATGAGCCCCAAAAATGAAGTTTTTAACTAAAGGCTAGAGCTGCCACTTTCAAGGAGTGGGACTCTAACCTGGAAGCTTCTAAGAAATTCTGCTATGCCCTCCGATAATCCATCAAACAGGCAAAGCATCAACACAGAACTAAGATAAAATCGAACTAGACCGGCTCTGACGCTCGTCGGATGTGGCCGAGCTTGCAAACCATTACAGACTACAAAGGGAAGCACAGCCGAGAGCTGCCAAGTGACGCGAGCCTACCAGACGAGTTGAAATACTTATATTCTTGCTTTGAGGCAAATTACACCAGCTGTTCCCGGAAGACTGTGGGATCACCCTCTCAGCAGCCAATGTGAGTAAGACCTTTGGACAGGTCAACATTCACAAGGCCGCAGGGCCAGACGCATTACCAGGACATGTACTGTGAGCATGCACTGACCAACTGTCTTCACTGACATTTTCAACCTCTCTCTGTCCGAGTCTGTAATACCAACATGTTTTAAGCACACCACCATAGTCCCTGTACCCAAGAACACTAAGGCAACCTGCCTAAATGACTACCGACTCGTAACACTGACAGCTGTAGCCATGAAATGCTTTGAAAGGCTGGTCGTGGCTCTTATCAACACCATTATCCCAGAAACACTAGACCCACTCCAATTTGCATACCACACTAACAGATCCACAGATGACGCAATCTCTATTGCATTCCACACTGCCCTCTCCCACCTAAATGAGAATGCTATTCATTGACTACAGCTCAGCGTTCAACACCATAGTGCCTTCAAAGCTCATCAATAAGCATAGGAACCTGGGACTAAACACCTCCTTCTGCAATTGGATCCTGGACTTCCTGACGGACCGCCCCCAGGTGGTAAGGGTAGGTAACGACACAGGAGTCCCTCAGGGGTGTGTGCTCAGTCCCCTCCTGTACTCCCTGTTCACGCATGACTGCACAGCCTGGCACAACTCAAACACCCTTGTTAAGTTTGCCGATGACACAACAGTGGTAGGCATGATCACCAAAAACGACAAGATAGCCTATAGGGAGGAGGTCATAAACCTGGCCGTGTGGTGCTAGGACAACAACCTATCCCTCAACATTACCAAGACAAAGGAGATGAATGTTGACTTCAGGAAAAAGACGACCCTATTCTCATTGACGGGGCTGTAGTGGAGCAGGTTGAGAGCTTCAAGTTCCTTGGTGTCCACATCACTAACAAACTAACATGATCCAAGCACAATAAGACAGTCGTGAAGAGGGCGTGGCTTTCAGGAAGGTATTTTTGTCCACCCGTGAGAGTAAATACAATTTCTGTTCATCTGCCTGTTACAGTTGAACTCTGACACTTTGGTAAGTTTGCTGAAACTTGCCGAAGTGTAAGAGTTCATGAAAATCCAATGTAAATTACAATATGGTATTCCCAATGGGATAGGAACCACAGTGTTGCAATATGTAAATATATTTTTATAATAATTGAATATATCATTTGCAATGACCTTAAAAGACAATGAGACATTGCAGTGTAAAAACGTAGCATGATCAACAGGGTTGACATTTACTCCCATAGGTGGCCGAAAATATATATACATTAAAGCCATGCCCCTCAAAAGCCTCCTGAAAATAACATGGATTACATAAAATGTTAACCCATCATGAAAATCAATAAAAAACCAATTTATGTTTAAATTATATTCACGCAACCTGCCACATTATGTTGGCTTGCAAAGTGATGTGTTAGTCCTATTGAAATCCAGCCAGTGTGGATATGCAACCTTCAAAATAATCTGCACCCACAACCTGTATTCAGAATGAATGACAGGGTTATGAAGACAGAAATATGAGACTACCTAACGCATATAAACTGGAAAATAAACATTTTAGGAACGGGTGAATTAAGTCCAAATAACATATTAGATTAGTTTAGACAAAACCTATTCCCCCTCAGAATACAAAAAAAGGTTTGCCATGGGTCCTCAGAACCTCAAAAAGTTACACAGCTGCACCATCGAGAGCATCCTGACTGGTTGCATCACTGTCTGGTACGGCAACTGCTCGGCCTCCGACCGCAAGGCACTACAGAGATTAGTGCGTACGGTCCAATACATCACTGGGGACAAGATTCCTGCCATCCAGGACCTCTATACCAGCCACCCTAGTCATAGACTGTTCTCTCTGCTACCACATGGCAAGCGGTACAGGAGCTCCAAGTCTAGGTCCAAGAGGCTTCTAAACAGCTTCTACCCCTAGCCATAAGACTCCTGAACATCTAATCAAATGGCTACCCAGAGTATTTGTATTGTCAGCCCCCCCTCCCTTCTACTCTGCTGCCACATTCTGTTATCATCCATGCATAGTCACTTTAATAACTCTACCTACATGTACATATTACCTCAACTAACCGGTCCCCCCACACATTGACTCTGTACCGGTACCCCCCTGTATATAGTTTTGCTGTTGTTATTTTACTGCTGCTCTTTAATTACTTGTTACTTTTATTTCTTATTCTTAAACAGCATTGTTGGTTAAGGGCTCGTAAAGTAAGCATTTCACTAAGGCCTAAATCTGTTGTATTCGGCGGATGTGACTAATAAAATTTGTTTCGATTTTAAGTGAAATTCATTTCTAAATGTACCAATGTTAGGTGTCTCTGTCCCTCTCTCTCTCATATCAAATCAAAGTGTATTTGTGACGTGTGCCGAATACAACAGGTGTAGTAGACCTTACAGTGAAATGCTTACTCTCTCGCCCTCTCCATGTCTTTTGTAACAAGCAGCCATATTGTGGTCAGTCAGCTAGGGACCTGTTTTAACATATTAAGTGTGTATGTTTATCCTGTGTTACCATTTAGTAAGTAAATAAATAATTAAACCAATTTGCATAGTACTGAATCATGAATAAGGCTGATTTTGCAGATGCAAAGAGGTTACGACTGTTAAGAATGTTATGTTATTCAGGAGTTATGATTAATAAGTTGACTGTTTGTAGATGTGATAGATAAAGACCTTTTAGAGTTTAATTTGGGAGATGGTAACTCTTTAAAGAACCTCACTTGTGGTGCCCCAGATCCTAATGAACTGACTGTTTTTTTTCCCTTGCATTTCAGAAAAACAATTTGCCTGTCAAACACCTGCCAATCACCACCCACCAAGATGACCTAAGTGCCCTGATGCCTTCTGTGCTGTACATTTTGTTCTGTGCATGCTGTCTGGATCTTTAACACTCTCTCACTCCTCCTCTTCTCCTGATCCAATATCACAGTCTTCTCTCCATTTGGCTTACAGTCCGCTACGACAGAGCAAATTCCCCAGTGCTAATTTAACACTGAAAGCGTGGACCCATATAGACATTGTATAGTGATGGATTAACACACTGCTTAGTGTAAAGCTTTATTTGCATATTTCCCAGAGTGCTTTGCCTTTTGAGTGAATTGAAGGCTTACCAGCCATGACTGAATCTGTTAGTGACAGAGACATGATTGTTGCATCATCCATTTTCAATACCATGGATTTCACCAACTGAACACTAAGTAAATATGCTATCATTTAAATTTAACAAGGCCTTATTTTGAAATAGAAATTCATAGTTTGTTTGAAGGAAGAAATAGTTATCAGCGTTGTTATTTAGTTGTTGTTGTTCTTTTTAAAACAGCAAGGTTGTTTTGTTGATACTGGGTTATCCAAAAGACTGGAAGCTTGACTTAGTAGGGGCGTGGCTTTCAGGAAGGTATTTTTGTCCACCCGTGAGAGTAAATACAATTTCTGTTCATCTGCCTGTTACAGTTGAACTCTGACACTTTGGTAAGTTTGATGAAACTTGCCGAAGTGTAAGAGTTCATGAAAATCCAATGTAAATTACAATATGGTATTCCCAATGGGATAGGAACCACAGTGTTGCAATATGTAAATATATTTTTATAATAATTGAATATATCATTTGCAATGACCTTAAAAGACAATGAGACATTGCAGTGTAAAAACGTAGCATGATCAACAGGGTTGACATTTACTCCCATAGGTGGCCGAAAATATATATACATTAAAGCCATGCCCCTCAAAAGCCTCCTGAAAATAACATGGATTACATAAAATGTTAACCCATCATGAAAATCAATAAAAAACCAATTTATGTTTAAATTATATTCACGCAACCTGCCACATTATGTTGGCTTGCAAAGTGATGTGTTAGTCCTATTGAAATCCAGCCAGTGTGGATATGCAACCTTCAAAATAATCTGCACCCACAACCTGTATTCAGAATGAATGACAGGGTTATGAAGACAGAAATATGAGACTACCTAACGCATATAAACTGGAAAATAAACATTTTAGGAACGGGTGAATTAAGTCCAAATAACATATTAGATTAGTTTAGAAAATGTATGACATTATATTTGAGAAGCATAAGATTAATCAATCAATGTACACGCAAAAACATAGATATTGAAACAAATCATTATTCAAATCAACCTCCTATAGAGGATACTGTAAATATTATAATGATGGCCATGGATAAAGGGCTGTGCTGACAAAATAACTTGAGGTTAAACTCCCATGTACTAAATAAAGAATACAAGATAAATGGGTTTTCATCGCATTTTCAACTCTACTGATGGTTTTGTCCAACAAAAATGGGTTTTTGTAAACTTAAAAATGAAGAGTTGGGCTTTTAGGGTTAGGTTATCAATATGTTAGCACTTTTAGAATTAATGAGAACAATTTGAAATGTAATTTCAGTCAAAAAGAAAATATTTTTATCAAATTGTATTTGTGAGGTGCTGACTACAACAGGTGAAAGTGAAATGCTTACTTACAAGCCCTTAACCAACAATGCAGTTTTAAGAAAAATAAAATAAAAAGGAAGAGATAAGAATAAGAAATAATTGAAGAGCAGCAGAAAATAACAATAGAGGGGCTTTATTCAGTTGAAGTCAGACATTTAAATACACTTGGTTGGAGTCATTAAAACTCATTTTCAACCACTCCACAAATGTCTTGTTAATAACAAACTATAGTTCTGGCAACTCGGATAGGACATCTACTTCGTGCATGATACAAGTCATTTTTACAACAATTGTTTACAGACAGATTATTTCACTTATAATTCACTGTATCACAATTCCAGTGGGTCAGAAGTTTACACACACTAAGTTGACTGTGCCTTTAAACAGCTTGAAAATTCCAGAAAATGATGTCATGGCTTTATAAAATTCTGAAAGGCTAATTGACATAATTTGAGTCAATTGGAGGTGTACCTGTGGATGTATTTCAAGGCCTACCTTCAAACTCAGTGCCTCTTTGCTTGACAAATCATAAAAAATCAGCCAAGACCTCAGAAGGTTTTTTGTAAACCTCCACAATTCTGGTTCATCCTTGGGAGCTATATTCAAACGCCTGAAGGTACCACATTCATCTTTACAAACAATAGTATGCAAGTATAAACACAATGGAACCACGCAGCTGTCATACCGCTCAGGAAGGAGGTGCGTTCTGTCTCATAGAGATGAACGTAGTTTGGTGCAAAAAGTGCAAATCAATCCCTGAACCGCAAAGGACCTTGTGAAGATGCTGGAGGGAACAGGTACAAAAGTGTCTATATCCACAGTAAAACTAGTCCTATATCAACATAACCTGAAAGGCCGCTCAGAAAGGAAGATGCCTCTGCTCCAAAACCGCCAATAAAAAGCCAGACTACGGTTTGCAACTGCACGTGGGGACAAAGATCATACTTTTTGGTGAGAAATGTCCTCTGGTTTGATGAAACAAAATAGAACTGTTTGACCATAGTTACGTTTGGAGTTAAAGGGGGAGGCTTGCAAGCCGAAGAACACCATCCCAACCGTGAAGCACGAGGGTGGCAGCATCATTTTGTGGGGGTGCTTTGCTACAAAGTAGATGGCATCATGAGGGGAGAAAATTATGTGGATATTTTGAAGCAACAGCCAAAGTTGTGGCTAAATGGCTTAAGGACAACAAAGTCAATGTATTGGAGTGGCCATCACAAAGCCATGGCCTAAATCCTATAGAAAATGTGTGGATAGAACTGAAAAAGCATGTGCGAGTAAGGAGGCCAACAAACCTGACTCAGTTACACCAGCACTGTCAGGAGAAATTGGTCAAAATTCGCCCAACGTTTTGTGGGAAGCTTGTGGAAGGCTACCTGAAACGTTTGACCCAAGGCAATGCTACCAAATACTAATTGAGTGTATGTAAACTTCTGACCCACTGAGGATGTGATGAAAGAAATAAAAGCTGAAATAAATAATTCTCTCTATTATTATTCTGACATTTCACATTCTTAAAATGAAGATGTGATCCTAACTGACCTATGACAGGGAATTTTTACTAAGATTAAATGTCAGAAATTGTGAAAACTGAGTTTAAATGTAGTTGGCTAAGGTATATGTAAACTTCCAACTTCAACTGTACAGGGGTTACCGGTACAGAGTCAATGTGCGGGGGGCACCGGTGTTGAGGTAATTCCAGTAATATGTACATGTAGGTAGAGTTAAGTAAGTGACTATGCATAGATGATAACACAGAGTAGCAGCAGCGTAGAAGAGGGGGGGGGGGGGGGGGGGGGGGGGGACAAAGCAAATAGTCTGGGTAGCCATTTGATTAGATGTTCAGGAGTCTTATGGCTTGGGGGTAGAAGCTGTTAAGAAGCCTCTTGGTGCTCAGGTACCGCTTGCCGTAGCAGAGAGAATGGTCTATGACTAGAGTGGCTGGAGTCTTTGACCATTTTTAGGGCCTTCCTCTGACACTGCCTGGTATAGTGGTCCTGGATTGCAGGAATCTTGGCCCCAGTGATGTACTGGGCCGCACGCACTACCCTCTGTAGTGCCTTGAGGTCAGAGGACTAGAAGTTGCCATACCAGGCAGTGATGCAACCAATGCTCTCGATGGTGCAGCTGTAAAACCGTTAGGGTCTGAGGTCCAATGCCTAATATTTTTTGTCTCCTGAGGGGGAATAGGTTTTGTTGTGCCCTCTTCACGACTGTCTTGGTGTGCTTGGACCATGTTAGTCTGTTGGTCAGCTCTCTGTTTACATGATTACCTGAGACTTGAAGACTCATGTTATGCTAGCTAACACAGTATTCAGACTCCCTGATTCAACGCACAGTTGGTTACATTGCCTCTAATAAAAGCTTCAGTGGGGATAAAGCCTCAAGGACCTCTTCATGCATTTTTAAGAGCATGATATGGTTCTTGGAATGATACATTTTTATTTTACCATTTAGGCCAGTAGAGAACAAGTTCTCATTTACAACTGCGACCTGGCCAAGATAACGCAAAGCAGTGCGACACAAACAACAACACAGAGTTACACATGGAATAAACAAACATACAGTCAATAACACAATAGAAAAAAAGTCTATATACAGTGTGTGCAAGAGAGGTAAGGAAATAAATAGGCCATAGTGGAGAAATCATTACAATTTAGCAATTAAACACTGGAGTGATAGATGTGCAGAAGATTGGGGTGCAAAGGAGCAAAAAAAATATATATATATGGGCATGAGGTAGTGGGGATGGGCTATTCACAGGTGCAATTATCTGTAAAATGCTCTGACAGCTGATGCTTAAAGTTAGTGAGGGAGATATGAGTCTCCAGCTTCAGTGATTTCTGCAATTAATTCCAATCAATGGCAGCAGAGAGCTGGAATGAAAGGCGGCCAAAGTAGGAATTGACATTGGGGATGACCAGTGAAATATACCAGTCAGTTTTACGAGGGTATGTTTGGCAGCATGAGAAGGATTCTTTGTTGCGAAATAGGAAGCCAATTCTAGATTTAATTTTGGATTGGAGATGCTTAATGTGAGTCTGGAAGGAGAGTTTACAGTCTAACCTAGTCTAGTTGTCCACATATTCTATGTCTGAACCGTCCAGAGTAGTGATGCTAGGCTGGCGGGCAGGTGCGGGCAGCGATCGGTTGAAGAGCATGCATTTTGTTTTACTTGCATTTAAGAGCAGTTGGAGGCCACGGAATGAGAGTTGTATGGCATTGAAGCTCGTCTAGTTAACACAGTGTCCAAAGAAGGGCCAGAAGTGTACAGAATGGTGTCGTCTGCGTAGAGGTGTATCAGAGAATCACCAGCATCAAGAGCGACATCATTGAGTGAGGCCGAGAATTGAACACTGTGGCACCCCCATAAAGATTGACAGAGTTCAGGACAACAGGCCCTCCGATTTGACACACTGAACTCTGTTAGAGAAGTAGTTGGAGAATCAGGCGAGGCAGTCATTTGAGAAACCAAGGCTGTTGATTCTGCCAATAAGAATGTGGTGATTGACAAGAGTCGAAAGCCTTGGCCAGGTCGATATCTACGGCTGCACAGTACTGTCTTTTATCGATGGCGGTTATGATGTCGTTTAAGACCTTCAGCGTGGCTGATGTGCACCCATGACCAGCTCGGAAACTAGATTGCATAGCGGAGAAGGTACGGTGGGATTCGAAATGATCGGTGATCTGCTTGTTAAAGGGATCAAATCCCTTTAGCGGGATCGATTTGACAACATCCGGTGAAATGGCAGAGGGCCAAATTCAAATTAAATTACTATAAATATTAAACTTTCATGAAATCACACATGCAATACACCAAATTAAAGCTACACTTGTTGTTAATCCAGGCAACGTGTCAGATTTCAAAAAGGCTTTTCGGCGAAAGCAAATCATGCTATTTCTGAGTATAGCACCCCATCAAACAAACACAGACAATCATAATTCACCCCGCCAGGCGCGACACGAAACTCAGAAATAACTATATAATTCATGCCTTACCTTTGACAAACTTCTTCTGTTGGCACTCACTCCAATATGTCCCATAAACATCACAAATGGTCCTTTTGTTCGATTAATTCCATCGTTATATATGCAAAACGATCCAGAAAAACACCAGTTCTAACTCGCGCAACATGACTACAAATTATCTAATAAGTTACCTGTAATCTTTGTACAAACATTTCAAACAACTTTAGGTATATTTTAACGTAAATAATTGATAAAATTTAAGACTGGATAAACTGTGTTCAGTACCGGACGAAAACAAAGTGGAGCGTGCTTTCAGGTCACGCGCCTCTAACAAACAGTACACTTCACTCAACCCTCGTTCTGAACGTACTTCTTCATTTCTCAAAGGAAAAACATGAATACATTTCTAAAGACTGTTGACATCCAGTGGAAGCAATAGGAACTGGTTTGTCCTCGAGGTTTCGCCTGTCAAATAAGTTATGTTACACTCACAGACATCATTCAAACAGTTTTAGAAATTTCAGAGTGTTTTCTATCCAAATCTACTTATCTTCTGGGCCTGAGTAGCAGGCAGTATACTTTGGGCACTCTCTCCATCCGGATGTGAAAATACCACCCACCCCCTAGCCTATAGAGGTTTTAATTTGGCTTTCAAAGACCTTAGAAGGCAGGGTAGGATAGATATAGATGTGTAACATTTTGGGTCTAGAGTTTCTCCCCCTTTGAAGAGGGGGATGACCGCGGCAGCTTTCCAATCTTTGGGGATCTCAGGCGATATGAAAGAGAGGCTGAACAGGCTAGTAATAGGGGTTGTAATAATTGCGGTGGATAATTTTAGAAAGAGAGGGTCCAGATTGTCTAGCCCAGCTGATTTGTAGGAGTCCAGATTTTGCAGCTCTTTCAGAACATCTGCTATCTGGATTTGGGTGAAGAAGAAATGGGGAGGCTTGTGCAAGTTGCTGTGGTGGGTGCAGAGCTGTTGACAGGGGTAGGGGTAGCCAGGTGGAAAGCATGGCCAGCTGTAGAGAAATGCTTATTCAAATTCTCAATTATCGTGGATTTATCGGTGGTGACAGTGTTTCCTAGCCTCAGTGCAGTGGGCAGCTGGGAGGAGGTGCTATTGTTCTCCATGGACTTTACATTGTCCCAGAACTTTTTGGAGTTTGTGCTACAGTATGCACATTTCTGTTTGAAAAAGCTAGTCTTTGCTTTCTTAATTAACTGGCAGTATATATTGGTTCCTAACTTACCTGAAAGGTTTGCAGGGGCTATTCGGTGCTATTGCATTACGCCACAGGATGATTTTGTGCTGGTCAGGGGCATTCAGGTCTGGAGTGAACCAAGGGCTATATCTGTTCCTAGTTCTACATTTTTTGACTGGGGCATGCTTATTTAATAAGATGGTGAGGAAAGCACTTTTAAAGAATAACCAGGTCAATATCCTTCCAGGATACCCGGGCCAGGTCGGTTAGAAAGGCCTGCTCGCTGAAGTGTTTTAGGGAGAGTTTGACAGCGATGAGGGTTGGTTGTTTGTCCACAGAACCACTATGGATGCAGGCAATGAGGCAGTGATTGCTGAGATCCTGGTTGAAGACAGCAGAGGTGTATTTAGAGGGCAGGTTGGTCAGGATGATATCTATGAGGGTTTTCATGTTTACAGATTTGGGGTTGTACCTGGTAGGTTCATTGATAATTTGTGTGAGATTGAGGGCATCCAGCTTAGATTGTAGGACAGCCGGGGTGTTAAGCATGTCCCAGTTTAGGTCACCTAACAGTACGAGTTCTGAAGATAGATGGGGGGCAATCAATTCACATATGGTGTCCAGGGCACAGCTGGGGGCTGAAGGTGGTCTAAAACAAGCAGCAACGGTGAGAGACTTGTTTCTGGAAAGGTGGATTTTTTAAAGTGGAACCTCGAATTGTTTGGGCAGAGACCTGGATAGTATGACATAACTCTGCAGGCTATCTCTGCAGTAGATTGCATCTCCCCCTTTTGGCAGTTCTATCTTTTCGGAAAATGTTATAGTTAGGGGTGGAAATTTCTGGATTTTTGTTGGCCTTCCAAAGCCAGGATTCAGACACGGCTAGGACATTCGGGTGGCAGAGTGTGCTAAAGCAGTGAATAAAACAAATTTAGTGAGGAGGCTTCTAATGTTAACATGCATGAAACCAAGGCTTTTGTGGTTACAGAAGTCAACAAATGTGAGTGCCTGGGGAATGGGAGTGGAGCTAGGCGCTGCAGGGCCTGGATTAACCTCTACATCACCAGAGGAACAGAGGAGGAGTTGGATAAGGGTACGGCTAAAGGCTATAAGAACTGGTCGTCTAGTGCGTTCAGAACAGAGCGTAAAAGATGCAGGTTTCTGGGATCGGAAGAATAGATTCAAGGCATAATGTACAAACAAGGGAATGGTAGGATGTGAATACATTGGAGGTAAACCTAGGCATTTAGTGACGATTAGAGAGGTTTAGTCTCTAGAGACACCATTTAAACAAGGTGATGTCCCCGCATGTGTGGGAGGTGGAACAAAAGGGCTATAGTGAGCAGGGCTGGAGGCTCTACAGTGAAATAAGACAATAATCACTAACCAAAACAGTAATGGACAAGACATATTGACGTTAGGGAGAGGTATGCGTAGCCGAGTGATTGTAGGGTCCAGTGAGTAGCTAGGCGAGATGGAGACACGGAGATTCAGACATCTAGTGGGCCGGGGCTAGCAGGCTATCAGAAGGCCTTAGGGGACGTTGCGATGGAAGAGTCTGTTGAAGCCCCCTCGTGATGGATCGGCAGGGCTCCGCGTAGGCAGTAAAAGGGTCCAGGCCAATTGGCAAAATAGGTATTGAGGCCAAGGAATTTGGCTGATGGACCTCTTCAGCTTCCCGGGAGATGGGCCTAGCACAAGGATAGCTCCAGGCTAACTGGTGCTTGTTTCGGGACAGAGACGTTAGCTAGGAGTAGCCACTCAGATAGCAGCTAGCCAGCTGCAATTATCCAGGTGAAAAGGTTCAGAGCTTGCGGTAGGAATCCGGAGATGTGGTAGAGAAAAAGCAGTCCGATATGCTCTGGGTTGAATCGCGCTGTGCAGACTGGCAGGAGTTGTCCGGGCTGAGGTTAGCTGAGATGACCTCTATCAGTGGCTAGCTTCTGTTGGAGGTTCCGGTTCTAAAGTCATCTCTTCAGTGGGTCATATGATTGAGTGTAGTCTGGCCCAGGAGTGGGAAGGTGAACGGAAAAGCTCTGGAGCAACAAACCGCCCTTGCTGTCTCTGCCTGGCCGGTTCCCCTCTTTCCACGGGGATTCTCTGCCTCTAACCCTATTACAGGGGCTGAGTCACTGGTTTACTGGGGCTCTCTCATGCCGTCCCTGGAAGGGGTGCGTCACCTGAGTGGGTTGATTCACTGATGTGGTCATCCTGTCTGGGTTGGCGACCCCCTTGGGTTGTGCCATGGCGGAGATCTTTGTGGGCTATACTCAGCCTTGTCTCAGGATGGTAAGTTGGTGGTTGAAGATATCCCTCTAGTGGTGTGGGGCCTGTGCTTTGGCAAAGTGGGTGGGGTTATATCCTTCCTGTTTGGCCCTGTCCGGGGGTGTCCTCGGATGGGGCCACAGTGTCTCCTGACCACTCCTGTCTCAGCCTCCAGTATTTATGCTGCAGTAGTTTATGTGTCGAGGGGCTAGGGTCAGTTTGTTTTTTCTGGAGTACTTCTCCTGTCCTAATCGGTGTCCTGTGTGAATCTAAGTGTGCGTTCTCTAATTCTCTCCTTCTCTCTTTCTTTCTCTCTCTCGGAGGACCTGAGCCCTAGGACCATGCGCCAGGACTACCTGACATGATTACTCCTTGCTGCCCCCATCCACCTGGCCGTGCTGATGCTCCAGTTTCAACTGTTCTGCATTATTATTATTCGACCATGCTGGTCATTTATGAACATTTGAACATCTTGGCCATGTTCTGTTATAATCTCCACCCGGCACAGCCAGAAGAGGACTGGCCACCCCACATATGCTCTCTCTAATTCTCTCTTTCTTTCTCTCTCTCTCTCCGAGGACCTGAGCCCTAGGACCATGCCCCAGGAATACCTGACATGATGACTCCTTGCTGTCCCCAGTCCACCTGACCGTGCTGCTGCTCCAGTTTCAACTGTTCTGCCTTATTATTATTCGACCATGCTGGTCATTTATGAACATTTGAACATCTTGGCCATGTTCTGTTATAATCTCCACCCGGCACAGCCAGAAGAGGACTGGCCACCCCACATAGCCTGGTTCCTCTCTAGGTTTCTTCCTAGGTTTTGGCCTTTCTAGGGAGTTTTTCCTAGCCACCGTGCTTCTACACCTGCATTGCTTGCTGTTTGGGGTTTTAGGCTGGGTTTCTGTACAGCACTTTGAGATATCAGCTGATGTACGAAGGGCTATATAAATACATTTGATTTGATTTGATTTGATTAAAGTATAGAAAATAGTTGATCCGTACCACATTAGGGTGAAGCGGGTTGCATGAGAGTATGTTGAAATTGAGGTAAAAATATGTACCGAATATTTACGAGGAAAATATATATATTTACACATGGGACACGACAAGGCAAAATCAAAGACTTCTGACTGCTACTCCATCTTGGATCAAAAAAAGGGTGTCGTGTAAAACTAAAGGCTTCAAACATATGTCAGACTTCATTGAACCAAAAACTTTTAACCTCCTCCCAAAAACATGTCAAGTTCTCCCTGAGTGAGACTTCTGCTTTGATGGTGTCCCAAATGGGGCACTCGCTGGCAATTTCACCATGGGTCCCCAACTTGAAAACAAAATGATGCCATTTCGAGGCAAAGATAACAAGTCAAATAGTAGCTCCTTTCCTGTTTTCTTTTTCCCTGTTTTCTGACATGCTCAATTGGAAAAGCTTTAAAGTAGTTGTTGAATGTGGCTGTGGTCATGCATGTTTCAGTTCAAAGCAAAGCTTTGTGCCAAATGGCACCTTACTCCCTATTTAGTGCACTACCCATACGGCTCTGGTCAAAAGTAATGCACTATTTAGGGAATGGGGTGGCATTTGGGACACCCCGTTATCATCATGCTTTGCATAATGGGAAATACATGTACAGAGAGAGCACTTTGATAGACCTTAGAGGACTGAGGAAGCCAACAAGTGTCCACTGAATGTGTAATCACCTATCAAAACCAAGTGTTTTCCCTAATTAATTGGTGGTGGAGTATTAGGCAGAGCATGTTATTGACTAAGTTGCACAAAGCAGTATCATGAATATGGGAGCTACATGTTAAATTATGTAGCTAGAAAGTAATTAGAAGAATGTACGAGTAATGTCTCAAAACAACCAGCAATTTAAAAATAGCTAGTGTGTGTGTGTGTGCGTGCGTGCTTGTGGGTGTGTGGCTGGGGTAAATTACTAGGGAGAAAAACTGGATGGTTGCATGAACAAATGTGCTATACATCGGTGAGGTAAACAAACAAATGATCAATGGCTCACAAGTGTGACTGTCGCCACGTGTGTGTGTGTGTGTGTGTGTGTGTGTGTGTGTGTGTGTGTGTGTGTGTGTGTGTGTGTGTGTGTGTGTGTGTGAGAGAGAGAGAGAGAGAGAGGCTGCCATGGGAACACATGCAGCAGAGAAATCCAATTAACTAAGATGATAAACTGACATTCAAACGCCGCTCTGCCAGACTGTCTCCTTGTTAGTATGCTGTGGACTACAGCATGGTCTGTTCATGTGTCAGGTGCCTGGTTTGTGCATGTTTTGATTTTCACTCTTTCAGGATTAGATTCTCTAATGATTAGTTAGACTGTACATCTAACCTGAAAAAAGAGAATCCATGCCATTTTCTGACATTCTTTTAACATTTTGTCATGCGGTCTCCCCATTCTGACTGTAGACACCCAGGCTACATCAATGTCAATTTCCAGTTCTATGCCCCTTTACCTCTGTTCTCTCATATCTATAAATAGACTATGGCCCAATCCCCAATGTACCCCTACACCTTATGCACTTGTTGAGATCTACATGTAAGAGGATTTGGCAGGTGTAATCAGTATGGTAATACATATACCTTACCCTTAAATCTGCTAAAGTGAAGTTTTTCCATATTACTTTAACCAATAAAATCCATTGAGATCTCCACAAGTGCATGGGGTGTAGGGTTTAGGGGTCTATTTGTGATTGAGCCTAGGTCTATCTCTCTATAATTCATTTGAGTGCTCCAGTCCCTCCGCCAGCACCAGCCATTATTTGAGAGAGGAACAGGCCATTAGTGAAGGAGGATAAAACTGCTGCAGCATTAAAGGAAGCTAACCCCTTTTAAGATCAGAAGAGGCTTTGATGGTAAAAAGAACCACAAAGGAGAAGAAGAAGAAGAAGGGAAAAAAAATAATCATACAGCGTTATGGGGGCAAGCTTTGCTAAAAGCCCAAGATGATCTCACGCTGGTCTATTGTATGTGTTGAATATGGGACACATTACTGTGCCTGCTGGTGCACTTTGCTACTGGTAGCCAGTGTAGCTAGAACCTCTGTGGTTCCTCCATTCACTCACAGACACCTGGGCCCATAGTCATAAAGAGAGTAGGAGTGCTGCTGATCTTATCTATTTTAAAAAGGGTATTTTGTTTTCCTTTTCCATTTTTCTGTCTCTGTATCATTGCAGTACTTTTATTTTTTAAATTATGCACTTGATGTGAAGCACTTTGTTAGCTTATTATTATCATTATGCTCTAGGATCAGTTCAGCTTTTTAGATCATCTTTCATAGGATTATAAGGACAGGGAAGACAAGATCCCAGATAATCTAAGACTCTTTGTAAATATAGTAGTCTTGTGTATGGCCTGTATAGAAATACAGACTCTTCTTTGAGATTCAGTGAGGTGAAAAGACCAGGTCATGGATCAAAATAAATCATCCAAGACCTAAGAAAAAAAATTGTAGACCTCCACAAGTCTGGTTCATCCATGGGAGCAATTTCCAAACGCCTGAAGGTACCACGTTCATCTGTACAAACAACTGTACGCAAGTATAAACACCATGGGACCACGCAGCCGTCATACTGCTCAGGAAGGAGACGCGTTCTGTCTCCTAGAGATGAACGTACTTTGGTGCGAAAAGTGCAAATCAATCCCAGAACAACAGCAAAGGACCTTGTGAAGATGCTGGAGGAAACAGATACAAAAGTATCTATATCCACAGTAAAACTAGTCCAATATCTACGTAACCTGAAAGGCCGCTCTGCAAGGAAGAAGCCATTGCTCCAAAACCACCATAAAAAAGCCAGACTACGGCACATGGGGACAAAGATTGTACTTTTTGGAGAAATGTCCTCTGGTCTGATGAAACAAAAATAGAACTGTTTGGCCATAATGACCATCGTTATGTTTGGAGGAAAAAGAGGGATGCTTGCAAGCCGTAGAACACCATCCCAACCGTGAAGCATGGAGGTGGCAGCATCATGTTTTGGGGGTGCTTTGCTGCAGGAGGGACTGGTGCACTTCACAAAATAGGTGAAAACTCCATCTTCCATAGCCTCCCTTTGCTGGATTTAAAGGGATATGAACCAGATTCCTTTTCCTATCGCTTCCTCGAGGTGTCCACAGTCTTCAGACATAGTTTCAGGTTTTTATTTTGAAAAATTAGCCAAAACGATAACATCGCGTCAAGTGGTCACATGAGTTTTGCTTGCGCAACAGAATTTGGACAGCCATTTCCTTTCCCTCTCCTACTGTGAAAGACATTTGCTGATTATATATTTTAAAAACAACCCAAGGGTTGATTATAAAAAACGTTTGACATGTTTCTGTGGACATTCTGCCAATCCTCCGGTAACAGAGTGTGTGTTGACTAACCGCACTAGGGCCAATCCTCTGGTAACGGAGTGTGTTGACTAACCACACTAGGGCCAATCCTCCGGTAATAGAGTGTGTGTTGACTAACCACACTAGGGCCAATCCTCTGGTAACGGAGTGTGTGTTGACTAACCACACTAGGGCCAATCCTCTGGTAACAGAGTGTGTGTTGACTAACCACACTAGGGCCAATCCTCTGGTAACCGAGTGTGTGTTTTATTTTTAACACTGCTGCTTACAGAAGCATCATATTAATCACAATCACGATCACCCACTCCTCCAACTATCAACGGAAACATACACACACCAAAAACACACAATAGTCATTCCACATCATATTGGAACAACATGGACTCTGCTAAGAAGTACCGTACAGTGTTGTACAGTTAGCCTTCCCGCTACATGTGCCATAGAAACCAATATGTGTATGTCCCAAATGGCTCCCTATTCCCTGTATAGTACTCTACTTTTGGCCAGAGCCCTAAGGGCCCTGGTCAAAAGTAGTGCACTACGTAGAGAATATGGTGCCATTTGGCACACATCCTACAGTATGTCTTTAAATAAGCTCCTCTCATTGAAGGCCCTAATAGTTTTGTGCTTGGGACAGGTGCTCCGTAAATTGCTTCACCTAAATGATTAATGATCTGAGATTCATATGGTGGTGTGTGTGTCAGCGTGCATCCATGCATGTTTGTGTGTGTGCATACATGCGCATGCCTGTCTGTATGCAGTGTGAGAGGATGTTCCCAGCCAACCCAGCCATTCAGTCCTCCGTATTTTAAACACGTCCTGATCTTGTGGGCTAGTTTGCCTCCCTAGTGTTGACATTAACAGATTAATAGATTGATTAAACATTTAAGGGGAGACAGCTAAATTGGAAGGAACGTGAGCCAATGTTGGCAGCTGGTGCAATGAAATAACACTAACAAAAGGAGACAATCAACCTTTGTGTTTATGTAAGTGAGTTGCTACCCCTATATAAATTGACATTCATGAGACAAATAGATGATCCCTTTTCTCTCTCTTGCAAAAAGCTAACCACCAACAGTGTGGTTTCATAGCTCCATATCTTCTCCAGACAGTTATGAATACTAGCAGCAAGGTAAAACACAGCGTTAGTCCCATATGGCACCCTATTCCTTGTGTATATATATATATATATTTGTGTATATACAGTGCCTTGCGAAAGTATTCGGTCCCCTTGAACTTTGCGACCTTTTGCCACATTTCAAGCTTCAAACATAAAGATATAAAACTGTATTTTTTTGTGAAGAATCAACAACAAGTGGGACACAATCATGAAGTGGAACGACATTTATTGGATATTTCAAACTTTTTTAACAAATCAAAAACTGAAAAATTGGGCGTGCAAAATTATTCAGCCCCTTTACTTTCAGTGCAGCAAACTCTCTCCAGAAGTTCAGTGAGGATCTCTGAATGATCCAATGTTGACCTAAATGACTAATGATGATAAATACAATCCACCTGTGTGTAATCAAGTCTCCGTATAAATGCACCTGCACTGTGATAGTCTCAGAGGTCCGTTAAAAGCGCAGAGAGCATCATGAAGAACAAGGAACACACCAGGCAGGTCCGAGATACTGTTGTGAAGAAGTTTAAAGCCGGATTTGGATACAAAAAGATTTCCCAAGCTTTAAACATCCCAAGGAGCACTGTGCAAGCGATAATATTGAAATGGAAGGAGTATCAGACCACTGCAAATCTACCAAGACCTGGCCGTCCCTCTAAACTTTCAGCTCATACAAGGAGAAGACTGATCAGAGATGCAGCCAAGAGGCCCATGATCACTCTGGATGAACTGCAGAGATCTACAGCTGAGGTGGGAGACTCTGTCCATAGGACAACAATCAGTCGTATATTGCACAAATCTGGCCTTTATGGAAGAGTGGCAAGAAGAAAGACATTTCTTAAAGATATCCAGAAAAAGTGTTGTTTAAAGTTTGCCACAAGCCACCTGGGAGACACACCAAACATGTGGAAGAAGGTGCTCTGGTCAGATGAAACCAAAATTGAACTTTTTGGCAACAATGCAAAACGTTATGTTTGGCGTAAAAGCAACACAGTTGAACACACCATCCCCACTGTCAAACATGGTGGTGGCAGCATCATGATTTGGGCCTGCTTTTCTTCAGCAGGGACAGGGAAGATGGTTAAAATTGATGGGAAGATGGATGGAGCCAAATACAGGACCATTCTGGAAGAAAACCTGATGGAGTCTGCAAAAGACCTGAGACTGGGACGGAGATTTGTCTTCCAACAAGACAATGATCCAAAACAGAAAGCAAAATCTACAATGGAATGGTTCAAAAATAAACATATCCAGGTGTTAGAATAGCCAAGTCAAAGTCCAGACCTGAATCCAATCGAGAATCTGTGGAAAGAACTGAAAACTGCTGTTCACAAATGCTCTCCATCCAACCTCACTGAGCTCGAGCTGTTTTGCAAGGAGGAATGGGAAAAAATTTCAGTCTCACGATGTGCAAAACTGATAAAGACATACCCCAAGCGACTTACAACTGTAATCTCAGCAAAAGGTGGCGCTACAAAGTATTAACTTAAGGGGGCTGAATAATTTTGCACGCCCAATTTTTCTGTTTTTGATTTGTTAAAAAAGTTTGAAAAATCCAATAAATGTCGTTCGACTTCATGATTGTGTCCCAATTGTTGTTGATTCTTCACAAAAAAATACAGTTTTATATCTTTATGTTTGAAGCCTGAAATGTGGCAAAAGGTCGCAAAGTTCAAGGGGGCCGAATACTTTCGCAAGGCACTGTATATATATATTTTTTTACCAGAGTCCTATCGGGGAATAGGGCTTAGGGTGCTATTTGTAAATATGCCAAGGGAATGGGGTGCATTTGTGACACAGCTAAGATTAAACACAATTTCCATCCATACATTTTTCCCCAGCTGACAGCTGCAATCCTCTCCAGGTGAGTGAGTGGCAGGTGGCTCTACCTCCTGACCACAGCCTGTCACATCGATGGAGAGGGAGACGGCTACTGTAGGGGTGAAGTGACCTGTGCCTGTTTAACCTGCTAAACAAGCTGAACAACACATGTTAACGTAGGTTTGGAATGATGAAGCTCTGGCCAGGTGAATTCAACATGCTGTTCCTCTTCCCTGTCTCTTTTGCTCCTACTCTCCTCTTCTCTCCTTTCCTCTTCTTATTTTCTCCATCCTCTTCTTCTCTCCTTGAATGACATCCAAATACTGCATGTCTGAAAATTATCCCTGGCCAGGTAGGCTAACAGTCCTGACCTGCCAGCACGCTGCCATGTACAAATAAGTAATATCATCAGATTGTTAGTCAATTGGTGTGCTGTTTTCATAGCATCTGTCTATAGCCCTTCTCTATAGCCCTTCTATAGCTCATAGCCCTGATTTGTTGACCAAGGGGACCTGAACAATCTTATATAACAAATAAAATAATGAAAAAATTATATATTTTCTGTCAAGGATGTGCCTCTCTCTGCCATCTCTTGTACTGTGCTCACTCCTAAATCCAAATTATGTTATGAGGGTTGATGGGTGAGATAAGTCCATTGAATTCCATGTTTTGTTGAACTCATAAGTAGAAAGAGTCTCTGAACCAGAAAAGCTATAGTTGTAACGACTCTCCTCTTCGTCTGATGATGAGGAATAGGAATCATCGGACCAACACGCAGCATGGTAAGTGTTCATTGTAAATGTAATTAAATTAACTGAATGACAACAAAAAAAATAACAAAGAGAGTGCACGACACGAAACAGTCCTGTAAGGACAAACACAGCTGACAACCATTGACAGCTGCCTCTGATTGGGAACCATACCAGGCCAAACACATAGAAATACAACACACAGAACAAAACATAGAATGAAAGACATAGAATGCCCATCCCAACTCACGCCCTGACCAAACCAAAATAGAGACATAAAAAAGGAACTAAGGTCAGGACGTGACAATAGTATAAACGGCACTCTCTCATACAGTCAGGTAAACAGAGAAGAATTTCTGAAATGACACGGATGGAATCCTTATACCAAAGGATTGGCCTTAGTGTGCTTGGTCAACAGTAGGTACAGGGGGTAGAAATACCCCCAAAACAATGACAATTGTAATTTCAAACGACACCCTTATCTTATTTGGTTGAGACCAAAATAGCTTTTTACATTGCCAAGGTGCGGCTGTTTCCATCTCAGGTTGATACAGAGAGACTCATCCATGCTTTTATTGCAAGCAGGATTGACTACTGTAATGCTCTCCTGTCTGGTCTACCAAAGAAAGCTATTGGTCAACTGCAAAACATACCAAAACTGCAGCAAGGGTACTGACCAAGACCAGACGGAGTGCACACACTACACTTTTTTTTTTAAGTCTCTGCACTGGCTACCTGTGGGTTTAACAATTAATTTGAAAAAAAAAATTTAGGATAAACATTTTAAAAAGACAATCCATGATTGTGCACGCCAATACATGTCAGACATGCTTTTGAGTTATGTACCCAGTAGGTCCCTCAGGTCCTCTGTCACTGGCCTTTTAACTATCTAAAGCCCAGGACCAAGAGGCATGGAGAGGAAGCCTTTAGATACAGTTTTTCTCAGTCGCTTTGGAGCATTTTTCACATCATCCCTAACATGTGCAAAATAATAAGTGCATTTCTCAGAACAATTTGTACAAACTGCAATATACAATAGATATGTTTCTAAAGCTAGTCAGTCACTAAAAATCCTTAGTAGATCTCTCAAAAGTAAATATTCATGCCAATGATCATGTCAGTGTCATCAGAATGATAAGTCATTGAGTCATTGTTCACAAACAAGGTTGTCAAAATGTTTAGGCATGTTGTCAATGTAACTGTGTACTTTGACAGTATTACCTGATGTAAACTTAGGCTACAGTTTGGATGACAGTTACTGTATTGAAAATGCACAAGGCTGCACTTCTATAGCATATATCAATTTCAACAGTACTATTTACATATTACTGTATGTGGGTTATTGATTGAAAGAGACTGGACAACCCAAGGGGCACAAAGGAAAAAAAACTAAATTAGAAAGAAAAACAGGAAACCACCCCTAAGGCACAACTTTGCCCGCAGCACTGTTGTGCTGTCTCTACACATCCAGACGTTCCTGTCTGTCGGCCCTCATATTCTCATCCACATCACACCGGATATTTTCCCTTCCAATGTAACGTGGAAAGAATCTTTTGGAATGCCTTATCCATCCTCTGCAGGCGTCTACTGTGATGTTCTCACATGCTGCATCCATTGCAGCCAGAAGGGTCATCTGTGTGTGTGGCTGACGATCGTACACCTTCCACCTCCATGCTGAAAATAACTCCTCAATTGGGTTAAGGAATGGTGAATAAGGTGGGAGGAATTATATGAGCATCCTCGGGTGGGTCACAAACCATTGCCTTATGATGTTTGATCGATGGAAACTCACATTATCACAAATGACCACATACTTTGGCAAATCCTCTCTAAACAGACCCCTCTCATCATCAGGGATGAGAGCCCTGTAGAGAGTCTCTAAAAAGTAGATGCTGGGTGTTGTATGGCCCTATAAGGGGGATATGGGTTAGGACACCATGCTCCGAAATAGCAGCACACATGGTGATATTTCCTCCCCGTTGGCCTGGCAAATCCACAGTAGCTCTGTGACCGATGATATTCCGATATATTCCGATATTCCTTCTGCATTTGGTCAGGTTGAAGCCAGCCTCATCCACGTATACAAAGTTGTGAGAGGGTTCACTTGATTCCAACTCCATTATACGCTATATCCCAGAACACACAGTTGAATTTGTTTTGGTAAGGAAGAGTGACATAAAATGCACATATATTGCATGTTCCTTCCACAGCAATGGAAATGTGTGCAGTTTATGCTTATTGTACTATGTATCACTATAAAATGTTGCTGTAAAGTAGTTACATAGATATATGTTTTACCTGTACATACTGGTACCGTAGCTCCTTAACTCTGTCCTCATTCCTTTGGAATGGTACACGGTACAGCTGTTTCATACTCATCTGGTTTCTATGCAGCACCCTGTTGATGGTTGAGATGCTAACCGTATGGATGTTTTCAAAGACATCGTTGTCTTCTATAATGGTCCTTTGTATTTCCCTGAGTCTCATGGCATTGTTTGCTAGGACCATGGTGCAAATAGCCTCCTCCTGTTGAGGTGTGAAAAGGTGTCCTCTGCCACCGGTTTGAGGTAATCTTGCAGTCCTATGTGGGGAAAAATGCAGTGATGCATCGCACACTTTCACATAGACAAAAACTATGCGAACACACATTTTACTGTAAAACATTGCAACTCTGTGTTGTGGTCTGTCTATATATGCTTGCCAATTGATTCTTCATGAGATGCACCTTTGAGCTTTGAACTGGTTGATTGTTGGTTGAACTAACACTTTACATTCCTTCATGAGTGAGGGTCAATTTCTCCTGCACGATTCATCAATTCACATTTTTGTACAAAAGGTCTAATAGAAATGTGTAAAACTATGCTTGACAGTTTATGACAAATAGTTCAACAATTTTGCATGTAATGGCTTATGCAAGGAACTAATGCCTAGATGTTTTGATGGGTAAGACTATTCAACAGAGAACCATCTACTATATTTTGATCAACATGACATGAGCAATTGATAATGTGGAAAAAAGCTGACACTTATACATTATCAATTGCAATTTGTTCAAAGGAATGAGCAATTGCTTTAATGATGTGCACAAGTGACTAGATGATTTGGAATTTGTACAAGTAGTATCAAGAATTGCACTTTGATCTAAGAAATGCACCAAAGTGACTGAGAAAAACTGTAATGTCTCTCCCCACAAAGGAAGCATTGTTCTTGTACCACATCAGGGCCCATGCATTTAGTCTATAATTGAAAAATGTGCTTGCCAATCAATTCATTGCCTTAAAAATAACAGTCATATTCTCTCGCGTTCAGATTCTCATTACCGATTCCAGTTTTCTCCTGGGAGGATTATGCACCTGAAGTGGCTATCTGTCACTTTCCTGTTGACAGACAGACAGACAGACAGACAGACAGACAGACAGATAGACAGACATACAGACAGACTCACACACACTGTCTGCTACTTTCCTGTCCACTGCAGAGAACAGGGTGAGCCCAGGGGACTGTGGTGCTGCAGACTGAGCATCCCCAGTCCTACAGTCTGTGTACAGTAGCAGCCTGGCCAAGGACATGGCCCATCAATATTATTCTGTCATCTAAACCGACACTGACAACAACGATGCTGAATCACCAAGGATGAGAATAGTGCCCAAGTTTTGTCAAATACTTTTGAACCACTATCTATCACACACTACTGGAGGTAGTGAATAGGATGCTATGTAGGGAATAAGATGCCATTTGGGACGTAACCTTTGAAAGAAAGAATACTCAGAGTCAATTGTCTGAAACACTACTTGTTAATATGTTGTTAATACAGTTTACTGTGTAGTTACACGTGTTAAATCATCTTAGTTATATGTCATCTATGGTATTGTGATTCATTTTGTTGTGTTCTGGTGTAATGGTTACAGAAATGCTGCCCAAAGACTTTGTATTTGAAATATGTATTTCACCCACTTCACAGTATTATGTCATCTGTATTAGACTGTGCAGAATTAAACTTCAATGTATTTTGTAACAAGATACTGTATTTTGTATTTTTCATATAGAAAATACTTTTCTATACCATTTTTTGTAGAGGTTAACTTTTTTGTGGCCCCCTTTCACCCTGCAAAAATAAACGTTATCTAGTCCTTGGCCTATATCCAAATCTGACTTTGGTGCAGGTCATGTTGTTTTTCACATTACTGTCTCTGGTAAACACACACTATATCAAATACAATGTAAGTTAATTTGTCACATGCACAGGCTACAGAAGGTGTAAATGGTACAGTGAAATGGTTATTTGCATAGTGGAGTTGTTTGTTTAGACATATACAGTAGCTAGCTAAACAATGAACCATAATCCCAACTGGGAACTCTGGGAAAAATCTATTTGAAAGATTAGTCAACTCGGAATTCCATCTCAGGAACGCTGGACTTTTTCTAGAGTTCCTAAACAGATCATACACGTAATGTTAGCTAGCGAGCCAGCCAGCTAACATTAGCTAACAGTATGCTTTAACTTGCAATGAAAATGACTGACAGAATTAGAAATGTATAATATTTGAAAATGCAGCTAGACTCTTATCAATATACATGGATGAACGCTTCTCCCTCTTTCATGGATGCCATAGCTGCCCTTAGTTTAAAGATGTAATCTGGAGACAGGTGTTTAATACAACAGCCTTCTTTCTCTTTTTGGAATCTCTCTCCATTTGGCAATCATCTCTCTGCTTCCACCGGGCATTCCACTGATTTCATAACTCGGTCAACTTCTTCCGTGACAATGACACCGTTTTTTCATCAGAAGACTCTACAATGTCTGATTCATTGAATTATTTTTACCTAAATCAGGGATTTCCCCATTGTCTGATTCATTTGCAGAGTCAGAGAGAGTCAACATGGCACGATCATCCTCCAGAAAGTAGTCCATCATAAGGTTTCCCCACTGAGCTTTGTCGATAGCGCTATTAACTTCAGGGCAGCAATGTTGAGAGCACTAGCAAAACTTTTTCAGTACTTTATGATGTCTTTCAAAAAAAGCAGCGGTAGACAGGATTATCCACACAAACTTAGCATATCATGTTATAGACAGAAGCATCCTACATGGCAGACCAATCCAAACTCATCTCTCGGCATGTCCAACCCATCCATTATCTCAGAAAATAATGGCTAGCGGGAATGTTCCTGTATTTTCCCGTGGCTAAACCAACTAGGTTAATTATTTAACCATTTTATTCGTATTTACAGATGGCATACACATTTGTTATCATGGCACATGAATGTTCCAGAAAGCATTTTTGCCCAAATATGTATATTTTGTTGAAAATAAACATTGAAATGCCTCTCCTGTGAAGAAGTGACATGACATTCACCTAGTGTCTTGAAACAGATTACATTTTGGTCATTTAGCAGACACTTGTATCCAAAGTCAGTTCCAGTCAGCACATTCAACTAAGGTAGATAGATAACAACATGTCACAGTTATAGAAAGTTTCCTAGACCATCAGTGAGAATATTGTTGCTGTTCGGCTTGGCTACTTGCAAATACATGTTTCTGCATTTTAAAATATAAAATACATTTCAAAATACAAGTATTTTTGGTTTATTTTGATACATTGATCTCTATGGTATATTGTCATTTTTGCCCATCGCTGCCTGTTCATTTTATTACATGTAATGTTCCCTACAGTAAACAATGGGAGAAACAGAAGATCTGATTGGGAGACATGCTGCATTTCTCTCCAGTACTGAGAAGCTTAGTCACCATAAAAGGTATCCCAGCCCCCCAGGCAGGGTCGGATTCCCAGAGGTTGGTGTTCCACTGGGGCCCCATATGCAGTAGTCCAGCCCAGCACACTAATGAATGGACAACAGAGAGAGAGAGAGAAGGAGAGTGAGAAAGGGAGAGAGAAAGCGTTAACAAGATACTAATCATTTTTCTTTATCAGTCATACATCAAGCACAAAACTATTACTTATGGCCTCCCGAGTGGCGCAGTGGTTAATGCACTGCATCACAGTGCTAGAGGTGTCACTACAGATCCGGGTTAGATCCCAGGCTGTGTCATAGCCGGCCGTGACCGGGAGACCCATGAGGCGGGTTCGCGAAAGGTTTGGCAGGCCTGGATTCCGTTGTCCCATCGCACTCTAGTGACTCCTTGTGGCAGGCTGGGCGCCTTCTTCCAACACATTGGGAGTGTGTCAAGAAACAATGCGGTTTGGCAGGGTTGTGTTTTGGAGGACACATGTCTCTTGAACTTCGCCTCTCCCGAGTTCGTGGGGGAGTTGCAGCGATGGGACAAGACTGTAATTACAAATTGGAAATAAAGAAAAGGGGGTAAATGTACAAAACATTTAGTTAATATAGATGGGTAAATAAATATATAATTTTCATAACAATGAAAAATGCTTGGGTAAAGGGATGTCACCACTAATTGAAGAGCAGGGTTTGTTTACCTAATCTTTTTTTATTTGAGTACTTTTTTTCATTCCCCCAAAACTGCCACAAGTTTGTCTGGAGGAGCATCTTTATCAATGTGGTTTTGCATGACTAAAATATACAGTACCAGACAAACATTTTTTCTTTATTTTTACTATTTTCTAGATTGTATAATATTAGTGAAGACATCAAAACTATGAAATAACACATATGGAATCATGTAGTAACCTAAAAAGTGTTAAACAAATCAAAATATATTTTACATTCCTCAACGTAGCCACCCTTTGACCTTGATGACAGCTTTGCACACTCTTGGCATTCTCTCATTGTAAAAATAAAGAAAAACCCTTGAATGAGTAGGTTTGTCCAAACTTTTGACTGGTACTGTATATATATACAGTGGGGAGAACAAGTATTTGATACACTGCCGATTTTGCAGGTTTTACTACTTACAAAGCATGTAGAGGTCTGTAATTTTATCATAGGTACACTTCAACTGTGAGAGACGGAATATAAAACAAAAATCCAGACAATCACATTGTATGACTTTTTAAGTAAATTGCATTTTATTGCATGACATAAGTATTTGATACATCAGAAAAGCAGAACTTAATATTTGGTACAGATACCTTTGTTTGCAATTACAGAGATCATACGTTTCCTGTAGTTCTTGACCAGGTTTGCACACACTGCAGCAGGGATTTTGGCCCACTCCTCCATACAGACCTTCTCCAGATCCTTCAGGTTTCAGGGCAGTCGCTGGGCAATACAGACTTCAGCTCCCTCCTAAGATTTTCTACTGGGTTCAGGTCTGGAGACTGGCATGCTGGAAGACCCAGCCACAACCCACCTTCAATGCTCTTACTGAGGGAATACGCGATACATGGCCCCATTCATCCTCCCCTCAATACGGTGCAGTCATCCTGTCCCCTTTGCAGAAAAGCATCTCCAAAGAATGATGTTTCCAACTCCAAGCTTCACGGTTGGGATGGTGTTGTTGGGGCTGTACTCATCCTTCTTCTTCCTCCAAACACGGCAAGTGGAGTTTAGACCAAAAAGCTCTATTTTTGTCTCATCTGATCTCATGACCTTCTCCCATTCCTCCTCTGGTTCATCCAGATGGTCATTGGCAAACTTCAGACGGGCCTGGACATGCGTTGGCTTGAGCAGGGGGATCTTGCATGCGTTGCAGGATTTTAATACATGACGGCGTAGTGTGTTACTAATGGTTTTCTATGAGACTGTGGTCCCAGCTCTCTTCAGGTCATTGACCAGGTCGTGCCGTGTAGTTCTGGGCTGATCCCTCACCTTCCTCATGATCATTGTTGCCCCACAAGGTGAGATCTTGCATGGAGCCCCAGACCGAGGGTTATTGACCGTCATCTTGAACTTCTTCCATGTTCTAATAATACTTGGTACTTGGTAATACTTGGTACTTGGTAATAATAGGTACTTGTTCAAACAGGTGCAGTTAATACAGGTAATGAGTGGAGAACAGGAGGGCTTCTTAACTTCTCATGACTCTCAAACCCGCATGCGGGAGAGTAACCACAGCCTCAAACTAATTAGCATAATGTAGCGGACATAAATCTTCCTAGAAAATCTTCATATTCATGAAAATCACGAATTAAATATATTGAGACACAGCTTAGCCTTTTGTTAACCAGTTGCATCTCTAGGGGCGCTATTTCATTTTTGGATAAAAAATGTTCCCGTTTTAAGCGCGATATTTTGTCACGAACAGATGCTCGACTATGCATATTCTTGACAGTTTTGGAAAGAAAACACTCTGAAGTTTCAGAATCTGCAAAGATTTTGTCTGTAAGTGCCCCAGAACTCATTCTACAGTCGAAACCAAGATGATACGTGCAACAGGAAATGAGCAGAATTTCTGAAGCTCTGTTTTCTAATGTCTCCTTATATGGCTGTGAATGCGACAGGAATAAGCTTAGACCTTCTGCCGTTTCCCCAAGATGTCGGCAGCATTGTGACGTATTTGTAGGCATATCATTGGAAGATTGGCCATAAGAGACTACATTTTCCAGGGGTCCGCCCGGTGTCCTTTGTCTAAATTTGTGCGTAATCTTCAGGTGCGGGCATTTTCTCCTGGGATTCAGGAGAGAAAGCACACTTCCACGAACGATATATCATCGAAGAGATATGTGAAAAACACCTTGAGGATTGATTCTAAACAACGTTTGCCATGTTTTCAGTCGATATTATGGAGTTAATTTGGAAAAAAGTTCGCGTTTTGAGGACTGAATTTTCGGGTTTTTTTGGTAGCCAAATGTGATGTACAAAACGGAGCTATTTCTAATACACAAAGAATCTTTTTGGAAAAACTTAGCATCTGCTATCTAACTGAGAGTCTCCTCATTGAAAACATCTGAAGTTCTTCAAAGGTAAATTATTTTATTTGAAGGCTTTTATGTTTTTGTTGAAATGTTGCGTGCTGGATGCTAACGCTAATGCTAACGCTAAATGCTAACGCTAAATGCTAACGCTAGCTAGCTACTTTTACACAAATGATTGTTTTCCTATGGTTGAGAAGCATATTTTGAAAATCTGAGATGACAGTGTTGTTTACAAAAGGCTAAGCTTGAGAGATGGCATATTTATTTAATTTCATTTGCGATTTTCATGAATAGTTAACGTTGTGTTATGCTAATGAGCTTGCTGATAGATTTACACAATCCTGGATACAGGGGTTTTTTCATAGCTAAACGTGACGCAGAAAACGGAGCGATTTGTCCTAAACAAATAATCTTTCAGGAAAAACTGAACATTTGCTATCTGAGAGTCTCCTCATTGAAAACATCTGAAGTTCTTCAAAGGTAAATGATTTTATTTGAATGCTTTTCTGTTTTTTTGTGTAAATGTTGCCAGCTGAATGCTAATGCTAAATGCTACGTTAGCCATCAATACTGTTACACAAATGCTTGTTTTGCAATGGTTGAGAAGCATATTTTGAAAATCTGAGATGACAGTGTTGTTAACAAAAGGCTAAGCTTGAGAGCTAGCATATTTATTTCATTTCATTTGCGATTTTCATGAATAGTTAACGTTGCGTTATGGTAATGAGCTTGAGTCTGTATTCACGATCCCGGATCCGGGATGGGGAGATCAGAAAGGTTAATTACACTGTCATCTCAGATTTTCAAAATATGCTTTACAGCCAACGCTAGACAAGCATTTGTGTAAGTTTATCATGGCATAATGCTATGGGTAGGCTCTGCTACCAGCAGGCAACATTTTCACGAAAATAAGAAAAGCAATCAAATTAAAGCATTTACCTTTGAAGAACTTCGGATGTTTTCACTCAGGAGACTCCCAGTTAGATAGCAAATGTTCCTTTTTTCCAAAAATATTATTTTTGTAGGCGAAATAGCTCCGTTTGTTCTTCACGTTTGGCTGAGAAATCGACCGGAAAATGCAGTCACTACAACGCCAAACTTTTTTCCAAATTAGCTCCATAATATCGACAGAAACATGACAAACGTTGTTTAGAATCAATCCTCAAGGTGTTTTTCACATATCTATTCGATAAAATATCCACAGGGACTATTGGTTTCTCATAAGAAGCGATTGGAAAAATGGCTACTTGTGTACTTTACGCAAGATTTTCTGCGGGAGCCATTATGTGACCACTTGCTAAATGTGGTCCCTTACGGCTATTCTTCAACATAAATGGGTAAAAAGACGTCACAATGCTGTAGGCACCTTGAGGAATACGTAGAAAAGGTAAGCTCATTCGTAGCTTATTCACAGCCATGTAAGGAGTCATTGGCATGAGGCGGTTTCAAAAAATGCGGCACTTCCTGATTGGATTTTTATCTGGGTTTCACCTGTAACATCAGTTCTGGTGCACTCACAGACAATATCTTTGCAGTTTTGGAAACGTCAGAGTGTTTTCTATCCAAAGCTCTATATGCATAGTTGAGCATCTTTTTGTGACAAAATATCTTGTTTAAAACGGGAACGTTTTTCATCCAAAACTGAAAATACTGCCCCTAGAGTCGCAACAGGTCAAAGAAAAACTAACAGAGAGCCGGAATTCTTACTGGTTGGTAGGTGATCAAATATTTATGTCATGCGATAAAATGCAAATGAATTACTTAAAAATCATACAATGTGATTTTCTGGATTTTTGTTTTAGATTCCGTCTCTCACAGTTGAAGTGCACCTATGATAAAAAATTACAGACCTCTACATGCTTTGTAAGTAGGAAAACCTGCAAAATCGGCAGTGTATCAAATACTTGTTCTCCCCACTGTATATACAGTGCCTTGCGAAAGTATTCGGCCCCCTTGAACTTTGCGACCTTTTGCCACATTTCAGGCTTCAAACATAAAGATATAAAACTGTATTTTTTTGTGAAGAATCAACAACAAGTGGGACACAATCATAAAGTGGAACGACATTTATTGGATATTTCAAACTTTTTTAACAAATCAAAAACTGAAAAATTGGGCGTGCAAAATTATTCAGCCCCTTTACTTTCAGTGCAGCAAACTCTCTCCAGAAGTTCAGTGAGGATCTCTGAATGATCCAATGTTGACCTAAATGACTAATGATGATAAATACAATCCACCTGTGTGTAATCAAGTCTCCGTATAAATGCACCTGCACTGTGATAGTCTCAGAGGTCCGTTAAAAGCACAGAGAGCATGAAGAACAAGGAACACACCAGGCAGGTCCGAGATACTGTTGTGAAGAAGTTTAAAGCCGGATTTGGATACAAAAAGATTTCCCAAGCTTTAAACATCCCAAGGAGCACTGTGCAAGCGATAATATTGAAATGGAAGGAGTATCAGACCACTGCAAATCTACCAAAACCTGGCCGTCCCTCTAAACTTTCAGCTCATACAAGGAGAAGACTGATCAGAGATGCAGCCAAGAGGCCCATGATCACTCTGGATGAACTGCAGAGATCTACAGCTGAGGTGGGAGACTCTGTCCATAGGACAACAATCCGTCGTATATTGCACAAATCTGGCCTTTATGGAAGAGTGGCAAGAAGAAAGCCATTTCTTAAAGATATCCATAAAAAGTGTTGTTTAAAGTTTGCCACAAGCCACCTGGGGTTACACACCAAACATGTGGAAGAAGGTGCTCTGGTCAGATGAAACCAAAATTGAACTTTTTGGCAACAATGCAAAACGTTATGTTTGGCGTAAAAGCAACACAGCTGAACACACCATCCCCACTGTCAAACATGGTGGTGGTGGCAGCATCATGGTTTGGGCCTGCTTTTCTTCAGCAGGGACAGGGAAGATGGTTAAAATTGATGGGAAGATGGATGGAGCCAAATACAGGACCATTCTGGAAGAAAACCTGATGGAGTCTGCAAAAGACCTGCGACTGGGACGGAGATTTGTCTTCCAACAAGACAATGATCCAAAACATAAAGCAAAATCTACAATGGAATGGTTCAAAAATAAACATATCCAGGTGTTAGAATGGCCAAGTCAAAGTCCAGACCTGAATCCAATCGAGAATCTGTGGAAAGAACTGAAAACTGCTGTTCACAAATGCTCTCCATCCAACCTCACTGAGCTCGAGCTGTTTTGCAAGGAGGAATGGGAAAAAATGTCAGTCTCTCGATGTGCAAAACTGATAGAGACATACCCCAAGCGACTTACAGCTGTAATCGCAGCAAAAGGTGGCGCTACAAAGTATTAACTTAAGGGGGCTGAATAATTTTGCAAGCCCAATTTTTCAGTTTTTGATTTGTTAAAAAAGTTTGAAATATCCAATAAATGTCATTCCACTTCATGATTGTGTCCCACTTGTTGTTGATTCTTCACAAAAAATACAGTTTTATATCTTTATGTTTGAAGCCTGAAATGTGGCAAAAGGTTGCAAAGTTCAAGGGGGCCGAATACTTTCGCAAGGCACTGTATATACAAATAAAAACTGAATAAAATGTGATGCAAATGAAGATTTCCCTAACATCAGAATGTTTCTGTGCTGTAAATGCCAAAGGCTATGCAAACCAGGTTGGATTATAGGTGTTACTGACCCTGTTCATGCTCTCACTTACAGGCTTCTAACAGGACTGTCTGCTAGCATACCCACACACAAACATCCCTGTGGGTTTCACAGCAGAAAAGTCACTACAGCATTATGTTGTCTGGCTGTGTTACTTCTGTATTCCGATCATCACCCAGGGCTGTTTTCCACTGTCATCGTGTTCTGATTGGAACATTGGTGTAATCACTGAGGGGACTGTCAACAGAACTAGAATGATCATCCTCTTTCTATGGTTCTGTCACTCATCTCATTGTTACAAACAGAAGCCATGATTTCCGGGTGGTTTCAGGAGCGCCAGGTACAATGCTTTACAAAATGAAGGTCCGACATCAACAATTCACACCATGGGCTCTTGGAATTGCCCTTCTGTGTTTATAGATGGAGTGACTTTAAAATGTATAGAACTAAACTGGTTTGTCTATGTACAGACAGACTGCTACTGTAGGGTTGTGTCAGTGATGGTGTTGGTGTTGGGTGGTAATACTAGCAGTGGTTGAAAAGGCATGTGGTTATAGAAATATAAAACACTCTGGACGGTTCTGACTTAGAATATGTGGACAACTACTAATACCTGGGTGTCTGGTTAAACTGTAAACTCTCCTTCCAGACTCACATTAAGCATCTCCAATCCAATATGTAATCAAGAATCGGCTTCCTATTTCGCAACAAAGCTTCTTTCACTCATGCTGCTAAACATGCCCTCGTAAAACTGACTATACTGGCAATGTAATTTACAAAATAGCCTCCAACACTCTACTCAGCAAATTAGATAGTCTATCACAGTGCCATCCTTTTTGTCACCAAGACCCATATACTACCTACCGACCTGTATGCTCTCGTTGGCTGGACGCTCTCGTTGGCTGGACCTCGCTTCATAATCGTCGCCAAACCCACGCCTCAGCTTACTGGTCACCATAGCACGCGCTCCAGCAGGTTTATTTAACTGGTCATCCCCAAAGCCAACTCCTCGTTTGGCCGCCTTTCTTTCAAGTCCTCTAATGCCAATGACTGGAACAAATAGCAAAAATCACTGAAGCTGGAGACATATCTCCCTCACTAACTTTAAGCATCAGCTGTCAGAGCAGCTTACTGATAACTGCACCTGTACACATCCCATCTGTAAATAGCCCACCCAACTACCTCATCCCCATATTGTTATTTATTTTTGCTATTTTGCACCCCAGTATCTCTACTTGCACATCAACATCTGCAAATGTATCACTCCAGTGTTAATGCTAAATTGTAATTACTTCACCACTATGGCCTATTTATTGCCTTACCTCCCTAATCTTACTACATTTGCACACACTGTATATAGATTTTTCAATTGTGTTATTCATTGTACATTTGTTTATCCCATGTGTAACTCTGCTGTTGTTTTTTTCACACTGCATTGCCTTATCTTGGCCAGGTTGCTGTTGTAAATGAGAACTTCTTCTCAACTGGCCTACCTGGTTAAATAAAGGTGAACATTTAAATAAATACAAATTATAGATACATTTCTGTGGTGTAAATGCAACGCACACACATGCACACACACACAAACACACTAACATTTTTCTCATTATTCATGTTCTGGGGGCATTTCTGCAGACTGGTCACTAGCTGGCACAGCCACAAAGTAATAAAATCTGAATTTAAACCTAACCTTAACCACACTGCTAACACTAATGCCTAACCTTAAATTAGGACCAAAAAGCAACAACAACAAAAAATAATCACACTTTTTTATAATATAGCTAATTTCAATTTTGCAGTTGGGGCATCTAGTGGAAATCCCTCAGTTCTGCCTCAAGGACAATACTCATATTAATAAACGTCAACCTGCCACACACATCCCTCAACCCACAGCCTGTTTCTAATATATCTCCCCATCTCTCCCACCTCACCAGGTGATGGAGGGACCTGCGTGTAATCCAATGAGATCTGACAACTCATTACCTTTCATAGCATGCAGTAATTATTATTTTATTCACTTTCAATTTGTTGTGTTACAAATCAATGGCTGTCTTCCATTCTGCTAACATTTGTCTTCAGGGCTCTCCGGTGCTGTGAGACGTTTTATCTGGAAACACTTATTCCTGGTAAAGACTGACAGGAATCTAAATGTCTATCTGGGAAAGGAGACACATACAACAAACCTTAGCTCATGAACATGTGCTGTTTGTATGAATTGGCGACTTAAAAGAACATTTCACCATTTTTCAACTTTAAATCATCATCTCTAGCACCACCCCAACATCAACATATGTGGAAATTGCATGTTTCTACGTTTTCTAGTAAAAAAGATAGAGGAAGATAATTGTTTCCATTGACATCATCAGTGTGCATTGTGATTTTAACCAATTATGTGTATTGCCTACTAATTGATTGCCCTAGGACCATGCCCCAGGACTACCTGACATGATGACTCCTTTCTGTCCCCAGTCCACCTGACCGTGCTGCTGCTCCAGTTTCAACTGTTCTGCCTTATTATTATTCGACCATGCTGGTCATTTATGAACATTTGAACATCTTGGCCATGTTCTGTTATAATCTCCACCCGGCACAGCCAGAAGAGGACCACCCCACATAGCCTGGTTCCTCTCTAGGTTTCTTCCTAGGTTTTGGCCTTTCTAGGGAGTTTTTCCTAGCCACCGTGCTTCTACACCTGCATTGCTTGCTGTTTGGGGTTTTAGGCTGGGTTTCTGTACAGCACTTTGAGATATCAGCTGATGTACGAAGGGCTATATAAATACATTTGATTTGATGATGTCACTGGAAACACTTATCTTCCTCTATCTTTTTTTTTTACTACAAATCATAGAAAAGCACAATTTTCACATGTTTTGATGTTGCTGCTAGAGATTAAGTTGAAAAAAATATATTTTCCTTTACATGCAAAGACTTTACTATGCCTTATCATTGCAAAGAGAAAACAAAACTACTAGCCTTCCTCTGTTGCCAATTGTTAAGTACAAATGGTGTTGCGTTTCTGTTGTACTGTACATCAACACATTTGATTGTTTGAATGTTCTTTGTAGTAGTTATTTTGTTTCAATGCATTTTCTATACAAGCTTCAGCAACATACAAGTCTGAGACACTAGTTGTGGCTAAGTTCTCATGTTTTATCTGCCCAAGTGTTGTGTTGAGGTAAATCCTCAATTTTCTCTTAAATAACCGTTTGTTTGTACCTGTCCACCATTCTTTCCTCTCTCACACCATTTACACATTCTGTCAGACAGGATTTCACTCCAGACTTTTATTAATTGAGGTTAGATGCAATGCAATTGCTCTGGACTCTCTGACCTCCTTCAGTACAAAGGATCCCAGGCCATGTCATGTGACACCGCTCTAAAATGACAGCCACCAAGGTTTGACAGACGAAGAAACTAATTTCTGCACAGTGATGATTGTATGCTAGAGCAGTGGTTCTAAAATCTTTCCTCAGGAACCCCCAGACGTTTCACAATTTTTGCTGTCACTCTGAACTAGCTTTCCCTGAACCAGGGCTTAAGGATTATGGAGAAGTTGAAACATTATGCTAACTTTGGAATAGATAAAATAGTTGTAACGGCTGGGGTTCCCTGAAGAGACGTTTGTGAAGTTGTTCTAATTCCTATGCAGTAACAACCACTGTGGAATCAACATTGTATTAAACATGTTGCTGCATATACCATGCTGCAATCTCAGTCAACACATTTTATATTAGCGTGATTCATTTTGTAACATAAATCATTCAGAGAGAGAGAAAGCGAGAGTGCAAGCGAGAGATAACCATATTGTACTGAACACAATGGGAGACAGAGAGCTGGTTTCAAGCGCAGGGCACAGCAGGTGTTTATTTCTAAAGGACCTCAGGAGGAGGCAGGTCCAGGGGCAGGCAGAAGGTCATACATAGGGTCCAAAACGGCAACAGTGCAGGCAGGGAAAAGGCTAATAACGTCATCCGGGAGATAAGGCAATAAGTTGATAACAGGAAAGCCGATAGGCTAAAGTACAGGCAGAGAATAGGTCAAAGGCATTGTTAGTGAGGCAAGCAAAAACTATCATACACAAGATGAGTACATTACGGTAAACCCAGCGCTCTGCCTATAAGTGTGTCACAAAACAAACAATACTTTACAATGATGAGGTGCAAAGAACTGAACTAAATAGTGTGTGATAATGACATACAGGTGTGTGAACAGGTGACCAGAATTCAGGTGATTGGGATCTGGAGAGTGATCTTTGTTCAGGGAATCTACATGTTTGAGAGTGTGAGTTGGAAGCAGACGTTACACATATTACAAGCCTGTGACGTGAATAGAGAATAGAGTTTTCCAGGGAGGTGAAGTTTTATTTGTCCTCTGAGACCCGGGGTTTCTCCCTGCCTGCTGTGTCTTATAGGCTGTGTCACCAGCAAAGGGCAGTAGTATAAGTGAAGTTGCTTTGTAGTGTAATGGAGGTCATAAAAAGTAAAATAGCTTAGTGATGCATTTACTGCTGTCCATAAAATAATACTCATCACAGAGTTGCTGCATGCAGTGGCCCAAAAACACACTCTGTCATCTTCATTAACTGAGAATGTTGTATAAACTTTATAGAGTAATATGTGTAGTTGGGTGAAAACATTATACCTACAGTATTTGAATGTTATTTTCATGTACATCATCATCATTAGTCACTTACTATGATTGGTGGATGTTACCATGACAAAATGCAAACTGTCCCTCACTCCATCCAACCCCAAAATCGCAGTTCTTAATTATTCCATGATTGCAACAATCTCCATTAAATTACATTGAGATTAAATGTTAGTTTTTAAGTCAATGTTTAATTTTCTAGACAATGCAATGCAATGGTAAATAAAGGGGTCTGACTCCATTATAGTGTGATTCATCATCATTAACACAGATGGTGCAGTGAGTGCCATCGTAATGAGAATGTATAGTCTGGTCCGTAGGAAGGGCAGGATGCTGGTCAGCACATAGACACCCACGCTTTGTCACCCTTATGGCATCCTATTCACCCTATTCCCTTTGGGACCTATTTAAAATTAGTGAACTATATAGGGGATTGGATACCATTTGGGATGCACACCCAGTTTCCTTTTCTACAACTTCCACACAATGTCAATGTAAACACACTTCAAGTAGAGGTCATCTTCAGGACCATTTGCCCCTGTGTGGTTCTTCCAGGTCATTGCTATCTCTCTCCATTTGTTCTGTTTTGCAGCCATTTGCAGAGAGGTCATTTCAGCCGTCCAGCTGTCGCTGTTCGTGGTGCTGAACATGTAAACCACTACAAACTCCAAATGTACATAATCTACTAACATATTAATATTCAGATTACTCAAGTGTGAGGAGAAACAATACATGTTACACCCAATGGTTTCGATTTTCCCCTCTGTGCTGTAGAGTAACTTTTTTCACTGAATTATTTAGCAATGGTATTGTACGCATGTAGAAAATGTAGTTTCAAAGTGCCGTGATGCTAAAACCTTCCAATACACTATTTACTTGTGTGTACACTGAACACACTGCCTTCTGAAAGTATTCATACTGAGATGTTATACATTTGAATGTGCTATAGCCTGAATTAAACATGTATTAAATTGACATTTTTTTGTCACAATAGTCCATAATCTAAAAGTCGGCTTATGTTTTTCGAAATGTTTACACATGAATTAAAAAAATCTTGAGTCATTAAGTATTCAACCCCTTTGTTATGGCAAGCCTAAACAAGTGCAGGAGTAAAAATGTGCTTAACACGTCACATAATTATTTTGCAATAGTGTTTAACGTTTTTTTTAATTGACTAGCTCATCTCTGTACCCAACACATACAATTATCTGTAATGTCCCTCAGTCGAGCAGTGAATTTCAAACACAGATTCAACCACAAAAACCAGGAAGGTTTTCCAATGCCTCCAAAGCAGTGCACGTATTGGTACCTCACAAAAAAATCAGATATTGAATATCCCTTTGTGCATGATGAAGTTATTAATTCAACTTTGGATGGTGTATCAATAGACCCAGTCTCTACAAAGATATGTTCCTGAGTGGCCTAGGTACAGTTTTGACTTAAATCGTCTTGAAAATATATGGCAAGACTTGAAAAGGGCTAGCAATGATCAACAAGCAACTTGAATATTTGTTTTATATTAATGTGCAAATATTACCCAGAAAGATTTGCGGCTGTAAACACTGCCAAAGGTGATTCTAACACATATTGACACTGGGGTGAGAATACTTATGCAAATGAGATGTTCCTGTATTTCATTTTCAATAAATGTGCAAGAATGTATAAAAACATATTTTTACTTTGTCATTATGGGGTATTGTGTATAGATGGGTGAGATTAAAAAAAACATGTAATCCATTTTGATTTCAGGCTGTAGCACAACAAAATGTGGGATAAGTCAAAGGGTGTGAATACTTTCTGAAGGCACTGTATATGTATATGTTAGTACAAAATCATGGACTGTAAATTGACAACTCTACAGTGGCCAGAAAGTGACTGACAGATGCTTCAGGTGCATAATCTGCTTCAAAAGGTGGGAAGGTACTACTTTTATTAATTATTTTATGAAAAACTATTTTTTTCTGGGAAAATCAGATATAATGTATTTTTGTACAAGAGAAAATATGGCCAAATTACATTGCCCATCGCCTCGGCAGGAAGATTGGTCCTCCCCACCCTTCTAAAACCCATAACAGTGTCCTGACTGTCAAGATAAGACAGCTATTCCCCATTTTACAGACAAGCAGCATTTGTTGTTCTACTTTGATCACTCTGCAGGGCCAGGGCTTTCACGCTGCCAGAAGGGTTTATATGTCCTGCCTGTTGTTGCTGCTGTTGTAACCCACAATCACAAATTGTCATGAAATAGACATAAATTACTTATGCGAGAAATGTGACAGACAAAAAAGTCAATTTGCTCGTGTCTACCAGACAATTTTTTCTACAGTCACGACAGTCTTGTATACACTCTAGACCCAAACTGTTATAGGCCTATATCCATCCTGCCCTGCCTTTCAAAAGTCTCTGAAAGCCAAGTTAACAAACAGATCACTGAACATTTCCAATCCCACCGTACCTTCTCTGCTATGCAATCCGGTTTCCGAGCTGGTCATGGGTGCACCACAGCCACGCTCAAGGTACTAAACGATATCATAACCGCCATCGATAAAAGACAGTACTGTGCAGCCGTCTTCATCGACCTGGCCAAGGCTTTCGACTCTGTCAATCACTGTATTCTTATCGATAGACTCAGCAGCCTTGGTTTCTCAAATGACTGCTTCGCCTGGTTCACCAACTACTTCTCAGTTCAGTGTGTCAAATCGGAGGGCCTGTTGTCCGGACCTCTGGCAGTCTCTATGTGGGTGCCACAGGGTTCTATTCTCTGGACGATTATTTTCTCTGTATATATCAACGATCTCGCTCTTGCTGCAAGTGATTCCCTGATCCACCTCTACGCAGACGACACCATTCTGTATACATCTGGTCCTTCTTTGGACACTGTGTTAACAAACATCCAAACGAGCTTCAATGCCATAAAACAGTCATTCTGTGGCCTCCAACTGCTCTTAAACGCTAGTAAGACTAAACGCATGCTTTTCAACCGATCACTCCCCGCAGCCACCAGCCCGACTAGCATCATTGCTCTGGACGGTTCTGACTTAGAATATGTGGACAACTGTAAATTCTCCTTAGAGTCTCATATTAAACATCTCCCAACCAAAATTAAATCTAAAATTGGCTTCCTATTTCACAACAAAGCTTCCTTCACTCACGCTGCCAAACATACCCTCGTAAAACTGAGTATCCTACCGATCCTCGATTTACAAAATAGCCTCCAACACTCTACTCAGCATACTGGATGCAGTCTATCACAGTGCCATCTGTTTTGTCATCAAAGCCCCATTTGCGACCTGTATGTTCTTGTTGGCTGGCCCTCGCTACATATTCGTTTCCAGACCCACTGGCTCCAGGTCATCTATATGTCTTTGCTAAGTAAAGCTCTGCCTTATCTCAGCTCACTGATCACCAAAACAACACCCACCCGTGGCACGCGCTCCAACAGGTATATCTCACTGGTCATTACCAAAGCCAACACCTCCTTTGGCCGCCTTTCCTTCCAGTTCTCTGCTGCCAATGACTGGAACGAATTGCAAAAATCAATGAAGTTAGAGACTAATATCTCCCTCACTATCTTTAAGCATCAGCTATCTGAGCAGCTTACCGATCCCTCCAATTGTACACCGCACGCACATCTGTAAATAGCCCACCAACTACCTACCGCATTCCCATATTGTTTTATTTATTTATTTGCTCTGTTGCACACCAGCATTTCTACTTGCACATCATCATCTGCACATCTATCACTCCAGTGTTAAATTGCTAAATTGTAATTACTTCGCTACTATGGCCTATTTATTGCCTTACCTCCTCACGCCATTTGCACACACTGTATATAGACTTTTTCTAATGTGTTCTTGACTCTGTTTATTTGACTGTATGTTTGTTTATTCCATGTGTAACTCTGTTACATTTGTTTGTGTTGCACTGCTTTGCTTCATCTTGGCCAGGTCACAGTTGTAAATGAGAACTTGTTCTCAACTGGCCTACCTGGTTAAATAAAGGTGAAAATAAAATAAAAAAAATTAAGTCAAAGATTTAGTCAGTAGGTTAGTTAAGACAGAAAAAATCGGAGGGAGATTGGTCAGGGAGGATGTACAGGCATTTAAAACCAAAGGACTAGCAATCAAATGTTGCCCTTTCGAATCACATGATGGACAATAAAATTGTAGCTAATTTGCAACTACTTACTACTTTTCAACTACTTAGCTAGCATGTTAGCTCACTCCAACCTTAACCGTTTAACTAATTAGTTAACATGTTACCTTACCCCAACCCTAACCTTAACCTCTAGCCTAACTAACGTTGGAAATCTAGTTAACCTAGCTAACGTTAGCCGCAACAAAATTGTGTACTAGTCACAAATGCGTTAGGAAGAAAATCATGTGGTGGACACGAAGAAAATTTGTGCTTGTCACAAATTTCGAATAAGTAATTGGTGTCTATTTCATAATCTCTGTGTTAGCTGATGATGCGGTTGTTGTTCTTGTTGTTTTTATTTCTGTGATGAGTATATGGTAGTACACATTTGAAGGAGCAATCTTAAAGCTGTTCAATTAAAACAAATGAAGGATTGTAGCTTCAAGTATAATTTTATGATGGGGATCCTTTTACCTGAGGTCTAGAGACAGGGGAGAGGGGCTCTATGTCTGTCCTTGTTATCTGGTGTGGTCAGGGCCTGGTGCTGCTGTCTGAACCTCTGGGTAGAGCTGTCTGCCAGGGTTCTGCTCTGTGGAGAGAACAGAGACAGTGACCATGGAGCATGACAGGATTGAGCGGGTTTGTCTCTTGTGGGTTTGTTTCCCTCCACCTCCACCTTCCCAAATCTGTCCTCCTTGAGCTCCACAGGTGGAGTGGAAAAGTGGGCAACAAATACTGGGATTCATTCATAGTGGCCAACGTTTAATAGTACCTATCAATCATTGTTTGAAACAGCAGCAGTTGGATGTGCTTGACTATACTTTCTGCACAACTGCACTTTCAGCTCCAAATACAGACACATGCATGAAAAGTATTATATAAAATAGTTGATTTGAATGAACAGAACTTTCTGTAAATAATAGTTTATTTATACACATGCATACACACACACGATAACATATGCAGTATACACACACACGTACACATGGATTTTATGTTGTAGATGTGTGGTAGTGGAGTATGGGCCTGAGGGCACACAGCTAGTGTGTTGTGAATTCTGTAATGAATGTATTGTAATGTTTTTAAAATTGTATAACCGCCTTAATTCTGCTGGACCCCAGGAAGAGTAGCTGCTGCCTTGACAGCAGCTAATAGGGATCCATAATAAATATTTACAAATACAATAGCAAGCAGATAACAGGGGTGAGATGGGCGTTACTTGGCGTAAGTTTACAGATTAAACTTCAGTGGACACTTCACATTGAACCCTCTCCAGTCAATAAGTCTGAAAACATTTCCCATTCAACGTGTTTGTGAAAATCATTTTTTTTTTTTTCTGTTTTCAATCAAAATAGAATTATGCGAGAGGAAAATAGGTCAGCTGTTGCTTAGGACAGAAAACTATCATGATCCTCCTCCTCAATCCCTCTGTTTTGGCTGGTTTGACAGCCCTGGGCGAGAATGCAAAGAATTTCAAGGCAGAGCTAGCTTTCACATGGCCGGGATGATAATGCAGAATAAGACTAGATGGGAGGGAGATGGGTGGATGTGGGGTGGTGGTTATCATTCAGCCATGGGATAGCTAGAGAGGGAAGAATTGCCCATTTTACAGAAGCAGCAATGAGGTGGCTTATTTGGGCAATAAGGCAGTGGAGTCTTTTCTAATGAGTCAAACATACAAAATAACAAATCAGAAGACCTCCAACTCAACCTCTTAACTCTTCTGGTAAACTGTCAATGGAGGGATAGATGGTGTCATATTTCATTATACAGATTCATATTCATTCATGTGGTCATGTGTATCTGTATCTGTTTCATTGTGCGATAATACAGTGCAAAATTGGGTAACATTTTGGGTAACAGTCTTCTTAAAGCAGTATGCTGCTTTTTAACCATGAAGTAGTGGTTTAGCAACATCATTTAATTTTGTCAAGCATACCTGCAGACACATGACTAACTATGGTGGCCCTAAGGGGCAAAATAGCTTCCCATAAACACTAAAACAAACTGGGTTTCCAATGTAAATTCATGTTTTAGAACAGTTTTACAAAGTACTTTTAAAATACTGGTAATCTGGTTCCTTGCTGATGACACTGAGTGTGTAAAAGTGCCCTTAAGTATTTTACAGAGTCATGAGAGGGTTTTAAATATTTAACCAGACTGATGTTTCTCTCAAAGGCATCATCCTGAGCTGTAATCGTGTCCCTTAGCAAGACAAAGAGTCTTGTGAGAGATCTTTCGAGATCTTTGCCTTCAATTATTCAAAGCAAATCCTTTGAAGGTCATGAACAGTTAAAATTTGTCATAAAATTGGATGAGATTTGAAGGACACCAGATCAAAGTATGAAAAATGTATGTTGCTTCTACATTGATAAAGTTTGATCATGAAGTTACGGCAGGGTAGCCTAGTGGTTAGAGTGTAACCGGAAGGTTGCAAGTTCAAACCCCTGAGCTGACAAGGTACAAATCTGTCGTTCTGCCCCTGAACAGGCAGTTAACCTGCTGTCATTGAAAATAAGAATTTGTTCTTAACTGACTTGCCTGGTAAAATAAAAATACTGGTCTTTTCCCCCATGTCAAACACATGGGTTCATTGTTAAGGGGACAAGGTGGCATCACCTTAACTCTTATTTTAATACACCAATGGTAACATGATATTCTCTTGCCTTGTAACCAACATCGGAGAAGACGTGTTTGCAGAGGGGCGAGTTTTATATAGCTAGATAGCTCCTCTACGGGTACCACAATTTTACTTCTGGGGGTTGTACAAAACTCGAACACAGTTGTCAAGTCAACACATCTGTCAGTACTGTGAAGCATATCAGAAGAGACATGCCAAACAGGAGATATGCAATTTCAAATTTGCTTGAGATGATTTTACTGCAACACTGCTCACTGCATCAAAGTCGCTTGACATAGGCGTTTCAAAGAGCTGTCAGTCAAGGTGAGCTCATGACTAGGCTCATGACTAAGCTACCCGCCCACTCAGCATGTCTTTTTAAACTTTCTTGTAGTTAGGCTTGAGAGAAAAAGTAGTTTTCAGAATGGCTTTTCAGGACTTAAGAATTATTTATATTTTCAGCAGGAACCTTCTACCCCCAGTGAGTGGCATTGTAAGTAAAGAAATGAACATGAATTCTGATGTCGGTTGGTATGTTGTTAAAGTGCATTTTTCTCTGGGACTGTGTGTTGTAATTTATGTACCTGATCTATATGCTGTAGCTAAGGCTTTATGTAACATAAAATTCCTACATTTTCCAATGACATCAACCATTTATTATAAGACTGTAATGCAGTAAAAAAATAGCCATGAGAATATAGCAGTCTGGTTGAGATTGTAAAAATAGTTGTATCATACATATCCCTACCAGAACAGGGATGACATATCAGGTAGACCATTTCTGTAGGTATTTTTTTGGTCAGAATGACTACCAATTACAGTAGCTTTACTGTCAGAACAACCTCTTCAGTTCTCTGTTTATTTTCCTCCCAGCTTGTTCAGGACTAAATCTGGGGCTCAGAGAAAATGCAACTCTATAATTTATCTTCCTGCAGCTAGCTGGCCTTTAGCTCTTCAGATCCAAGACAAACAAAACCAATGCATCACTTCTTAGACACAATGAAAGAGAGATGTGTGAGTAAACCCAGTCACAAGGTTTAACAGGGCCATAGTGAAAGACTTATGGCTCAATTCAATCAGATCTGCTTTAGCCATCATCTGCATGTTTTGCCGGTGTCAGAGGTGGAACTGCATTACAGCTGTCACATCCACAAGTAGCTCCCGGCATTATACCTAGAGCGAACATTCCCATTGGCTGCACTATGTCGTATTAAGATAAATCCTATGCAGTCTTCTTTACAAGTTTAAACACTGGAATGTGAGATGAAATCTACACCTTGATCATGCTTTTCAATTTGAGTGTCATTATGTCTATAAAGCCTACACTTTCACAGTTTGAACTTCTAACGAGTGGGACGGATATGGCTTTTTGACAATTATCACAAGAGCAGCTGTGAAAACCTCCAACACAGTGAAAACATCAGCTACGTGGGTGTCGGTTATCGCTGGTTAACGCTTGATCTACCATCTTGGTGTCATGTTGTTTTGCTACCGTGCTATGTTGTTGTCTTAGGTTTCTCTTTATGTAGTGTTTTGGTGTCACTCTTGTCGTGATGTGTGTTTTGTCCAATAATTGTATTTTATTTTGTATTTTTAATCCCAGCCCCTGTCCCTGCAGGAAGCCTTTTTCCTTTTAGTAGGCCATTATTCTAAATACACCTAGTTTCATAAAGGTTATCATTTTTTTTTAAATAAAACATCTGATTGGATATAGGCCGTAGTTTTACCTGCATTTGTCACGTAATTTTTATGTGCAACTTTAAGATTCTAAAAATAAGTGACTGAACCAACAGGCTCCTTAGTAAGTAATGAACTGTTCTCTATCAACGCCGTATGAACTGCCTGAGAAACGTTACTCTACGCACTGCTGTCAGACGTTAGCTGTCAGACGTTAGCTGTCAGACGTTAGCTCTCAAATGTTGAACCTTAAAAAATAAAATACTCATTTTTAATGGTCAGCGAGTGTTGCACCTTTTCCATTTCAAAGTGATAATTATAAATACATGTTCAATAATAGCTTTTTATTTTCTTGATTAGAAAAGTGTATTATTGAACATTTATTTTTAATTATCACTTTGAAATGGAAAAGGTGCAACACTCGCTCACCGTTAAAAATGCATATTTGATTTTTTAAGAAGCTTTTTAACTTTGCTTAAATTAAACATTGAGTTAATGGTGAGCGAGTGTTGCACCTTTTACTTTTCAAAGTGATAATTTAAAATGTTTGTTCAATAATACACTTTTCTAATCAAGAAAATAAAAAGCTGTATCGTGCTTGTTTTTATGTCCCGTATTATGCGTTTCAGTGCTATTTTATATGTAATTGTCTATTATGTAAATTCTGCATTTCTTCAGCTTTGGCAATTGTGAGCAAGAATCAATTTACTCTAAGTCACCCATATCTAATCTGTGGAATTCTTTGTTTATTCATTCACCCAAGGTTTCAATAAATCTTAAACTCAGAAAAAACCACCCGCCGAGTTTAGAAAAATAATTTGATAATCAACATTGCAACATACTGGTTGTAACTAAGTATAAATATACTACGAATTACGAAATACCAACAACATGCCCATTGCAAGGTGTTCATGACCACAGTTATATGTTAGCATCTCTCCTCTCATTAAGGGTGTGTTGCTGTCGATAGAGGACCATCTGTCTTTGGAGTCCTGATTTGCCATAATGGGGGTGGGGTGTTAATAAACAGAGCCCATGGGCCCATGTGTGTCCAATTAATAGTTCTTAACTTTAAAGGGTGTGTGTTTGTGGTAAACAATGACTCTTTAATCATCAGTGGTAGGACCTGGTGGAGCCATGTGACAGGAAGAGCCACAAGTCATTACTATGTGATGCTAATAATCATCAAATCAAATTTGATTTGTCACATACACACGGTTAGCAGATGTAGCGAAATGCTTGTGCATCTAGTTCCGACCATGCAGTAATAACCAACGAGTAATCTAACCTATCAATATCACAACAACTACCTTATACACACAAGTTTAAAAGGGATGAATAAGAATATAAAAACATATGAATGAGTGCTGGCCGAACGGCATAGGCAAGATGCAGTAGATGGTATAGAGTGCAGTATATACATATGAGATGAGTAATGTATGCTATGTAAACATTATATAAAGTGGCATTGTTTAAAGTGGCAAGAGATACGTTTATTACATCCATTTCTCCATTAATAAAGTGGCTAGAGTTGAGTCAGTATGTTGGCAGCAGCCCCTCAATGTAAGTGATGGCTGTTTAACAGTCTGATGGCCTTGAGATAGAAGTGGTTTTTCAGTCTCTCGGTCCCCGCTTTGATGCACCTGTACTGACCTCGCCTTCTGGATGATAATGGGGTGAACAGGCAGTGGCTCGGGTGGTTGTTGTCCTTGATGATCTTTTTGGCCTTCCTGCGACATCGGGTGGTGTAGGTGTCCTGGAGCGCAGGTAGTTTGCCCCCGGTGATGCGTTGTGCAGACCTCACTACCCTCTGGAGAGCCTTGCGGTTGTGGGTGGCGCAGTTGCCGTACCAGGCGGCGATACAGTCCGACAGGATGCTCTCAATTGTGCATCTATAAACGTTTGGGAGTGTTTTTGGTGACACGCCAAATTTCTTCAGCCTCCTGAGGTTGAAGAGGCGCTGCTGCTAACAGTGTTAGTGTTAACAATTCAACTGTTTATCTAAGATACGTATGTATTAGCAATAGATATGTGTCAAGGAAACGTAATATTTCTCCCTTTACATCAGTTCCTCTGGTAATGCGTATGATCCGCTGGCAAACAGATGTCCCATTCCTCCATAGACGAGACATTGAGCTAATGCTAAAGCACATTTGTATTCTCATTCCTGTTATTCCTGTCTGAAATATGACCACCATTGGCTTAAAGGACAAGCCCCTGCCATCATATATTTCTGGAAAGCTGCTTAGCTAATGCAGTTTGTACTCATTACCTTTACCTACAGGGGTATAAGAACTATAGCCTCAGTGCTGCCCCTGATCTTCCAGCTAGAGCTGTTGACCGTTCCCTACTGTTTTTCTATTGAATGCATTGAACTCAGCAAATCTGCAGTGAAATACAGTTTCAGATACACAATCCTTTGTTGGCCCGTTGCTTCTTTCATGGAATCCTATCTACATAATATTTATGACACAACTTTACAGTTGATAGGTAGATTATAATAACAAAGCAGATAACTAATCAGATAGATACAACTGACAAATGTTTGCTATAATACACAGCAATGCCAATTGGGACCTGAGCATTCTTGATCTAAATAAATAGCTGAAAATTAAGGGTTCTGAATGGGGGTCTTCTCCCTTGTCATCTTCAGGAGCAGGTGCATGGCCTCAGGCACTATCCCACTCTGGCTCACTCAACAAACATTTGTGTTTTGACATTCATAGATGATAATGCCCAAACCAACCATCCATTTGGCTGAGGACACTGACGTTAAAAAAGGGTAGGTGGGCAGGGGTGGAGAAGAAACAGAGAGAGAGACAAAAAGAAAAAGGGATGTGGCAGGCAGGGTGAAAGTTCTTTCTGGCTGTGAATACATTAGCGGTGTCCTAATGGTATCATTAGGACCATTCAAAGTTAGCCTTGTTGTTTTTCAATCATCTGCTCATGAAATAGATTAGGAAGAGACTATTTGGACAAAAAATACCCGTTTCAGGAAGCTATCCATACATCGCACTTACTACGTTACAGAAGAGGAATTTTAATGTTTTTGTTTTTTTTGGGGGGGGGGGGGGGGGTATAAATGCCTTCCCAAACTTGTGAACTTTCATGTGCCTTAATAGCTGACTTGTATGATATCTGTAAATATGAATACAACTGTTAAGTTATGAGCCTAGTTTGTTGAACCATGGAAAACTACAGAAACCTTTCCGCTAGCCATGATTGGCTGAGATGAATGGACTGGTCATGCCGATAGAGAAGTTCGGATTGGTCTGTCATATGGCATTCTTCAGTGAGCTGCTCAGCATGGGTAGATAATCCTTGTCACCGCTGCTTTTTTTAAAACTATGATGTTAGCCATGGAGAACTGCAAAGTGTTGCTACTGCTCTCAACAATACTTCTTCCCTGAATTTAGCAAGCGCTATCGACAAAGATCAGTGGAAAAAAGTTGTGATGGATTCATTTCTGCACAAGTTCAGTGTGAACTGGAGTAACTTGACACAATGCAGGCCAAACAAGCTACAGAAACAAAATAGAGTTAGCTAAAGTGGTTCCAATCAGCGTGAAGGTAGTCTAGATACATTTTCAGACATTATACATTGAAAGTTAGCTAGCTGGCTCACTAGCTAACGTTAAGTGTATGATCTGTGTAGTAATGTTATATGTATCTCAGAAATCCATTTGCATTGCTAGTTATAGCCTAATGTTAGCTGGTTAGCTAACAATGAACCTAGTTGGTTAGCCTTAGCTACAGTGCCTTGCGAAAGTATTCGGCCCCCTTGAACTTTGCGACCTTTTGCCACATTTCAGGCTTCAAACATAAAGATATAAAACTGTATTTTTTTGTGAAGAATCAACAACAAGTGGGACACAATCATGAAGTGGAACAACATTTATTGGATATTTCAAACTTTTTTAACAAATCAAAAACTGAAAAATTGGGCGTGCAAAATTACCTATAGAAATAATGACATTCAAATTGAAAATCATGAGGATTTCTATCAGCCTTATCGAGGTGTGGATTACCTATCACATTCCAGTGTCCAATTTCTGGTAATGTAGCTCCGTGCAGCCAATGGCAATTTCCACTTCAGATATAATGCTGGGAGATGCTTGTGGATTTGATAACCCTAACATAGTTCCACCTCCAAAACAACGACTATGCAGGTGTCCACTAGTGTGGATCTGATTGAATCTAGCCCCCAGCTTGTAGAAATGCTCTCATTATTTATTTAAACACATTAATGCCTCAGCAGTGCCAACAAATGGTTATTTGTTACCAAGAACATACAGTATATACACACTCTCAAAAATATGAGTATGATTACAGTAGAGTGTTGTTCCTTGGTGTACAAAATGGCCTAAACGTACACATAAGGTAAAGTCTTTTTGAAATCTGACACAGCAGTTGCATTAATAACAAGAGCAATACACCAAATGAAAGATACACTTCTTGTTAATCTACTCATCATATTCAAGTTCAAAAAGGCTTTACAGCGAAAGCACAACATATGATTATGTTAGGTCAGAGCCAAGTCACAAAAACACACACAGCCATTTTTCCAGCCAAGGAGAGGAGTCACAAAAAGCAGATATTTAGATAAAATGAATCACGAACCTTTGATGATCTTCATCAGATGACACTCATAGGACATCATGTTACACAATACATGTATGTTTTGTTCGATAAGGTTTCATATTTATATCCAAAAATCTCAGTTTACATTGCCGCGTTACGTTCAGTAATGTTTTGCTTGCAAACCATCCGGTGATTTTGCAGAGAGCCACATCAATTTACAGAAATACTCATAATAAACATTGAATAAAGATACAACTGTATTCACAGAATTAAATATACACTTCTCCTTAACCTTTCTGATCTCCCCATCCCGGATCCGGGATCGTGAATACAGACTCAAGCTCATTACCATAACGCAACGTTAACTATTCATGAAAATCGCAAATGAAATGAAATAAATATGCCATCTCTCAAGCTTAGCCTTTTGTAAACAACACTGTCATCTCAGATTTTCAAAATATGCTTCTCAACCATAGGAAAACAATCATTTGTGTAAAAGTAGCTAGCTAGCGTAGCATTTAGCGTTAGCATTAGCGTTAGCATCAGCACGCAACATTTCAACAAAAACATAAAAGCCTTCAAATAAAATCATTTACCTTTGAAGAACTTCAGATGTTTTCAATGAGGAGACTCTCAGTTAGATAGCGGATGCTCAGTTTTTCCAAAAAGATTCTTTGTGTATTAGAAATAGCTCCATTTTGTACATCACATTTGGCTACCAAAAAAACCCGAAATTCAGTCCTCAAAACGCGAACTTTTTTCCAAATTAACTCCATAATATCGACTGAAAACATGGCAAATGTTGTTTAGAATCAATCCTCAAGGTGTTTTTCACATATCTCTTCGATGATATATCGTTCGTGGAAGCATGGTTTCTCCTCTCAATCAAATGGAAAAATACTTGCACATGGCTTTGCGCACCAGTTTCGACGCAGGACACCAGGCGGACACTTGGAAAATGTAGTCTCTTATGGTCAATCTTCCAATGATATGCCTACAAATACATCACAATGCTGCCGACATCTTGGGGAAACGGCAGAAGGTCTAAGCTTATTCCTGTCGCATTCACAGCCATATAAGGAGACATTAGAAAACAGAGCTTCAGAAATTCTGCTCATTTCCTGTTTGACGTATCATCTTGGTTTCGCCTGTAGAATGAGTTCTGGGGCACTTACAGACAAAATCTTTGCAGATTCTGAAACTTCAGAGTGTTTTCTTTCCAAAACTGAATATGAATATGCATAGTCGAGCATCTTTTCGTGACAAAATATCGCGCTTAAAACGGGAACGTTTTTTATCCAAAAATGAAATAGCGCCGCTAGAGATGCAACTGGTTAATACAAATGCTAAGTCACTCACCTACCATTGCACCTTGTACCAAATGGTAGGTTGAACCTCACTTTATATGCACAGAAAGATAAATTTGTATGTGTTCATCTACAAACTCCCTCTTTACCCCTGTAGTCTGGTCTCCTTCACCACCAGCAGTTACCATACCTGGTCTGCTAGGTGGTTGCTACTTGAAGTCCCCAGTACATTCACAGTATTAGGCAAGACTGCCTTCTCTTCTTATGCACCAGAGGCATGGAATAGCCTAAAATCCGTGCTTCAACTAGATATGTTAGTGCCACTGAATGAATTTAAAATATTGATGGAAGACTGTTACGGAGGAGCGTAAATGCATTTTTTTAGGCTGGATCATGTTGTTTTAATCATGTAATGTATTGGTTGTTGCTGCCTTCTTCGCCAGGTCTCCCTTGAATAAAGGTTAAATACATTTGGTGTGTAGTACCTTACCTTAGTGCTATTTTCTGTTCCAACTAACTGTGAGTGTAGCTTTGAAAAGGAGGTGATGGCAGGTCTAAGAAGAGCTCCTGACACAGTTTCTTCATTAGTAGCACCAGGGGGACTATTCAGAAAGTTTATGCATCCTAAATTGCACCCTATTCCATATGTAGTGAACTATACAGGGGATAGGGTGCCTTTTGTGGCCATCCCACATATGCTCTCTCTAATTCTCTCTTTCTTTCTCTCTCTCGGAGGACATGAGCCCTAGGACCATGCCCCAGGAATACCTGACATGATGACTCCTTGCTGTCCCCAGTCCACCTGACCGTGCTGCTGCTCCAGTTTAAACTGTTCTGCCTTATTATTATTCGACCATGCTGGTCATTTATGAACATTTGAACATCTTGGCCATGTTCTGTTATAATCTCCACCCGGCACAGCCAGAAGAGGACTGGCTATCCCACATATGCTCTCTCTAATTCTCTCTTTCTTTCTCTCTCTCTCAGAGGACCTGAGCCCTAGGACCATGCCCCAGGAATACCTGACATGATGACTCCTTGCTGTCCCCAGTCCACCTGGCCGTGCTGCTGCTCCAGTTTCAACTGTTCTGCCTTATTATTACTCTACCATGCTGGTCATTTATGAACATTTGAACATCTTGACCATGTTCTGTTATAATCTCCACCCGGCACAGCCAGAAGAGGACTGGCCACCCCACATAGCCTGGTTCCTCTCTAGGTTTTGGCCTTTCTATGGCGTTTTTCCTAGCCACCGTGCTTCTACACCTGCATTGCTTGCTGTTTGGGGTTTTAGGCTGGGTTTCTGTACAGCACTTTGAGATATCAGCTGATGTACGAAGGGCTATATAAATACATTCGATTTTATTTATTTTATTTTTATTTATTTTTATTTTACCTTTATTTAACCAGGCAAGTCAGTTAAGAACAAATTCTTATTTTCAATGACGGCCTGGGAACAGTGGGTTAACTGCCTGTTCAGGGGCAGAACGACAGATTTGTACCTTGTCAGCTCGGGGGTTTGAACTCGCAACCTTCTGGTTACTAGTCCAACGCTCTAACCACTAGGCTACCCTGCCGCCCCAATGATCAAATCTTTATGATTTGATTTGATTTGGGATGTAGATACAGACTGTCGATATTGGGCCACAGAGTGTAGGAAAGTTGACTACAGGATTCTAACTGCTAAAATACCAAGCTGATCAAAGCCCACAGTGGGTGTTCACTGTCAGAGTTCAATTCCCCATTCTTGACCAAAGCGTGTAGACACTTTTCTCCAGAGTAGCGTGGTAATGCTAGTCAGGCACGCAACAAAAGCTCTCCCTCACCTGTACCTCTCTACCTCTGAGTGACATGGCCAGTCTCCCCAGTCTACCTCCTTCCTACCTCCAACCAAACATCACACTCTGTATGTGTCCCAAATGGCACCCATTCCCTATTTAGTGCACTACATTTGCCCAAAGAAAATGCACTACATAGGGAATAGGGTGCTATTTGACCCTTTTCCCTGTCTCTAGTTTTGTCTTTTCCAAACAGTGTTAGTGACTACTTCCTGCCCATTAGTCTGTGTAAACGTTCCACTGCTCTGTCAGCAGGCTTCCTTCCCATCCCAATTACCTCCACTGGCTCTACACTGCACAGGGGAACACTATCCCTTCTGATTCAGCAATTATCTCTGCGAAAATGTCTCCAGAGACTCCTGTCCCGAGGCTCCTTCTCTTCTGCAGCCAAGTCGTCTTTCTCTTCCTCCTCCTGCTGCCTTTTCCTCCTGCTACTTTTCCTTTACCTCCTGCTTGGCTGTCTATATACTGACCAAAAATATAAACACACCATGTAAAGTGTTGGTCCCGTGTTTCAATGGCTGAAATAAAATATCTCAGAAATGTTTCCATACGGACAAAAAGCTTATTTCTTTCAAATGTTGTGCACAAATGTTTTTGGATTTCTTCTTTACCAAGATAATGCATCCACCTGACAGGTGTGGCATATCAAAAAGATGATTAAACAGCATGATTATTACACAGGTGCAACTCATGCTTGGGATAAAGTTTTTGAGGGAGCGTGCAATTGGCATGCAGGAATGTCCACCAGAGCTTTTGCAGGAGAATTGAATGTTAATTTCTCTACACCATAAGCCAGCTTTAGAGAATTTGGCAGTACGTCCAACTGGCCTCACAACCAGAGACCACATGTAACCACGCCAGCCCAGGACCTCCACATCCGGCTTATTCACCTGCGGGATAATCTGAAACCAGCCACCCAGATAGCTGAAGAAACTGAGAAGTATTTATGTCTGTAATAAAGCCCTTTTGTGGTTAAAAACTAATTCTGATTGTCATGTCAAATCCATAGATTTATTTTAATTTACTGTTTTTCCTTATATAAACTTTAACTCTGTAAAATCTTTAAAATTGTTACATGTGTTTATAGTTTTGTTCAGTATATGGAGGGGTCTTTAACATTCACCTCCTTCTCCGGAGGCTCCTTCACTAGCACCTCCTCCTCCTGCTCTCTGTTATCTTTCCGAAGGCTTCCTGGCCTCCTGGTCTGTTATCTTCCTGGAGGCTCCTTCACTAGCTCCTCCTCCTCCTCGCTGTTATCTTTCCGAAGGCTCCTTCACTAGCTCCTCCTCCTCGCTGTTATCTTTCCGAAGGCTCCTTCACTAGCGCCTCCTCCTCCTCCTCCTCTTTGTTATCTTTCCCAAGGCTCCTTCACTAGTGCCTCCTCCTCCTTCTCTCTGTTATCTTCCCAGAGGCTCTTTCACTAGTGCCTCCTTCTCCTGCTTACTTCTGTTTCCAGGGGGTTCTTCATTAGCGCCTCCTCCTGCTCTGTTATCTTTCCGGAGGCTCCTTCACTAGTGCCTCCCCCTACTGCTCTCTGTTATCTTTCCGGAGGGTACTTCAGTTGGAGTAGTAGTTGGACAGAGGCCAGGTTTGGAGAAAATTATTATTTTATTTTATTAATCACATGCTTTGTAAAGATCAGGTGTAGACTAACAGTCACATGCTTACTTACGGACATTTCTCAACAATGCAGAGAGAGAGAGAAAATAAAGAAATAATAGAAAAATAATAGAAGTAATAATAAATACAGTGAGCAATGTATCAAGTGTTTTCAGGGTCCTGGGGATGAAATGCTGACCATAAAATCCAGTTTTTGTTTAGAGGGGGAGCAAGAGTTGGACATGGTGGATGACGAATGGGATTCTACTGCATTTTAAAACTTACCAATATATACAGTATATAGTCTATTAGTTATTCGGTCTAAAGTAGTGCCCTATATGGGGAATATTGTACCATTTGTACCACCATCACTAAGGCAAAGTGGTTGAAGCAGCCATTATTATGAGCCGTCCTCCTCTCAGCAGCCTCCACTGCTTGACACCTCTTATTAATTGTAATGGGAAAATAAAGGAGAGGATAGAGGAAGAAATACTGTGCACTTTTCAAATGTCGTTCAGCACTTGTCATAATCAAAGCTTCTGTTCAGACAGATGACACCAAACCCACATTTAATCCAATTTACGGATCTACAGATACTAATCCATCATCTCAGAGAGCTGTAGCCATTGACATTGTTGATGGTTAGGGAAACGGTTGTTGTGCTATTTAAAGGAGGTTATAGGGGGAAATTGTTCAGCCAGGCAATTGATCTCAATTGCTCACCAAGTTGAACTGACATTGACTTTGAAACAATGGCTGAGTTCCGAATGGCACCCTTTTCCCTAAATGGTGCACTACTTTTGACCAGAGCTCTGTGGTCAAAAGTAATGCACTTTATATAAGGAATAGGGTGCCATTCAGGACATAGACAGTGTCTGAGGTTAGCTGACATAACAGAATGGAGCCATACGTAGCCATACCATGCATCAACAGATTCTTATTGGGTTGGGAACAATGGACACAAAATGTACAGTATGTAGTAGACATGTACATCTGTTAATCTGTTCCTTTAAAGTGTTTTATGGAAAGCGTAAATTACGAATTTGGCTAGATGTACTGTATTTGGTGCTATCTGTTAGCATAGGACTAAACCTTGTTAAGCACTGAACTGGTGTCATAAATAAGCTAACGATTACCCAATATTTTGGAGCACAGTAGACGTTTTCATTTCTCCAAAGTCCCTATTCCATTTCGGTAATACTTTATTTGGATAATCCATTATTCTGTAGATGCTTTGCAGGAGGGGACTGCAACAGGTCGTTCACGAGCTACTGTACCAGTGGTAGATCGCAGCCCACCTATGAAATTATTCTGAAAATATATGCAATTTTCACATGTTCCACCGCAAACTGTCATAAAGAAATCTAACAAGTATCAGACACCGCAAGCTCCAAGCTACTACCTAATCGACTCAACTTGACATTATCCCACCTCTAGTAAGCCACTGTTGACTGGATTAAAATGCCAAACCTAACACAATATCTGCTAATTCATTTCCAGCAATACTGCCCTGTCTGTCTGTGTGCTGCGTGCATTTGACTATTACTTTGTGTGTAGCCAGTTGAGGTGATAACCATCTTGTGGGTAGACAGAAAGACTTTCCCCAAAAAGCTCAATTAAATGTTTACTGCAAAGTAGGCTTAACTGACAGAACTACAGTACCAGTCAAAGTTTGGACACACCTACTCTTTGCAGAGCCCCACATTTTTACCAATTTTTATTTGCTTTTAAATGTGTGTGTGTGTGTGTGGGGGGGGGGGGGGGTTGCCTGTTTAGCATATTAGTTTTGCATTAATAAGGGTCACATATCGGTTTGCAAACAATGTGAAAATAAGATATCGCATTGAGTTAATAGAGCCTCATACAAACATGGTCATTGTTTTGTTGAGTAAGGCAGAGCCAAAATGCAGGTGTTTCAGAACTAGCTCGGTGCTTTCTGTGGTGGTGGTGGGGCAAGCCAGCAGAAAATATGGCATGTTGCGCCGTGATTGGCTCAGTGTTCTGTCACTTATGGGTAAACCACGTCACCACTAAGTCTAAGAGGAGACCTCAAATTCTAGCCCTTTGGTTGGTGCCATTGAGTTACATTAGAAGTGCCCATCCAAGACGGCTCAAGGTCACTGGCCACAGATAAAATGCCATCAAATCACGTTATATGTACAGTAGCTTTGATCAGACTTTTCAAAATCTTATCTAGCACTCATCATCATAAATCAAGTAGACAATCTACTGGCAAATCCCTTTTAATCCTTGTCAAATGAGTAGAAATAATGAAAAATTATAGATTAAACAAATCGGTGCTCATCTGTCATTGGACATAAACATTACACAACAAGATGGAAATCACAACTTCAACGAGTGGTTTGGAAGGAATCAGTGACAGTGGCTGTATGGTCCCAAATCTGGGGGGCTCTTTTCCAAGTTTAAAATGATAAACGTTCAACATTGGCCAATGCTGTCAATGAAGCATGATTTGTGCCTCTGGAAACTGTACACTTGGAACTGCAAAAACTTTACTTCAGTGAGTTCAAGACAACTCAGTAGACAGGAATAAACAAGCTCCGACTGGGAAAATACGTTTTGAATGGTCATCAAATCATATCAAATTTATTTATATAGCCCTTCTTACATCAGCTGATATCTCCAAGTGCTGTACAGAAACCCAGCCTAAAACCCCAAACAGCAAGCAATGCAGATGTAGAAGCACGGTGGCTAGGAAAAACTCCCTAGAAAGGCCAAAACCTAGGAAAAAACCTAGAGAGGAATGAGGCTATGAGGGGTGGCCAGTTCTCTTCTGGCTGTGCCGGGTGGAGATTATAACAGAAAATGGCCAAATGACCAGCATGGTGAAATAATAATAATAATCACAGTAGTTGTCGAAGGAGCAGCAAGTCAGCACCTCAGGAGTAAATGTCAGTTGGCTTTTCAAAGCTGATCATTAAGAGTATCTCTACCGCTCCTGCTGTCTCTAGAGAGTTGAAAACGGTAGGTCTGGGATGGTCATCAAATCACGTCCGGTGAACAGGTCAGGGTTCCATAGCCGCAGGCAGAACAGTTGAAACTGGAGCAGCAGCACGGCCAGGTGGACTGGGGACAGCAAGGAGTCATCATGCCAGGTAGTCCTGAGGCATGGTTCTAGGGCTCAGGTCCTCCGAGAGAGAGAAAGAAAGAGAGAATTAGAGAGCATACTTAAATTCACACAGGACACCGGATAAAACAGGAGAAGTACTCCAGATATAACAGACTGACCCTAGCCCCCCGACACAAACTACTGCAACATAAATACGGAGGCTGAGACAGGAGGGGTCAGGAGACACTGTGGCCCCATCTGATGATACCCCCGGACAGGGCCAAACAGGCAGGATATAACCCCACCCACTTTGCCAAAGCACAGCCCACACACCACTGGAGGGATATCTTCAATCACCAACTTACCATCCTGAGACAAGTCCGAGTATAGCCCACAAAGATCTCCGCGACGGCACAACCCAAGGGGGGGAGCCAACCCAGACAGGAAGATGACGTCAGTGACTCAACCCACTCAAGTGACGCACCATTCCTAGGGATGGCATGGAAGAGCACCAGTAAGCATCACCCAACTCGGAATTGTAAATACAGCCTCCAGTTATTTTGAAAGCATCATAAATCCAGAGAATGCCAGACTTTGATGACAAAATTTACCCTCAAAGGAACGCCGCACCACCTTCCTGTTTAAGTGAGCACAGCACAACAAGGTGAGTCCAAAAATGTATTTGCATGCTGCTGCATACATTATGTAGTATGCCAGGGAGATATGTATACTGTAGCTAAGAAAGTAATACTAAGTGAATGTTGTGTAGTAAGATGTCAGTAGCCCATGTGCCTCACCCTAATAATTTGGTCTATTTTGCCCTCTTAATTTCGCCTACTGTTCTGACTTGGTGGTGCACATGTAGACCATAACCTGTTTTTAGAGAAATGTAATCATCGAATATTCTATGAGCTTTCATTTTTTGCTTACAGTTCACGTTGGAAGCTTACATACACTTAGGTTGGAGTCATTAAAACTTGTTTTTCAACCACTCCACACATTTCTTGTTAACAAACTATAATTGTGGCAAGTCAGACGCAATTAATTTTTGACACAATTAATTTGACACAATTGTTTACAGTCAGATTATTTCACTTATAATTCCCTGTATCACAATTCCAGTGGGTCGGAAGTTAACATACACTAAATTGACTGTGCCTTTAAACAGTTTGGAAAATTCTGGAAACTGATGTCATGGCTTTACAAGCTTCTGATAGGCTAATTGACATATTATGAGTTAATTGGAGGTGTACCTGTGGATGTATTTCCAGGCCTACCTTCAAACTCAGTGCCTCTTTGCTGGACATCATGAGAAAATCAAAACAAATTGTAGACCTCCACAAGTTTGGTTCATCCTTGGGAGCAATTTCCAAATGCCTGAAGGTACCACGTTCATCTGTAAAAACAATAGTATGCAAGTATAAACACAATGGGACAATGCAGCCATCATATCGCTCAGGAAGATGAACGTGCTTTGCGTGTGAAAAGTCCAAATCAATCCCAGAACAACAGCAAAGGACCTTGTGAAGATGCTGGAGGAAACAGGTACAAAAGTATCTATATCCACAGTAAACAAGTCCCAAATCGACAAAACCTGAAAGGCCGCTCGGCAAGGAAGAAGCCACTGCTCCAAAACAGCCATAAAAAAGCCAGACTACGGTTTGCAACTGCACATTGGGACAAAGATCGTACTTTTTGGAGAAATGTCCTCTGGTCTGATGGAACAAAAAAAGAACTATTTGGCCGTAATGACCATCGTTATGCAGAAAACACCATCCCAACCGACCCAAGTTAAACAATTTAAAGGCAATGCTACCAAATACGAATTGAGTGCATGTAAACTTCTGACCCACTGGGAATGTGATGAAAGAAATAAAAGCAGAAATAAATATTTATCTCTACTATTATTCAGACATTTCACTTTCTTAAAATAAAGTGGTGATCCTATCTGACCAAAAACAGGGAATTTTTACTTGGATTAAATGTCAGGAATTGCGAAAAACTGAGTTTAAATGTATTTGGCTAAGGTGTATGTAAACTTCCGACTTCCGACAACTGTATATGCCCACTTTTATTTATCCTATGGTTCTGACATGGTATACAGGGAGAACACTGTAAGAACGGCTCATGTTCTGAATCATGTCGCTGTACATTTCAAAAGTGCTAAACAAATAGCTATATTGTCCGTCCTAGCTCGCTCATTAATATCTTTATCGAAATTACAGATTGCCTCTTATCCGCTTGTCGTCCCCTTGTGCCATAATTTGTACATCTCAATTTTCATTAGAAACCACATTTGTTTAAGAAAGTAAGCCATATCAGCTATTTTTTTTTAAAAAAGCAGTAAATGAGGCTGAGTGAACTGTTTTGCTGCCAGACAAGGCTCCGCTGATAGCCAGGTGTAGCAGTGGTAAGATGTTGGGCCTGCTGTTAGGACAGCTTTATGTAGGCCCTAACAGTTTGTGGGCACTGATTGTCACCGTTATAGTGCAAATAATGTATTGGTTAGTGTTGTGCTGTGTAGTGGCTTTGCTGGCAATACACGCTGAAATCGCCACTGGAAATAACACATAAAAAAAAAGTGTTAAACATATCAAAATCTATTTTATATTTGAGATTCTTCAAAGTAGCCGCCCTTTGCCTTGATGACAGCTTTGCACACTGTTGGCATTCTCTCAACCATCTTCACCTGGAATGGTTTTCCAATAGTCTTGAAGTCAATTTGTCAAAGACTTCAGCCACCCTCGTCATAGACTGTTCTTTCTGCTACCTCACGACAAGCACCAAGTCTAGGTCCAAGAGGCTTCTAAACATCTTCTACCCCCAAGCCATAAGACTCCTGAACAGCTAATCAAATGGCCAATTAGACTATTTGCACTGCCCCCCCCTACGCTGCTGCTACCCTCTGTTATCTCTGTTATTATCTATGCATAGTCACTTTAATAACTCTACCTACATTTACATACATCAATTACCTCGTCACCAGTGCCCTCGCACATTGACTCTGTACCGGTACCCCCTGTATATAGCCCCACTATTGTTATTTACTGCTGCTCTTTAATTATTTGTTATTCTTACCTTTTACTTTTTGCGGGTGTATTTTCTTAAAAGTGCATTGTTGGTTAAAGGCTTGTAGTAAGCATTTCACTATATGTGACAAATAACATTTGATTTGATTTGAAGAAATTCCCACATATGGAATTCCTTACACAGGCGGAAGTGGCTGATTTGAGACGCATCCAATGCCAAACAACTGATATCGCTAGCTTAAACTGAGATATTGATGGGGATAATAAAAAAGATTTCAGCGCAGGTGGAAATAGGGAATTACACACCCCCCCTACCAAATATGACTTCATGGGGCCCCCTTAAAGATGTTAAACGTGTCTTATACCAGGAATATTGACAGAAAACAAATCTCTTGAACACCAACGACTCGTAGAAGAGTTGCAGGGTAGAAGAGAAGAATGTACCAATTTGAAAGCTATGAAAACAATTGTTCTTATGCAACATTTCATTTTTTGAAAGTTTCTCTCATGCTAGAATAAGGTTAGAGACCCCTGATCTACAGACTACATACCAACCCCAACCCTAACCCTATCCCTAACCTCAACTCTTATCCTAACCCTAAACTTAACCCTAACCCTTGTTCTAAACCTAGTCCTAAACGTGGCCTTATTAAGCAATTGTATATCAATATATATTTTGTTGCTAGAATTTCCATCTGTAGATGTAGAGCATCTACAGATGGACTATTTTGACTATCCAAATAAAGTGTTACTCCCATTCCCCTACTGTGTTTCTTTGGAAGTTACATTTTTAGAAAATAGGCCAAATACTGTATATTTGGTTCTTGTATCATAAATAACTGGCTGAAGTTGTTTAGTAACCTGTAAGCACAGTAAACATTTGTCACTTCTCCAAACTGTTCTACTTATCCATTTCCCATTCTGAATCTATTGTGTTTAAGTGAGTTTGTCTGAAGATAAACTGTGAATCCTCAGCAAACCTGCTGTGTATACCTGTCTCAGCTCTCTCTTTCTCTCTCTCTGTCTCTCTGCACAATGTTCCTCCACATTGTGCACTAGACTACATATCCTTTGTTTGCATCTAACATTCCACTTCCCTCAGAAAATTGCTGCTACAATTTCAAATATGAACACTGAAAAAAATCTATCTCCAATTCCGATAATTTTCCGCTAAAAGCATTTTGGCATTGTTGCCTTCTGTTAAACTGGAATAGAAGACTGGATAATTCAGTTTAATATAAAAGCAGGGGAAAGAATAGGTTGGCTCCAGCTTGAGACAATCTATTCAGTCATCAATTTTAGTTAAATAAGTTTCTTACTTCAATGAAGACATTACTGTAGGAGGAATGCAGTGTCGATGGAGAGAAAGAGAGAGCGAGAGAGTAAAAAATGTGAAAAGGGGAATAGGTTTTTATTTTTATTTTTTATTTCACCTTTATTTAACCAGGTAGGCTAGTTGAGAACAAGTTCTCATTTACAACTGCGAGCTGGCCAAGATAAAGCAAAGCAGTGCGACACAAACAGCAACAGAGTTAAATGGAATAAACAAGCGTACAGTCAACACTATAGGAAAAAATGATAGTCTATATACAGCGTGTGCAAATGGCATGAGGAGGTATGGCAATAAATAGGCCATAGTAGCAGAGTGGTAGATGAGCAGATGATGATGAGCAGATGATGGTGTGTAAGTAGTGATACTGGTGTGCAAAAGAGCAGCAAAGTAAATAAAAACAATATGGGGATGAGGTTGGTAGATTGGGTGGGCTATTTACAGATGGACTATGTACAGCTGCAGCAATTGGTTAGCTGTTCAGATAGCTGATGTTTAAAGTTAGTGAGGGAAATATAAGTCTCCATCTTCAGTGATTTTTGCAATTCGTTCCAGTCACTGGCAGCAGAGAATTGGAAGGAAAGGCGGCCAAAGCAGGTGTTGGCTTTGAAGGATGACCAGTGAGATATACCTGCTGGAGCGCGTGCTATGGGTGGGTGTTGTTATTGTGACCAGTGAGATGAGATAAGGCGGAGCTTTACCTAGCATAGACTTGTAGATGACCTGGAGCCAGTGGGTCTGGCGACGAATATGTAGCGAGGGCCAGCCGACTAGAACATACAGGTTGCAAGTGGTGGGTGATATAAGGCGCTTTGGTAACAAAATGGATGGCACTGTGATAGACTGCATCCAATTTGCTGAGTAGAATATTGGAAGCTATTTCGTAGATGACATCACCGAAGTCGAGGATCGATAGGATAGTCCGTTTTACTAGGGTAAGTTTGGCGACGTGAGTGAAGGATGCTTTGTTGCGAAATAGGAAGCCGATTCTAGATTTGATTTTTGATTGGAGATGTTTGATATGAGTCTGGAAGGAGAGTTTACAGTCTAGCCAGACACCTAGGTATTTGTAGTCGTCCACATATTCTAGTTCTGAACCGTCCAGAGTAATGAAGCTAATCGGGTGGGCGGGTGCGGACAGCGAACGGTGGAAAAGCATGCATTTGGTTTTGCTAGCGTTTAAGAGCAGTTGGAGGCCACGGAAGGAGTGTTGTATGGCATTGAAGCTCATTGGAGGTCTGTTAACACAGTGTCCAAAGAAGAGCAAGATGTATACAGAATGGTGTCCTCTGCGTAGATGTGGATCAGGGAATCACCTGCAGCAAGAGCGACATTGTGTATATATACAGAGAAAAGAGTCGGCCCGAGAATTGAACACTGTGGTAGCCCCATAGAGACTGCCAGAGGTCCGGACAACAGGCCCTCCGATTTGACACACTGAACTCTATCTGCGAAGTAGTTGGTGAACCAGGCGAGGTAGTCATTTGAGAAACCAAGGCTATTGAGTCTGCCAATAAGAATACAATGATTGACAGAGTCGAAAGCCTTGGCCAGGTCGATGAAGACTGCTGCACAGTACTGTCTTTTATCGATGGTGGTTATGATATCGTTTAGTACCTTGAGCGTGGCAGAGGTGCACCCGTGACCAGCTCAGAAACCAGATTGCACAGCGGAGAAGGTACAGTGGGATTCGAAATGGTCAGTGATCTGTTTATTAACTTGGTTTCAAAAACTTTAGAAAGGCAGGGCAGGATGGATGGTCTATAACAGTTTGGGTGTAGGGTCTCACCCGCTTTGAAGAGGTGGATGACCGTGGCAGCTTTCCAATCTTTAGGGATCTCGGGCGAAATGAAAGAGAGGTTGAACAGACTGGGAATAGGGGTTGCAACAATGGCGGAGGATAATTTTAGAAAGAGAGGGTCCAGATTGTCTAGCCCAGCTGATTTGTACAGGTCAAGGTTTTGCAGCTCTTTAAGAACATCTGCGATCTGGATTTGGGTGAAGTAGAATCATCTGCTCATCATCATCTGCTTATCTATCACTCCGTTGTTAATCTGCTAAATTGTAATTACTTTGCTACTATGGCCTATGTATTACCATACCTCCTCATGCCATTGGCACACACTGTATATAGACTTTATTTTTTTCTATTGTGTTATTGACTGTACGCTTGTTTATTCAATGTAACTCTGTGTTGCTGTTTGTGACGCACTGCTTTGCTTTATCTTGGCCTGGTCGCAGTTGTAAATGAGAACTTGTTCTCAACTAGCCTACCTGGTTAAATAAAGGTGAAATATACATTGTTTAATAAATAAAGAAACGTATCATTCTATAAATGGAAAGCTCTTGTGTGTTACGGTCGTTAAATTTGTCCTGCCTCTGATTTTAAATGTTATCTTCTTCTCAATACAAATAGGTTCCACGTTATATGCAGTGGACTATCCAAATCAACTGTTATTGACAGATTCAATGTGATTCAGACTAGAGACTTATATTAGACCCAGTGAAAAGGCTGTTCCTGTTCCAACACAGCGTGTTCTACTTAACATTGGTTTGGAGTAAGTAACAAGCTCAGCATTCTCTTTGGTTGCCTAAATCATGAAATGAAACTTACACTCTAAATTTTCATCCCAAATGGCACCCTATTCCATTCATAGTGCACTACTTATGACAAGAGCCCTACAGGGAGTGGAGTGCCATTTGGGATTAAAGCCTGCTTGGCAGAGTGCATGCTAAATGGGGATAGCACGGTAAAGCTGATTCTTTTGTTAGAAAGTTATCTCCCTGTAGATTCCAGCTAAGCTCTGTAGGATCTCGGACATCAGGGTGCACTGATGCATGTAACACACAAGGCACTTGACTATCTGTCAGTGCCTTAGCTTATGATGCATGAGCAGAGAGGGAGTTCAATTCCATCATGGGAAGAGGACCCTGGTGAAACTGTAACATCGCTATGGGCCTGGTCAACAATAGGTGCCAATTGGGATTCAATCAGGCAGTTCAATTCCATCATGGAAGGATAACCTTCCACTTATGGGGAATTACAAATGGTAAAACTGAAAAAGATAAAGTGGAGCAGATGAAACGTCTCTAGTCAGTCCAAGACTGTACCAATCATAGAAATAGAGGGTATCATTATTTTTCTATGGTACGAAGGAGGGACATAGGACCTTGATCATTCAATGCATGTTCTAAATGTGTTCTAGATTTCCAAAAAAAAGCTGTTTCAATGTTAATTTCGACCACATTAACGGAAAATATTTGTTAACAACCTATAATGAAAACTAATGACTATAACGAGGTGCCATGAAAAAAATAACTGTTGTCACGCCCTGATCTGTTTCACCTGTCCCAGTGATTGTCTCCACTCCCTCCAGGTGTCGCTTATTTTTCCAGTGTATTTATCCCTCTTGTTTCCTGTCTCTCTATGCCAGCCCGTTTTGTATGTTTCCTAGTCAACCAGTGGTTTTCGTGTTCTTCTGCTTTTTGCTTTTCTCCTTTTTCTAGTCCTCCTGGTTTTGACCATTGCCTGTTTCTGGACTTTGTACCCGCCTGCCTGACCATTCTCCCTGCCTTGATCATGAGCCTGTCTGCCACTCTGTACCTCCTGGACTCTGATCTGGTTTTGAGCATTTGCCTGTCCACAACCATTCCATTGCCTACTCTTTTTGGATTAATAAACATTGTTAGACTCCAACCATCTGCCTTCGGTGTCTGCATCTGGGTCTCGCCTTGTGTCATCATAACTGTAACAAATTATTTTATTTGACTAAAATGTGACGACACGAGAATTCCACGTGAGACTAATGGACATTCAATGTGAAGCACCTTTTCATCTGTTTTGTCCAATCGTATGCATGCATACCTTACAATATTTAATGCAATCCTCTCATTGGTAAAATAAACATCTTTCAGTTCCGCTGTCTGATTGAGCTGATCTGTCCCGGCTCTTCCACACAGCTCCTGGGTGGTCGCTCCAGTCACTCGTCAATATTTTGAACTGATTGGCAAGCCAGGGCACTTCAATTGTAATTACTCTCAAAGAAAATCCTGTTTTTCAGGTAACTTACTGTAAAAAAAAAAATCTGTATGTTACCATAAATCCTCAATGTTGGTTTAACAGTATATTACTGTAAAGTTTGCAGTAAAGATTTTTTTCTCAAGTGTATCAGCTTTCATAGGAACAATACTTTCCCATTACTTTCTCCAATTGCAGTGTACGATATTCCATTTAAGCTCTGAGTCTGTCTTTTTATAAACTGTAAAGAACAGTTTTTGTAAAAATTACAATGAGCCTAGGATCGTGTAAAGAGTTACATTTACCATGCCTGCATTAATATGGAGGAATGAAAAATAGCTCTCTTTCATGTACTAGTGGTACGTGGCTAAGCTGAAAATGTTGACTCAATAGTAAACTTTGTGATTTTTGGTAAAGAGGTAGATAGATGCATACATTCTGAAATATATAGATACGGAGCCACCCCATATTTGGCCCCTGGGGGTGTGGCTCAGTCAATGTCTCTAAATCAAGTTGAGAGTATAATCTTTCAGAGGCAATTGGGACTGAGTTGGTAGCCCATATCGTTCCAAAGTTAGAGCTAAAAGTCTGACACAGGCGCCCATATTGCCTGTATCTCCCATATTGGTGGACATTTTAGGTCGTACCGGTATATCAAAGTTGCTCAAACGCCAATGTCCTCTGAGTATCACGGAAACACAACATTTCGAATAAACAAGACAAATATTCATAAATTGCTATGGATGAAATTGATAAAAAATATCTGAACAAAACATGAAAAATATATGGCAAATATGCCTATAAATGTGTGATTCAAAAAAATCTAATAATATACTGTACATATACAGTACCAGTCAAAAGTTTGGACACACCTACTAAGGGTTTTTCTTTATTTTTTACTATTTTCTACATTCTATTCTTACTATTTTCTATAGAATAATAGTGAAGACATCAAAACTATGAAATAACACAATTGGAAACATGTAGTTACCAAAAAAGTGTTAAAAAAATCAAAATCTTTTTATATTTGAAAGTCTTCAAAGTAGACACACTTTGCCTTGATGACAGCTTTGCCCACAACTTTTATATAGGAATGAGGTCAGGGCTTTGTGATGGCCACTCCAATTCCTTGACTTTGTTGTCCTTAAGCCATTTTGCCACAACTTTGGAAGTATGCTTGGCGTTATTGTCCATTTGGAAGACCCATTTGCGACCAAGCTTTAACTTCCTGACTGATGTCTTCAGATGTTGCTTCAATATATCCACATAATTTTCCTACCTCATGATGCCATCTATTTTGTGAAGTGCACCAGTCCCTCCTGCAGCAAAGCACCACCACAACATGATGCTGCCACCTACGTGCTTCATGTTAGGGATGGTGTTCATTGGCTAATTGACATCATTTGAGTCAATTGGAGGTGTACCTGTGAATGTATCCCACTTTTTCCTCCAAACATAACGATGATCATTACGGCCAAACAGTTCTCTTTTTGTTTCCCCAGACCAGAGGACATTTCTCAAAAAAAGTACAATCTTTGTCCCCATGTGCAGTTGCAAACTGTAGTCTGCCTTTTTTAATGCCGGTTTTGGAGCAGTGGCTTCTTCCTTGCTGAGAGGCCTTTCAGGTTATGTCGATATAGGACTCATTTTACTGTGGATATTGATACTTTTGTACCCGTTTCCTCCAGCATCTTCACAAGGTCCTTTGCTGTTGTTCTGGGATTTATTTACACTTTTCGCACCAAAGTACGTTCATCTCTAGGAAACAGAACGTGTCTCCTTCCTGAGATATACGTATGATGGCTGCGTGGTCCCATGGTGTTAATTGTTTGTACCTCTGAACGTGGTAACTTCAGCCATTTGGAAATTGCTCCCAAGGATGAACCAGACTTGTGGAGGTCTACAATTTTTTGCTGAGGTCCTTGCTGATTTCTTTTGATTTTCCCATGATGTCAAGTAAAGAGGCACTGAGTGTGAAGGTAGGCCTTGAAATACATCCACAGGTACACCTCCAATTGACTCAAATGATGTCAATTAGCATATCAGAAGCTTCTAAAGCATTGATGTCGTTTTCTGGAATTTTCTAAGCTGTTTGAAGGCACAGTCAACTTAGTGTATGTTAACTTCCGACCCACTGGAATTGTGATACAGTGAAATAATCAGTCTGTAAACAATTGTTGGACAAATTACTTGTGCAATGCACACAGTCGATGTCCTAACCGACTTGCCAAAACTATAGTTTGTTTACAAGAAATTTGTGGAGTGGTTGAAAAACGAGTTTTAATGACTCCAACCTAAGTGTATGTAAACTTCCCACTTCAACTGTATATATATAAATAATGACCCGTTTTAGGACGCTAGGCATATGTCGCATGTCACTAATTCACAGGACACCCATTTGAAAGTATTGTTATAATTTTTTTAGCAAAATATATTTTGGGGCTGAAATGCCTTCTGGAACATGTGAACTTACATGTGCCTTAATAACAAAATTATATGCCATGGAAAATGACCGGAGCTTTCCCGCTAGCCATGATTGGCTAAGATCATGGATGGGCTGGACATGTTGAGAGATGAGTTTGGATTGGTCTGCCATGTAGCATGCTTCTGTCTATAACGTGAGCTGCTCAGTATGTGTATATAATCATTGCTACCACGTCTTTTTTGAAAGATATAACATTTACCATGGAGAAGGGCAAAAGTTCTGTTACTGAAACATTGCTGCTTTCTGCACATGGTCAGTGAACCGGAGTGAATTAACACAACACAGGCCAAACAAGCTGTATAAACAAAACAGAGTTAAAGGGCTCCTGTCCAGTTCTTGAGTTTTCCCTGTTAACACTATCAATGTTTCCTTTTACTGTGGCAATTGTGATCAAATCAACACAATGACCAGATTACCAGAAATTGGACACTGGAATGTGATAGGTAATCCACACCTCGATAAGGCTGATAGAAATCCTCATGATTTTCAATTTGAATGTCATTATTTCTATAGGTAATTTTGCACGCCCAATTTTTCAGTTTTTGATTTGTTAAAAAAGTTTGAAATATCCAATAAATGTTGTTCCACTTCATGATTGTGTCCCACTTGTTGTTGATTCTTCACAAAAAAATACAGTTTTATATCTTTATGTTTGAAGCCTGAAATGTGGCAAAAGGTCGCAAAGTTCAAGGGGGCCGAATACTTTCGCAAGGCACTGTAGCTAAGGCTAACCAACTAGGTTCATTGTTAGTTAATAACCTCTTGAAGCTAGGCGGCACTATTTTTATGTTTGGAAAAATAACGTTCCCAAAGTAAACGGGCCTATTTCTCAGGACCAGATGCTAGAATATGCATATAATTGATAGATTAGGATAGAAAACACTCTAAAATTGTCAAAATTTTGTCTGTGAGTTAAACAGAACTGATATTGCAGGCTAAAACCTGAGGAAAATCCAATCAGGATGTGTCCCTGTTTTTGAAACCTGTCTATTCTTAAGCATCCCTACTGCCCATTTAAAGGGATATCAACCAGATTCCTTTTTCTATGGCTTCCCTAAGGTGTCACCAGCCTTTAGGCATAGTTTCAGGCATTTATTTTGAAGAATGAGCGTGAACGACCACATTGCGTAAGTGGCTAGGTGGGGGCTCTCAGAGTGAGTTGTGATTTTCATGACCAAGTTACCTGATGCTAAGTGTATTTATTGTTTTGTCGAGCGATTGATAAACTTACACAAACGCTTGTATTGCTTTCGCTGTATAGCATACTTTCAAAATCTGAGACGACAGGTGGATTAACAAAAGGCTAAGCTGTGTTTTGCAATATTGCACTTGTGATTTCATGAATATGAATATTTTCTAGTAATATTAATTGACTGTGGCGCTATGCTATTCAGCGTTGCCACCAACCTTCTGTGCTGTATAGGGCAAAGTTCTCAAAATAAGGCCTTATGAAGTAGGTATTGTGTTCAATAATGGAATATTAATGATAACATATTTGCTTAGGATCTCACTTGGTGAAAGCCACAGGACAGAAACAATGAATGAATACAAAAACCATGTCTGTGTCACTAACAAATAGAGTCATGGCTGGTAACTCTGCAATTTGCTCAAAAGACAAGGCACTCTGGGAATTATGCAAATAAGGCTTTAAACTAAGCAGTGCGTTAATTTAACATTGGACCAGTGGTCAATTTAATGCTCAAGGCTTGATTCAATCAGATCCGCTCTAGCCAAAATCCGCATAGCTGATGCTTTGACGGTTTCGGAGGTGGAACTATTTTAGAGTTGTAAAATCCACAAGCATTATACCTAAAGTGGACATTGGCTGCACTGATTCGCATTAAGACGAATCCCATGCAGCGTTGTTTACAAGTTTGAACACTGGAATGTGAGATGTAATCTACACCTCGATTATTTTGTTTATTGGTTTTGAATTTTAACGTTCTGAAATGTGGGTGCCCATGTGGGTGCCCACTGAAAGTTGGAAAAGCCACTAGTAAACACCTGGTCCAATACAGCTGAAACACCTTCCCACTAATGACATGGCAACCAGCACAGGTGTAACACATAATGACTGATGAGGTGACACCAATCTGTGCGCTACGTGCTAACGAGCTATATATGCTAAAGTCCAACCTCCAAACATAAAGGGAAAAAACAAAACCTGTAACAATAGCCTACACTTTCTCGTTCTGAACTTCTAACGCGAATGTGATGGGTGTGACTTCGAGACAATAATAACAAGAGCAGCTGCTTACTGATTTGACAGTTCCACCTCTGACAAAACATGAGCTAAGCGGGTGTCGGCTATCGCTGGTTAACGCTTAATCTGCTTGAATCCAGGCCTCAGTGTATATTTAACACTGGACAATGTGCTGTGTAGTAACATACCCCCCCCCCCCCCAAAAAAAAAAATAGGTTACAATGTAATTCAGAGGAAAAGGTGGAAAAATTCCCAGAGCAGATTCGCAAAGACCTGTCGTGTTCATTGTCCACAGTGTGTGCCTCAGTCACATTTGGACAGAAAACAACAGTCAGAACACTAATACAATTCATGGATGCTCTTTTCCATTCACTCACAAATCAGCTGGAGCAGTAAAACTTCATGCAGATGTATCATCCCTCCAGCAGGTTTATGTGTGTTGCAGAACCAGCAGCATCCAGGACCCTCCTCAGTCAGAAAGTCTGGGCTCTATATGGGAACAGTATTGTCATTAGCATCAACCTTCCCCTTGCAGCTTTATATGATGATGGAGGCTGTTGTTAATGCTGTTGATGTCTCTGTCTTTTTCCTCTTTTTTTTAACCAAATTGAATATGTAAGGCATTCATTACTTTCATTCTGATTGTAAAATAAATCTGTAAATGCATTTGTCCTTTTGAAATCAACCATAGGCAAATGTAATACAGTTTGTTTGTGATAATATGCAATGTCCTTTGACAGCGGTCCCGCCATATTCTTTATGAGCACTTTATTCATCAAAACATTACAGTCAACTTTTGTTGAGCAATGACAGGAATATAACATGTCTGAATGCAAAGTAGAAAAGGCCTACTTCCTGCTCTGTCACTGTGCTGACACTTCACGCCTCAGCAATATAAATCTTTCTACATCAACCACTTATTGGAACAGTAAATTGTACTTTTTATTTTGTTTCTAACAGAGACTGTGTTCTTGAACTAACCCCACTCACACGTAACAAAAGTGCCAGCTGAAAAAAATAGCTTAACTTTAAATATAAAATATAAAAGTGAGGCAACAATCTCCATTTGAACAAAGAAAAAGAGTGTAAAAGCATTTGCTGGGTATCTGGCTAACCATGATAGGCAAATTAGCCTTGTTCTTATTGAAGCCTATGTTCCTACCAACAGAGGGAATCCAGGGCGCACACAAACCAACAGGGAGAAAGGCACAATTCTGATTGCTGCATGGTGACAAGTCCAGAGTTGAAGAGTGTTCCTCTTTGATTGTATTGGGGACCCTCTACTATCCTCTGCCTCTGTCTATTGGGGGACAATTAGGACCGTACAAAACAGTCAGGGCCAATCATCGTTGTGTTAGGTAATGAGAAAATCACACACTCGCGAGCACCGGTATTTCTCTATTCATTTCACAGGATCAAAAGATCAATCTTCACTGGACTTACTTCTTAAATAACAAACTTAGATATTGGATGCTGTATGTGGATCATCACAGCTCCTGGGGTGTGTCATAATCAAGTTATATAATGCAATGGAGATTGTATAATCAAATTAAACATTCTGTGTGGGTTCGCTAAAGATGGGAGTTCTGCATATGGCCAATAGTTATTCCCACACATACAGTAAATAAAAAATCAACACCAGGTATCACTGGCCCATTTGGTGTGTAGTACCTTACCGTGGTGCTATTTTCTTTTCCAGCTACCTGTGAGTGTAGCTTTGAAGAGGAGGTGATGGCAGGTCTAAGAAGAGCTCCTGACACAGTTTCTTCATTAATAGCACCAGGAGGACTCCTCAGAAAGTTTATGCAGACGTGGCATGCAAAGCCCTATGGGCGCTGGTCAAAGTAGTGCACTAAACAAGGGATAGGGTGCCATTTGGGACGAGGATACAGACAGTCGATATTGGGCATGGAGAGCAGGAACGTTTACTACAGGATTCTACCAGCTAGAAAATCAAGCTGATCAAAGTGGGTATTTACTGTTGGAGTTAAATTCCCCATTCTTCCCCAAAGTATATAGACACTTTTCTCCAGAGTAGTGTGGTAATGCTAGTCAGGCACGAAACAAAATCTCTCCCTCACCTATACCTCTCTATCTCCGAGTGTCATGGCCAGTCTCTCCAGTCTACCTCCTTCCTACGTTATTACAACCAAACATCACACTCTGTATCTTCCCAAATGGCACACATTCCATATGTAGTGCACTACCTTTGACCAAAGTGCACTACATAGGGAATGGGGTACCATTTGACCCTTTTCTCTGTCTCTAGTTGTCTTAAACAAACAGTGTTAGTGACATTCCATGCTGCCCATTAGTCTGTGTAAACGTTCCGCTGCGCTGTCAGCAGGCTTCCTTCCCATCCCAATTACCTCCACTGGCTCTACACTGCACAGGGGAGCACTATCCCTTCTGATTCAGCAATTATTCAGCACAACCATTGGTTAGGCAGCATACACATTTTTTTTGTTTTATCAGCAAGGTCGGGGCACAGGGTTGGAATATCCATTGCCGTGTGTAATGCAGCCTAGTTTAATTTACACAATCCCAGCAGCTATCTTAGAAATATAACTTTGCTCAGTGCTTCTCTGAGTATGCACTTCATAGCCAAGGCTATGGATAATTTGATTGAGACCACACTAAATAGCCTATAGGCACACTGTATATTTTTTACCTTTATTTTACTAGGCAAGTCAGTTAATAACAAATTCTTATTTACAATGAAGGCCTACCCCCCCGACAAAACCCTCCCCTAATCCGGATGACGCTGGGCCAATTGTGCACCGCCTTATGGGACTCCCGATCACGGCCGTTTGTGACACAGCCTGGGAACGAACCAGGGTCTGTAGTGACACCTCTAGCACTTCAATGCAGTGCCTTAGACCACTGTGCAACTCTGGAGACACTGTTGATATTACATTCCCAGTGGAGAATCCGAGATGAGGGGTGGCATTGTCCCATTGTCCTTCAGGTAGCCATGCTGTAAATTTTTACCCATCCTTTAGATCTGTCTTTTAACCTTAGCTTTTTGTATGGTGCATGTTTATCTGCAACAGAGCTAAAAAGGAAAAAAAATAAAATAAGGGGCCTGATCCGAGTCAGTGATAGTTGACACAACCCACCAGTCACTCAATTCAGAAAAAAACGAATTGCTCAGAAATGTTTCTGTAATAATGTGTGAGCAAGGTACAGTACAGTAGCTTAACGTCTCTTGTGCAGGCTATGGGAAAAAGGTCACTGAACTCATTAGAAAATATCCCATTGGCAGTAAACCTTAGGATGGAATGATGAGTAACATCTTACATGCTGACCAGACCGGACACGTCGCGTGCGCGAGTGTCGCAAAATAAATGTAGAAATCCATGTTATTCAATCATTGCACGCACACTGCTCGCGGGCGCCAACGAGCGTCTGTGTTGCCAAGGGCTAAAATAGAACTCCTTTCTATTTCTGACGCAGATCGCGCTGCAAGCCCTGCCTCTCCCATCTCCTCATTGGTTTATAGAAGCAGGTACCCACGTACAGGTACCCATCTCCTCATTGGTTATACGCACGTGGGTCATTAAAAGACAAACTGTTTTGCCGGTAGTCGTGGTAATACTATGAAAGTTTAGATGCCGATCACCAAATAAGTTCAACGATAAAAAGCCTGTAAGAAGGAGAGCTGACTAGAAACGATTCGGTTGGCCATTTTACGTATGGATAAATTTGTCAGACTAGAGGACCTTGTGCAGTTCAGGTAAAATAACAACTCAATGTTTATATCCCAGGACAAATTAGCTAGCAACAGCAAGTTAGCTAAATAAGACAAATTAGCTATCAAGTGCAAGCTAACTAGCTAAATTGCCATACATGTTTAATGCTTTTCGACCTGTCCCCAAATTAATGTCATTGGTTCAGAGTTTGTTTTGATGTTTTAACCTGCGTGTCGTGATCGCGTTTGGTGTAGGGGGACAAAATAAATGTGCGCACGATGGTGCACGTGCGCAGCCGGTTTGGGTTCCGTGCTAGACCCTATGCTTCTGACCCATCATATTCATTTCCAGTGCCAGAGAAAAACAACAACACAAACTCAGAAATAACTTCCTATTGAGTGTTCTGGCTTGGGCAATATAACAGTATGATTCATCGTCATACAACAACTTCAACAAAAAATATGGTTGAATGGAAATCAACTAAAATGTACATTTTGCCCTTTGAAAACAGAAAGAGAAGAACCAAATAATTTTATATCATTAAAACCAGCTGAGCTACCAGCCATTTTACACTGTTTCGCTATGGCTTTAGTCATCAATCTAGCAAGAGGGCAATATTTTATTAATGCAGTAGTGCTATGAAATAATACATATGGAACCATGTAGTAACCAAAAAAACTGTTAAACAAATCAAAATATATTTTATATTTGAGGTTCTTAAAAATAACCACCCTTTGCCTTGATGACAGCTTTGCACACTCTTGGCATTCTCTCAACCAGCTTCATATGGAATGCTTTTCCAGCAGTCTTGAAGGAGGTCTCACATATGCTCACATAGGATTGTGGAGGCCAGGTCATCTGATGCAACACAACATCACTCTCCTTCTTGGTAAAATAGCCCATACACAGCCTGGAGGTATGTTGGGTGATTGTACTGTCGAAAAACAAATGATAGTCCCACTAAGCCCAAACCAGATGGGATGGGGTATCACTGCAGAATGCGGTGGTATCCATGCTGGTTAAGTGCACCTTGAACTCTAAATAAATCACAGTGTCACCAGCAAAGTACCCCCACAACAGAACACCTCCTCCTCCATGCGTTATGGTGGGAAATACACAAGATCATCCGTTCACACACACCGCATCTCAGAAAGACACGGCGGTCCTGAACCAAAAATCACCATTTGGACTCCAGACCAAAGGACAAATTCCCACTGGTGTAATGTCCTTTGCTTTGTGTTTCCTGGCCCAAGCAAGTCTATTCTTCTTATTTGAGTCCTTTAGGGGTGGTTTCTTTGCAGCAATTTGACTATGAAGGTCTGATTCACACAGTGTCCTCTGAACAGTTGATGTTGAGATGTGTCTGTTACTTGAACTCTGTGAAGCATTGATTTGGGCTGCAATTTCTGAGGCTGGTAACTTTAATGAACTTGTCCTCTGCAGCAGAGGTAACTCTGGGTCTTCCATTCCTGTGGTGGTCCTCATGAAAACCAGTTTCATCATAGCGTTTGATGGTTTTTGCGACTGCACTTAAAGAAACTTTCAAAGTTCTTGATATTTTCCGTATTGACTGACCTTCATGTTAAAGTAATGATGGACTGTCGTTTCTCTTTTCTTATTTGAGCTGTTCTTGCCATAATATGAACTTGGTATTTTACCAAATAGACTTCTGTATACCACCACTACCTTGTCACAACACAACTGATTGGCTCAAACGCATTAAGAAGGAAAGAAATTCCACAAATTAACTTTAAACAAGGCACACCTGTTCATTGAAATGCATTCCAGGTGACTACCTCATGAAGCTGGTTGAGAGAATGCCAAGAAACGTGCAAAGCTGTCATCAAGGCAAAGTGTGGCTAATTGAAGAATCTCAAATATAAAAGATATTTAGATTTGTTTAACACTTTTTAGGTTACTACATGATTCCATATGTGTTATTTCATAGTTTTGATGTCTTCACTATTATTCAAATTAGAAAATAGTAAAAATAAAGAAAAACACTTCTGACTGGTACTGTATATATATTTTAGTCAAGCAAAACCATGTTGATCAGACAAACGTGCCTGTAAATTACTCAGTACATCTTGTGGCAGTTTTGGGGGAATGAAAAAAAGTACTAAAATAAAAAAAGATTACGTAAACATTGGGGATTGGACACAAATGTAGTCAAACAAACTAGATGTGGACAGGAAAGTTTGAGAAAACAAACCTTGCTCTTCAATTAGTGGTGACATCCCTTTACCCAAGCATTTTTTTGGTTACTACATGATTCCATTTGTGTTATTTCATAGTGTTGATGTCTTCTCTATTATTCTACAATGTAGAACATAGTCAAAACAAAGAAAAACCTTTGAATGAGTGTTCTAAAACTTTTGACTGGTAGTGAATTATCTGTTCTAGGAACAGCTACCCAAAATATTTCACCTACTTCTTTATTACTTTATCAAACATAGCATGACATTAGTGATAGACAAGGAGAGAAGGGCTATGGAAAGGGCACGATTTTCGATTTCATTCTGAGCATATGCTATTTGTCTGCCTACGATGTAAAATCAAGTTTGACTTCCACACATACATTGTAAATGACTTCTTGACTTAATTTAGGTTAAAGGAAGTGTGAAGGTCACATTCTTTATCGTATAGCTATGAAAATTATGCATTTAGATCCGTTTGCTAGAGACAAATTCAGCAATTCCTTTGCCATGTCTGTGCCGTGAAGCAGTCGAGCTGGATAAATGTTTTTCTCAGGAACGCCCCTTTGACATAACATTGCAGTGAAGTGATTGATATAGAGATATATATATCAATGTAATGATGCAGCCAAACACACATGTATTCGACAGAGGAGCTTTACATGGTCCTAGGAAGGTCTGGATGGCTGTCTAAAGATTTATAAAATGGTGGAAAATCTATAAAATATGGAATGTACATATTTTATATTTGTGTAAGTAATACTAGTCCCCGATTTAGGGGACTGTCAGCATAAGTTAACTGACATAAGTTAACTTGAATCTCTGCAGTGAACCTTTAATGAATTGTCTGAATCAGAATCACCTTTGTTTGCCAAATACATTTACATAGTGTATACTGTACCAGGAATTTGACCTGGTGAAATGGTGCTGACACACAGAATGTAGACAACATAATTTAAACACAATCTAAATGCAGTAAATACTAGACCCCTTGAATTTTACCACATTTTTTTACGTTACAGCCTTATTCTAAAATTAATTCAATTGTTTTTTTCCCCTCATCAATCTACACACAATACCCCATAATGACAAGGCAAAAAACAGTTTGATGTTTTTGCAAATTGTTAAAAATGAAAAACTGAAAAAGTATTAAGACACTTTACTCAGTACTTTGTTGAAGTGCAAAAAAATCTAAAAACCTGTTTTTTGCTTTGTCATTATGGCGTGTGTAGATTGATGAGGGAAAACATATTTTCACCCATTGTAGAATAAGGCTGTAACGTAACCAAATTTGGAAAAAGTGAATGGGTCTTCTTCTAAAAATGATTTTTTTTTTTAAATCATCAGCAATCTAGCCACAATACCCTATGATGAGGCAGGGAAAACATTGTAAACTCATTTTTTAGATTTTTTGATGCAAATGTATTAACAATAAAAACAGAAATACCTTATTTACGTATGCATTCAGATCCTTTGCTATGAGACTTGAAATTGAGCTCAGGTGCATCCTGTTTCCATTGATCATCCTTGAGATGTTTCTACAACTTGATTGGAGTCCACCTGTGGTAAATTCAATTGATTGGACATGATTTGGAAAGGCACACACCTGTCTATATTTGGTCCCACAGTTGACAGTGCATGTCAGAGCAAAAAAAAAATGTTGAGTTGGAAAGAATTGTCCGTAGAGCTTTGGGACAGGGTTGTGTTGAGGCACAGATTTGGGGAAGGGTACCAAAACATTTCTGCAGCAGTGAAGGTGCCCAAGAACACAGTGGCCTCCATCATTCTTAAATGGAAGAAGTTTGGCACCACCAAGATGCTTCCTAGAGCTGGCCACCCGTCCAAACTGAGCAATCGGGGGTGAATGGCTTTGGTCTTGGTCATTGAGGTGACCAAGAACCCAATGGTCACTCTGACAGAGCTCTAGAGTTCCTCTTTGGAGATGGGATAACCTTCCAGAAGGACAACCATCTCTGCAGCACTCCAGCAATCATGCCTTTAAGGTGGAGTGGCCAGATAGAAGCCACTCCTCAATAAAAGGCACATGACAGCCCACTTGGAGTGTGCCAAAAGGCACCTTTTGACCTCAGAACAGCCTGAAAAACCCAGCAGCGTTGCAGTTCTTGACGCAAACCGGCGTGTCTGGCACCTACTACCATACCCTGTTCAAAGGCACTTAAATCTGTTGTCTTGCCCATTCACCCTCTGAATGACGTGCATACACAATCCATTTCTCAATTGTCTCAAAGCTTAAAAATCTCCTCCCCTTCATCTACACTGATTGAAGTGGATTTAACAAGTGACATCAATAAGGGATCATAGCTTTCACCTGGATTCACCTGGTCAGTCTTTGTCAAGGAATGAGCAGGTGTCCTTAATGTTTTGTTCACTCAGTGTATATTCTAAAGATATATATATATATATATATAAAAAAACTGAACAATTACACATGATAAAATAGTACATAATTTCACATACTAGCCTCTTTGCCAACCGTGTAAGGTTGCCACACCTGCCAGATGTACGCTACCCAAAATGTGCCTCAGGGTGCCATATTGCGCCCAACTAAACTTTCAGACTAAGAGTCTTGGCACCAGTGGTAGCAGCGTAATTGTTTTCTGAATGTACATTACAGTTCAAATTGCCAGTGCACTTTCACAAGGAGAACAAAATGAATGAGATAAAGCCTCTTTAATCAAAAAGACCTTCCTTTCTCAGTCCAGAGAAAGCTACATTGATTCAATAGATTTTTGTCCTGACCTCGTCCTCTCTATCAGAAACAGGCTCTCTTCTTGTATGAATTAATAAAGAATTATTTTGATTCTATTTTTTTTCTAGGTTAATGTGTACAGACTTTGCTGGGCATTCACTTGACAGTATAATATTATACTACTTTACGTTCTCTATAATGATTTCAAAAATACATGTTCTGGTAGCATGTTACTAAAGTGTTCATCTTCATTTAAGCCTGTTCAACAGAGCACAATCATTATAGGATCTCTGTCAGTGTGTAACCATGTTGATGGTTCATTGTTTAAAATGATTTTATTGCTCAATAAAATTCCAATGCAGAAGCAATGAATGGCGGGGACAGCTTTTCTGCACCACATCAACATACCCTTATTAGGGTAAACAACATGGCCATACCTGAGAGTTATAATGCAAAGCAGGTTGAATTAGTTCGCCAGCTAACTGATAAACAAACAGAAATAACTACATATTTTCTAGTTCATCAGGAAAACTAGACTAGTATGTGTTTTTGGTTGTTGAGTCAATCAAAGTGTGCCTATTTCAAGCTTATTAAGTTATTTCAGTATATGTTTGTAAGCACAGCACATACATGCACAAACACACACACACACCGGTAACAGTCTTTTCGATTGGTGTTGTCAAGGAGAATGGTATTTCCCATCGCTCAGTGTCAAAAAACCTACTGTTTAACTTATCCAGGGTGACAAGTTGATGATATGGAGCGTGTGTGTGTGCAGCATACAGGCAGCCTCACCATTGGGTCCGACTGTAAACAGGTTTCTCTCCTATCAATCCAGACGCCTCTCTCTCTCTCTCTGTCTCTATTCCAACAGATTAACAGAGCAATATCCCGCTGTCACACATGCACATGCACACACACAGATACTGTAGATCATTATTTCAGGACTATTTCATGATTTAACATCGTGGAGCTGATCATTACATTATCCAGCGTTGCCTGAGAGGAGTTGACTGTCTGTGGGGCTCTGGTCTGTAGGGCTCTGGTCAAAATTAGTGCACTATATACAGTGCCTTTGGAAAGTATCCAGAACCCTTCACTTTTTCCACATTTACTGTCAATCATAATGCACTTGGGTACTTTTTGGCCCGTCCTGCAAATTATCTTGGCATGCATAACTTGCAATTTAATTTGAATTTATAGGATACTTTAAATGTGCTTATGGCACAAACTGTTTTTTTTAAATCCTGTAATTTTATAGTAAGTTACTTGTTACTGAGTTGCAATGAACATCTTTTTGTCACGAGCGTCGTATTGAGTAGACCAAAGCGCAGCGTGGTGTGAATGCATACTTTAATTAAAGACGAAAAAAACACGAAGTACACACAAACAAACAAACAAACAAACAAACAAACAAACAAACAAACAAACAAACAAACAAACAAACAAACAAACAAACAAACAAACAAACAAACAAACAAACAAACAAACAAACAAACAAACAAACAAACAAACAAACAAAGACTGCTAACGAAACACTGTGCTAACGTGCAACATCACAGACAATAACCCACGAACCACAATACAAAACAGGCTACCTAAATATGGTTCCCAATCAGAGACAACAACAAACACCTGCCACTGATTGAGAACCATATCAGGCCAAAACACATAGAAACAGACTAACTAGACATGCAACATAGAATGCCCACTCATATCACACCCTGACCAAACAAAACATAGAAACAAACAACGCAAATAATGGTCAGAGTGTGACACTTTTAATGTATTTCTACAGCTGAACTGCATTTCGTCAGTAAATATACAACAAACTGTATTCAGGAAGTACAAAATACCAGAACATTTGGAATTGGGTTTACTTTCTGAATTGACTGGAACATAAACGGAATTGACCTCAATGTTGGTTAGCATAGTTGGGATGAAACCACACCTGGGAGTTAACTCACAACTTTATAGATGATTGTAACCTGAATTGCCTACTTCACCACCAGGTCTGTGGCCATGACAGAGATCAGCCACATATTTATTGGCAAGAATACAGTTCTGCACTTTGCTAAAGGTTTCCCGGAATCAAGTCAATATTTATCAGATTATCTGACAACACCAACTAAAAAGTAGCCGTGCTCAGGCCTATATGTAATCAGATCAAGCATAAACACATGATAGCTGACACCTGCATAGCTGGTGTTTTGGCAAGTTTGAGGTATAACTGCGTTAGAGCTGTCAAATCGGTGAGTGACTGCTCGTATGGTCATTGTCACAAAGCCACACCCATCCTACTTGAGTTAGAAGTTCAGAACAAGAAAGTGTAAGCTATATAGAAATAATGACATTCAAATTGAAAATCATGAGGATTTCTATCAGCCTTATCGAGGTGTGGATTACCTATCACATTCCAGTGTCCAATTTCTGGTAATGTAGCTCCGTGCAGCCAATGGCAATTTCCGCTTCAGATATAATGCTGGGAGATGCTTGTGGATTTGATAACCCTAACATAGTTCCAGCTCCAAAACAACGACTATGCAGGTGTCCACTAGTGTGGATCTGATAGAATCTAGCCCCCTGCTTGTAGAAATGCTCTCATTATTTATTTAAACGCATTAATGCCTCAGCAGTGCCAACAAATGGTTATTTGTTACCAAGAACATACAGTATATACACACTCTCAAAAATATGAGTATGATTACAGTAGAGTGTTGTTCCTTGGTGTACAAAATGGCCTAAACGTACACATAAGGTAACTTCAGAGGTACACATAGGAACTCACATGGTATTGGTCCGTGCCTTTTAGGATACATGTCTGGATAATCTAGTATAATCGTACAGTTGTCTACCCAATATATTAAATATAAAGCTGCGATCATAACCATGTGGGAGGTGAGAATTTACCAGTTGTGAAGTCGTAAATACCATTTGGATGCATTCATGTGCTTTGAAAAAGTTGGGAAACTTAACTGGCTAATGGCCAACAAGCTGCATCAACCATAAACTAAAAGTACAGTTATCATGCTTGCAAACAAATTATAGAGTTTAAAAAAAACTATGAATATATTGATTTTTATAAATGTTTTGTTATTACATTTAACTGCCGGAAATAATGTTATCGAGGTCATTTCCTTAGTGGGTGACCTTATAGGTTAGCATGTGGGAGAGCCTGAAGCTTAGCGACAACAGACACGTTTCCCACTAGTAATTACCAGATGGAGGGCCGTTCAAGTGGATTTCTTCCAGTCGTATGTGGTAAATTCCCACTTTCCACTTTTGTCACTAACACAGCATTAGTTACATTCATTAATGCAACTAACGCAGCATTAGTTACACTCATTAGTGCAATTTGAAATGTAGGTGTGGTCAGTGTGCTGGTGGGGGCTCATTAATATATTTGGGGACAGTTTCAACAAATTACCACTTCAGATCGGTTTCTAAATAGCAAAAGGGGTTGGATTTTATTTGAATGATAGCTTAACTCACAAATACATTCATTCATGTGAGGCCAGAGACTTTTATGGGAGGAGTAACCAATTTTTTTTTTACCACTGTGGTCTAAAAATGACAGCTATGTTCTAAAACCCACTATGGACTTGGGCTTATGACATGAACACTGGTTCTAAACCAAAGATATTGATCTGTTTTAAGCAATAGATTTTGTGAGATGGTGATGGCAATACATTTTAATACTAACATCACCAATCTGAGTTAAAAAGGATGTGTTTCTCCTGTAATGCTTATGTGGTGCAAATGTTATTCTGTGTAATGTTCTTTCCACCATAGGGAAATGTGAGTAATATAGCTTAATTGAATAAGTCAAATGAATTCAATAATTTAATATATGATGATAGTAAATGTAGCACAAACACATTTTTACAACAATGAGATCTATTTATTCCTACTTTAAACATGGAGAGTTTAAAAATACCAAGCACACTAGAGTAGAGCATCAATAGGATCTGTACAACAGGCTGAAATGTGCCCAATTTGTTTATTAATAACTTTTCATGTTCAAAATTGTGGACTCTCCTCAAACAACAGCTTGGTATTCTTTCACTGTTTTAGCTTCTGTAAATTGGACAGTGCAGTTTGATTAACCAGAATTTAAGGTTGCTGCCAATGTCAGATATGTCTAAGTCCTGGGAAATATTCTTGTTCCTTACAACCTCATGCTAATCGCATTAGCCTACGTTAGCTCAACTGTCCCGTGGAATGGACACCAATCCCGAAGAAGTTTTAAAGCAGTATCCAAATCCATAGGATGTAGTGAGCACGATATAATAACCATATCTAGGAAAACCAAAGTTCCAAAGGCTGGGTCTAATATAATGTATAGGAGGTCATACAATAAGTTTTGTAGTGATTCATATGTTGATGATGTAAAGAATATTTGCTGGTCTGTTGTGTGTAATGAGGAGCATCCATATGCTGCACTTGATGCATTCATGAAACTACTTATTCCAGTTACTGATAAGCATGCACCCATTAAGAAAATTACTAAAAACTCTTACATCCCCTTGGATTGATCAGGAATTGAAAAATAATTTGGTTGAGAGGGATGAGGCAAAAGGTATGGCAGGTATGGTGGAGTAGTGGAGAGGGTAGTAAGTTTTAAGTTCCTCGGCGTACACATCACAGACAAACTGAATTGGTCCACCCACACAGACAGCATCGTGAAGAAGGCGCAGCAGCGACTCTTCAACCTCAGGAGGCTGAAGAAATTTGGCTTGTCACCAAAAGCACTCACAAACTTTTACAGATGCACAATCGAGAGCATCCTGTCGGGCTGAATCACCGCCTGGTACGGCAACTGCTCCGCCCACAACCGTAAGGCTCTCCAGAGGGTAGTGAGGTCTGCACAACGCATCACCGGGGGCAAACTACCTGCCCTCCAGGACACCTACACCACCCGATGTCACAGGAAGGCCATAAAGATGATCAAGGACAACATCCACCCAAGCCACTGCCTGTTCACCCCGCTATCATCCAGAATGCGAGGTCAGTACAGGTGCATCAAAGCTGGGACCGAGAGACTGAAAAACAGCTTCTATCTCAAGGCCATCAGATTGTTAAACAGCCACCACTAACATTATTCATCTCATATGTATATGTATATACTGTACTCTATATCATCTACTGCATCTTTATGTAATACATGTATCACTAGCCACTTTAACTATGCCACTTTGTTTACATACTCATCTCAAATGTATGTACTGCACTCAATACCATCTACTGTATCTTGCCTATGCCGCTCTGTACCATCACTCACTCATATATCTTTATGTACATATTCTTTATCCCCTTACACTTGTGTGTATAAGGTAGTAGTTTTGGAATTGTTAGCTAGATTACTTGTTGGTTATTACTGCATTGTCGGAACTAGAAGCACAAGCATTTCGCTACACTTGCATTAACATCTGCTAACCATGTGTATGTGACAAATAAAATTTGATTTGATTTGATTTATGTCTGGCAGCCCAACTGATTGGCAAACGTACTGCCAATTAAAACAAATCATGTGACTAAACTAACAAAAAAGAAAAAGGAACTACACTATGAAACAAATATAAATCATATCAAGAATGATAGTAAAAAGCTTTGGGGCACCTTAAATTACATTTTGTGAAAAAAATCCAACTTGGCTCCTTCATTCATTAAATCAGGTGACTCATTCATCACAAAGCCCACTGATATTGCAAACTACTTTAATTACTTTTTCTTTGGCAAGATAAGCAAACTTAGGGATGACATGCCTGCAACAAACGCTGACACAACACATCCAAGTATATCGGATCAAATTATGAAAGACAAGAATTGTACTTTTGAATTCCATAAAGTCAGTGTGGAAGAGGTGAAAAAATAAATGTCTATCAACAATGACAAGCCACCGGGGTCTGACAATCTGGATGGCACTCCTCTTTGCCACATCTTCAATTTAAGCCTACTAGAAAGCATGTGCCCTCAGGCCTGGAGGGAAGCTAAAGTTATTCCGCTACCCAAGAATTGTAAAGCCCCCTTTACTGGCTCAAATAGCCGACCAATCAGCCGGTTACCAACCCTTAGTAAACTTCTGGAAGAAATTGTGTTTGATCAGATACAATGATATTTCACAGTAAACAAATTGACAACAGAATTTCAGCAAGCTTATAGGGGAGGACACTCAACAAGCACAGCACTTACACAAATGACTGAGAGAAATTGATGATAAAATGATTGTGGGGGCTGTCTTGTTAGACTTCAGTGCAGCTTTTGACATTATCGATCATAGTCTGCTGCTGGAAAATCGTATGTGTTATGGCTTTACACCCTTTGCTATAATGTGGATAAAGAGTTACTTGTCTAACAGCACACAGAGGGTGTTCTTTAATGGAAGCCTCTCAAAAATAATCCAGTTAGAATCAGGAATTCCCCAGGGTAGATGTTTAGGCCACTTTCTTTTTACATTTTTACTAATGACATGCCACTGACTTTGAGTAAAGCCAGAGTGTCTATGTATGCGGATGACTCAACACTATACACGTCAGCTACTACAGCGACTGAAATGACTGCAACACCCAACAAAGAGCTGCAGTTAGTATCAGAGTGGGAGGCAAGGAATAAGTTAACCCTAAGTATTTCTAAAACTAAAACCATTGTATTTGGAACAAAACACTCACTAAACCCTAAACCTCAACTAAATAACTCAACTTGTAATAAATACTGTGGAAATTGAACAAATCAAATTTGATTTTTCACATACACATGATTAGCAGATATTAATGGGAGTGTAGCGAAATGCTTGTGCTTCTAGTTCCGATCATGCAGTATATCTAACAAGTAATCTAACCTAACTATTTCACAACAACTACCTTATACACACAAGTGTAAAGGAATGAATAAGAATTTGTACATAAAAATATATGAATGAGCGATGGCCGAACGGCATAGGCAAGATGCAGTAGATGGTATAAAGTACAGTATATACATATGAGATGAGTAATGTAGGGTATGTAAACATTATATAAAGGGGCATTATTTAAAGAGGCTAGTGATACATTTATTACATAATTTTTTTCATTGTTAAAGTGGCTAGAGATGAGTCAGTATGTTGGCAGCAGCCACTCAATGTTAGTGATGGCTGTTTAACAGTCTGATGCCCTTGAGATATTAGTCTGATGGCCTTCCTGTGACATTGGGTGGTGTAGGTGTCCTGGAGGGCAGGTAGTTTGCCCCTGGTGATGCGTTGTGCAGACCTCACTACCCTCTGGAGAGCCTTATGGTTGTGGGTGGAGCAGTTGCCGTACCATGCGGCGATAACGCCCGACAGGATGCTCTCGATTGTGCATCTGTAAAAGTTTATGAGTGTTTTTGGTGACAACCCCCATTTCATCAGCCTCCTGAGGTTGAAGAGGTGCTGCTGCTCCTTCTTCACCACGCTGTCTGTTGGGTGGACCATTTCAGTTTGTCTGTGATGTGTACGCCGAGGAACTTAAAAAACATTCCACCTTCTCCACTACTGTCCCGTCGATGTGGATAGGGGGCTGCTCCCTCTGCTCTTTCCTGAAGTCCACGATCATCTCTTTTGTTTTGTTGACATTGAGTGTGAGGTTATTTTCCTGACACCACACTCCGAGGGCCCTCACCTCCTCCCTGTAGGCCATCTCGTTGTTGTTGGTAATCAAGCCTACCACTGTAGTGTCGTCTGCAAACTTGATGATTGAGTTGGAGGCGTGCATGGACAAGCAGTAATGGGTGAACAGGGAGTACAGGAGAGAGCTGAGAACGCATCCTTGTGGGGCCCCAGTGTCGAGGATCAGCGCGGTGGAGATGTTGTTACCTACCCTCATCACCTGGGGGAGGCTCGTCAGGAAGTCCACGACCCAGTTGCACAGGGCGGGGTCGAGACCCAGGGACTCAAGCTTAATGACGAGTTTGGAGGGTACTACGGTGTTAAATGCTGAGTTGTAGTCAATGAACAGCATTCTTACATACAGTGCCTTGCGAAAGTATTCGGCCCCCTTGAACTTTGCGACCTTTTGCCACATTTCAGGCTTCAAACATAAAGATATAAAACTGTATTTTTTTGTGAAGAATCAACAACAAGTGGGACACAATCATGAAGTGGAACGACATTTATTGGATATTTCAAACTTTTTTAACAAATCAAAAACTGAAAAATTGGGCGTGCAAAATTATTCAGCCCCTTTACTTTCAGTGCAGCAAACTCTCTCCAAAAGTTCAGTGAGGATCTCTGAATGATCCAATGTTGACCTAAATGACTAATGATGATAAATACAATCCACCTGTGTGTAATCAAGTCTCCGTATAAATGCACCTGCACTGTGATAGTCTCAGAGGTCCGTTAAAAGCGCAGAGAGCATCATGAAGAACAAGGAACACACCAGGCAGGTCCGAGATACTGTTGTGAAGAAGTTTAAAGCCGGATTTGGATACAAAAAGATTTCCCAAGCTTTAAACATCCCAAGGAGCACTGTGCAAGCGATAATATGGAAATGGAAGGAGTATCAGACCATTGCAAATCTACCAAGACCTGGCCGTCCCTCTAAACTTTCAGCTCATACAAGGAGAAGACTGATCAGAGATGCAGCCAAGAGGCCCATGATCACTCTGGATGAACTGCAGAGATCTACAGCTGAGGTGGGAGACTCTGTCCATAGGACAACAATCAGTCGTATATTGCACAAATCTGGCCATATGGAAGAGTGGCAAGAAGAAAGCCATTTCTTAAAGATATCCATAAAAAGTGTTGTTTAAAGTTTGCCACAAGCCACCTGGGAGACACACCAAACATGTGGAAGAAGGTGCTCTGGTCAGATGAAACCAAAATGTAACTTTTTGGCAACAATGCAAAACGTTATGTTTGGCGTAAAAGCAACACAGCTCATCACCCTGAACACACCATCCCCACTGTCAAACATGGTGGTGGCAGCATCATGGTTTGGGCCTGCTTTTCTTCAGCAGGGACAGGGAAGATGGTTAAAATTGAAGGGAAGATGGATGGAGCCAAATACAGGACCATTCTGGAAGAAAACCTGATGGAGTCTGCAAAAGACCTGAGACTGGGACGGAGATTTGTCTTCCAACAAGACAATGATCCAAAACATAAAGCAAAATCTACAATGGAATGGTTCAAAAATAAACATATCCAGGTGTTAGAATGGCCAAGTCAAAGTCCAGACCTGAATCCAATCGAGAATCTGTGGAAAGAACTGAAAACTGCTGTTCACAAATGCTCTCCATCCAACCTCACTGAGCTCGAGCTGTTTTGCAAGGAGGAATGGGAAAAAATGTCAGTCTCTCGATGTGCAAAACTGATAGAGACATACCCCAAGCGACTTACAGCTGTAATCGCAGCAAAAGGTGGCGCTACAAAGTATTAACTTAAGGGGGCTGAATAATTTTGCACGCCCAATTTTTCAGTTTATGATTTGTTAAAAAAGTTTGAAATATCCAATAAATGTCGTTCCACTTCATGATTGTGTCCCACTTGTTGTTGATTCTTCACAAAAAAAATACAGTTTTATATCTTTATGTTTGAAGCCTGAAATGTGGCAAAAGGTCGGAAAGTTCAAGGGGGCCGAATACTTTCACAAGGCGCTGTATGTCTATTCCTCATGAAGCCAGATTTGGACCTCTTCTATAATTGAGTCCAATACTGCCTTCATTCTTTTTTGCAAATATAGAGGCTAATATTTTGTAGTCATTGTTGAGCAGACAGAATGGACGGCCAATTATCGAGTAGAAGCAAGTCTTTTTTGGGCTTAGGGGTTTAATGTAATCAGACCTTGTGTCAAACTGGGAGGGAGAGCATTACTTACAATGCTTTCAGAAAAGACCTCCAACCGAAAAAGGGCCAACTGTTGAGAAAAAGTTTTGCAGCTTCATATTTAAAAAGCTCCCAGTTATTACTGTATGAATTGTCATTTATAGCTTTGTTCCAAAAGTGTTGTCCCTATATCTTAAATTGTTTATCTCCGTCTTGACCAACTCATGTTTTAATATAGAGCTATTAAGCTTCCAGTAGGATGTTCTGCCAAGGCCATTACCAGAGATAAAAAAAAAGTTGAATGTCAACATAAATAGCTCTGTGATCAGTAAGGGGAGTGGCCAGGATGTTAACAGAAATACCCTGTGAAATTGATATTTTGAGTAATAACTCCAGTAGAGTGTTCAGAACCATGAGAGAGCCATACATCATTACCCCACTGAGATCTCCAGAAGTTGACGTAGGTAGCAACTGAATGAGACTCTTGAAAAAAACATAAATCTGTTTTAAGCTGTTTGGAAAATAACAATAATACATTATTTCTTAACCCCCTAGCATTGAGAGACACAATAGACAATGACAAAGTGGAATATAGAACAAAGTACTATGAGCTAAACAACAATCGCAAATCGAAAAGAACATAAGTAAACCAGCGTTGCATACCATATAGATAGAAATTATTTAGAGAGAATAGTTTAGCACAACAAAGCTAACTGCCAGATCAAGAAACAATAAAGAGCTTGCTTACTGCCTATACTGCAGGTAAAAATATCAGAAGTGAGAGAAAAAACAAAATAGCAAATATCCATTACTCCAGTAATCCTGCACAGTTAGAACGAAGGTTAAATCACCTTAGAGCCGGGAGTGGGATCTTCTCACATCAGAGGTGCTATCTAAGTAGCCTATGTTGACCACAAGGCACAGTCTATGACAGTCCTCAAGGAGGAAGGTTGATTTCGGATCCATTGATGAAAGCGCGGCATCCGATGAAGTAATCCGTTTTCCCTTCTTTTCGTGCTTTTTCCACAGCTGGTCACAGTTTCTCTCTCCGTTCTCTGTCTGCTTTCGAGAGGTCTTCAGCAAAACGTAGATTGTCATCACGTAGGAAAGTAGATTTCTAGGATGCTTTCCAATCTGCATCCATGTAGATCCGTGATGTGAACTGGAGAATGACACCTCTAGGCTTGGAGTCACCCTGCGTTCTCATGCCATGGCGATGTACAGTGTCGACAACATCTGCTAGCTTAGCCTTCTCCACAGGTAGGATAACTTGGCAGACTTTGATGGTCTCTTGCCGTACGTTCTCCCCATCTGCTTCGGGAACTCCATATAGTCTCAGATTCCATCGCCTGGAGTAGCTGTCAAGTTCCGCAATTCTTCTTTGGCACAAGTCCATCTTTCCCTCCTCCTTTTCGACATGCTTTTCGATATTGGCTACCTTCTTAACATCCTTGATTTCCATACATGCAAAGTCAGTTTTTTTTAAGCCCTCGATTTTCATTGCGTTTTTGCCAACCATTTTCTCTAAGGCATCGCACCTTGCATTGATGAGCCTGGAAAGAGTAGCGATAACATCATTATTGGCAGTGGCATCTGGGCCCAGTTCAAACATTACTTTCTTGGAAGCTCAAGGTTTGCTTTGGGTTATAGGCAAAGAAGGAAAATCCTCGGGTGACAAGGTAAGTGTCATAGAGTCTGTTGTCTATCAAAGCATTTGCCTCCTGTGTAACGACATTGGATGATGCCTGAGCATGGCTATCTGAGGAGTTAGCCATAAGATTTGTCTTGGAAAATATAATCTTAAGTCATCAGGAACCTGGTGTTTTTACCAAGCAAAGTATTAGTTTGGTAGTTCAAAATAATACACTTTTCACTGGCTTTCAAAAGTTGGTATGCAGAGCTTGGTTGGAAGCGTGCATTCAAGCTGCCATCTTGGAGCCTCCAGAAATATTGTACAGTATATGCTACATTTTGCAGTTGTACGAGGTCGCCCACACACACGTTAAACAAAGCTGGCGAGACATTCAATGACATCATCAAAGCCATTTTGGGATTACTACCATTTTATTTTTGGCATTTTAATTGTTCAGAAATGTGGTTGGTACTCCCTTTGTTTGCAGGACTTTATCCTTTATCCTGTTCCAAATGTCCAAACTGAATTTGGTAAAAGGACTTATGTACTCTGCACCATCGGCTTGAAACGCCTTACAGAATTCTCTTAAACTGGAAGAACTTGAAGATTCCCTGACCTGTCAATGTTTTTTATTTGCTGTTTTAGGATTTTGTTATACTCTTGTGAATTCTATGTTTTTTTACTAGATTACCTTTAGTTTTCATGTGTCTGTAATTGTTTAATAACTTGGTGCTGCGCATCTTGGCCGCTCTTGAAAAAGAGATTTCAAATCTAAATGAGCCCTTCCTGGTTAAATAAAGGTTAAATAAAATAAAAAGAGATATGCTGGACCCTATGTGAGAGAGGTGTTTTTGTTACCACATCGTGTCTATTGTCCTTCTGCCCTTGTGAAAAACAAGTGTTGGAAAACATGCTTTTTCCCCTTCCACTTTTGTGGTAATGCTGCAATTAGTTGGCTATAATTTTGGGCAGAGCAGACATTTCCATATATTTGTGTTAGCTGCATATGTGACAACTCCACCAGTCCTATTTATTTATTCACCTTTATTTAACTGGGCAAGTCAGTTAAGTACACATTCTTATTGACAATGAAAGTCTATGAACAATGGGTTAACTGCCTTTTTCAGGTGCAGAATGACAGATTTTTACCATGTCAGCTCAGGGATTCAATCCAGCAATCCTTCGGTTACTGGCCCAATGGTCTAACCACTATGCTACCTGCCGCCCCAAATTATGATATAATTTAAAAAGATTATATCTATTTTTTTTTAAATTAGAGCTTTTTTATCAATTAGTATATTTGATTTTTACCATAATGTTTGAAATAACCGAAAGTGAGCAGTTGTAATCTGAATAAAGGGAAAAATACATTCTTACTAATTTGCTGGAGAACCAGTTCATACCTTTTGTATGACTGACACCTTTAGTGAGAGGTCAAATGCTTTAATATTTAATAATTTTCATATTCAGTTTTTAAATAGGACCATGTGGACCTTGATATTGGAGATGGATGCGAGAAAAGACCCAGTTCACCAGCAACCCTCAATCCCCTTCAGATGCGGCCGCGCCAAACGGGGAAAGGGGGTGCGTCGCGCGGCCGTGCCTAATGGGGAAAGCGGTGCGCTTTCCGGCCGTGCGTAACGAGGAAGGGGGGATGGAGCGGTTCGGCTAGACCGCAGGCGACATGGAGATGCGGAGAACCGAGCTCGGGCGAGAGCCGTCCGCCGCAGGAAGTCTACCCTACCCAGTCCTCAGAGAGTCATAGATACCCCTGTCATTTATCCATGCTTCATAGCAAAATTCCTCTGAAGAGAATCAACATTACAGTTACACACACTGGTAGGCTAATCACACAATTGTACAAAATGGTAAGAGAACTGGTGAATAACTGGTGTATTTACATATGACAATAGCAACAGGAAAATTATTCAAGTGATATAAGTATTTGATCTGACTTAGTCTGATCTCCACAAAAGCCAACCTAACTAAGAAATACATTTAGCTGGTTGCCATGGTAAATAATCCAATAATAATTGGTATTAGATATATGTCACGAACGTCGTAGTGAGGAGACCAAGATGCAGCGTGATATGAATACATGTTCTATATTTAATGAAGAACGAACACTGAAACGAACTTACAAAACAAACGACCGTGCTATATAATCTGAATGTGCAGACACAGGCAACTAGACATAGATAATAACCCACAAAATACCCAAAGAAGATGGCTGCCTAAATTTGGTTCCCAATCAGAGACAATGATAAACAGCTGCCTCTAATTATGAACCAATCTAGGCAACCATAGACATACATAAACACCTAGATGGTAAACAACCCCATAAACCTACAAAACCCCTAGACAGTACAAAACACAAACATCACCCATGTCACACCCTGACCTAACCAAAATATATAAAGAAAAAAAAGAATACTCAAGGCACGGCGTGACAATATAAAATTACTTTCTAAATGAAAATACTGGCAGATCCATAACATTCCCTTGTACAGTAGCAGATCTAATTAAATTTAGAGGATTCAAAATTAATATTGTTTATAAAATTATAATGCAGGGGTAATAAAAATGTAACGTTTTAAAATGTATACGTAGTCTTGCTTGTCTCAGAGCAGCGCGAAATGGTGCTGAAATAGTTGGCCACACATGGGTAGGCTATTGCTTCTTTGGGGGATTTTCACACCTACAGTAGCCAGGGTATTAAACTAATCGTTGGATAACAGATTGGCTCTCGGAACTCATTAACACGTTACTGTGTGTGTTTCGATTCTCTCTCTCTCTCTCTCTCTCAAGCACTTGCAGTCTTGACCTCTGAATGCTTGGCTATGAAAAGCCAATTGACATTTACTCCTAAATTGCTGACCGGTTGCACCCTCTTTAACCACTGTTTATATTATTTGACCATGCTGGTAATCTATGAAATTTTGGAAAATAATTTAGCTTTTATGGCCATGTACTCTTGTAATCTCCAACCAATGTGCACCTTCCTCTGATGAACCGCAACATGTCGGTGGACTCGGTAAGATGGACTGATGGTTGAAAATGATGAGCGATCGGCAAAGGCAATCAACATCACTCTAATCACAGTCAGAAGACAGTTGAAGAAACTTGAATGTTTTTTTGGAAATGCTCTGTAAGACATTTATTTATATAGACATACATAAACACGTAGATGGTAAATATATATATATATATACAAATACACACAGTGGGGAGAACAAGTATTTGATACACTGACGATTTTGCAGGTTTTCCTACTTACAAAGCATGTAGAGGTCTGTAATTTTTATCATAGGTACACTTCAACTGTGAGAGATGGAATCTAAAACAAAAATCCAGAAAATCCCATTGTATTTAAGTAATTCATTTGCATTTTATTGCATGACAGAAGTATTTGATCACCTACCAACCAGTAAGAATTCCAGCACTCACAGACCTGTTAGTTTTTCTTTAAGAAGCCCTCCTGTTCTCCATTCATTACCTGTATTAACTGCACCTGTTTTAACTCGTTACCTGTATAAAAGACACCTGTCCACACACTCAATCAAACAGACTCCAACCTCTCCACAATGGCCAAGACCAGAGAGCTGTGTAAGGACATCAGGGATAAAATTGTAGACCTGCACAAGGCTGGGATGGGCTACAGAACAATAGGCAAGCAGCTCGGTGAGAAGGCAAAAACTGTTGGTGCAATTATTAGAAAATGAAAGAAGTTCAAGATGACGGTCAATCACCCTCGGTCTGGGGCTCCATGCAAGATCTCACCTCGTGGGGCATCAATGATCATGGGGAAGGTGAGGGATCAGCCCAGAACTACACGGCAGGACCTGGTCAATGACCTGAAGAGAGCTGGGACCACAGTCTTAAAGAAAACCATTAGTAACACACTACGCCGTCATGGATTAAAATCCTGCAGCGCACGCAAGGTCCCCCTGCTCAAGTGAGCGCATGTCCAGGCCTGTCTGAAGTTTGCCAATGACCATCTAGATGATCCAGACAAGGAATGGTAGAAGGTTATGTGGTCTGATGAGACAAAAATATAGTTTTTAGGTCTAAAATCCACTCGCCGTGTTTGGAGGAAGAAGAAGGATGAGTACAACCCCAAGAACACCATCCCAACCGTGAAGCATCGAGATGGAAACATCATTCTTTGGGGATGCTTTTCTGCAAAGAGGACAGGACGACTGCACCGTATTGAGGGGAGGATGGATGGGGCCATGTATCGCGAGATCTTGGCCAACAACCCCCTTCCCTCAGTAAGAGCGTTGAAGATGGGTCATGGCTGGGTTTACCAGCATGACAACAACCCAAAACACACAGCCAGGGAAACTAAGGAGTGGCTCCGTAAGAAGCATCTCAAGGTCCTGGAGTGGCCTAGCCAGTCACCAGACCTGAACCCAATAGAAAATCTTTGGAGGGAGCTGAAAGTCCGTATTGCCCAGCGACAGCCCCGAAACCTGAAGGATCAGGAGAAGGTCTGTATGGAGGAGTGGGCCAAAATCCCTGCTGCAGTGTGTGCAAACCATGTCTATTGTCCTAATAATAGCCCTTGTGAAAAACAAGGGTTTGGAAACATGTTTTCAAAAGGCCTCCATGCAGGGCAGACAGAGAGTTTCCCCCTTCCACTTGCCTCTTCCATTTATTCCAATAGTAATTCGTTATGGTTTTCATTGTAAATGAGGGCATAAACTGGATTGAGATGCCAGCAGAGTAAGTATACCTTTATGTAGTAAAATAAAGGTTCAATAAAAATATGGAGAAAAAAAAGACCAACTCTTTTAACAGCACATTACTCAACACTAGTCAGACTCATGTCGACCACGGTAGTCCTACAGTATGTAAAAAAATGCTTTTCATCTCTACATGTAGGTCTCCTGATTTAAACACGATCAAACTTGTTGCAACTAAATTGTAGTTTAAATAAACATTTGCATGTTTGCCTGGCATGGATTGTGACTCCACCTCGTTCCATGCCCTCATCAACTCCGCCAATGCCGCCTGACTCTCCATTGTCGTGCCATTCATCAGACACTATCACCTCTTGTTTCAGCATGATAATGTTGCAAGGATCTGTACACAATTTCTGGAAGCTGATGTCCCACTCCTTCCATGGCCTGCATACTCACCAGACATGTCAACTATTAAGCATATTTGGGATGCGCTGGATCGATGTATATGTGTATTACAATGTGTTCCAGTTCTCGTCAAGATCCAGCAACAGAAAAGATCCACAGCCATTGAAAGAGGATTGAGACAACATTCCACAGGTCACAATCAACAGCCTGATCAACTATATGTGAAGGAGATGTGCTGCATGAAGCAAATGGTGGTCACACCAGATACTGACTGGCTTTATGATCCACTCCCCTACCTTTTTTAAAGATATCTGTGACCTAGTGTTATGATTTTTATGAATAATGACAAAATTATTTCTACATTTAACATAAGAAAGGAATGTACGTGTGTCGAAAGAGAACAAAGAGTAGCATTAACCTATGTTTGAACCGACCCGGCTGTAACTCTGGGGAGATATGATAAGACAGGGAGAGCACCTCCAGAGCTCTCGTATCTGGGTGAGACATGAACTGTCAGCTGAGTGGTAATAAACTGTGGTGAGACTCAAAATCCCTATGTTGGTGTGTATGTATGTGTGTAGCGTAAGAGAAAGTTAAAAAAGGAATGTCTTTGTATATGTACAGCAGCGCTCTCGTAAATAAACCTTGCTGACTAAGGTAGACTGGCCTCTGACTGTTTCATTTTAATAAGAACCTTACAAATTCTTAGTAACAGACAGAGTATTTTAATTGAAGTTCAGTTTATGAACATTGAGAACAAAATTCTCATAACACCTAGAGATGCATATCTGTATTCCCAGTCATGTGGAACCCATATTTTAGGGCCTAATAAATTCATTTTCATTGACTGATTTCATTGTATGAACTGTAACACAGTAAAATATTTTTAATTGTTCCATATTATGTTCATATTTTTGTGCAGTATAGTATGAAATAGTATGATCCTGGTGGCAGTAACATCTATGTTCTTTCCAACCAAGATTGTGTACGTTCAATATCCCCAAATAATGAATCTCTATGTCAAGTGTCCTTGAGCACTGATAGTTTTACGTTGATGTTATGTTGGTGGTGATAATTGAACAATTATTTACTCGATTCTGGGCAGCTTTTAGAAAAGTACAGAAATGCATTCTTGCCTATAAATCTGTGGCTATATCCCTTTCATGCACACAGATCTGATGGTGCAGCTGTAATAGCAGGACATTTCAGGTTGCTAGAGTCCCAAGGGTGGTCACAGTACAAGATTATGCACAATTGTTTTTACATTAATTGAAAATGGAACACAGCAGCATACTGTCATTTTATAGAATGAATGCCTGCACGGTTCAGTTCTCCCAAGTGGCGCAGTGATTTAAGACACTGCATCTAAGTGCAAGAGGTGTCACTACAGTCCCTGGTTCAAATCCAGGCTGTATCACATCTGGTTCTGATTGAGAGTCACATAGGGCGGTGCACAATTTTGCCGGGGTAGGCCGTCATTGTAAATAAGAATTTGTTCGTAACTGACTTGCCTAGTTAAATAAAGGTTAAATAAAAATATTTAAAGTTGTTGTATAGACAGCTTGATAGTTTGGCAACAGAACCGACACATGTGCAACTGTGAGGTGAAACAGACAGGGTTTGCTTAGATTGTTGATAACATGTTAACTGTTTATTGAAAACAAATACATTTGTTCTATGTGCACTTGTTGTCTCTTTAATACATTATTATAGTTGTTGGTTAGCTAGCTAGCTAGCAATTTTTTTGCCATAGACGTGACATCAGTCAAAACACCTTAAAACAGGATACAAAATACAAAAAGATAAAACGAGACATGATTCCCCACATGGTAGCTTCTTGTCATTGTTGCTAGCTGTCTGGCCATCCAGAATCACACCCAACGGACTTCTGCCCCATTGAAGCATGCACATTTATTTTGTGATGTTATCAGCTAACCCATCTATATATTTACTTTATTTTTTACTTTAACTCTAGGCAAAGTGAAGAAATGTATTCTTGCCAATCTCTGATGTGTCCACAGACCTGGTGGCACAGCAGGATGGTCAGCTTGCTAGCTACCAACAGGTTGTGAGTTCAAATCTGAAGTTAGTATGCTGAATACTTGGGACAAAACCTGTCTATTAACCCCAGTGTTTAGATACAGTAACTTGTTGTAGATTTACCTCATTTTCACCACAACTAGACAAAAACCTCCAGGAAACCATGACACAATGTTCTAAGAACATCCAAAAAATCTCTGGAAGAAACTGGGCATGAAACAAAACCTGCATGGGACCATGACTGTTTAAATTGAATGAATGTCAATTATGCCTTTTAAAGTGAAAAATTCTAAATTGCATTTGACACCTTAGTTTTCACATGTACTCAAATGGCATCACATGTGTAGTGTCATGATAGCACATGTTGAAATTTTGCATCCCCATGTTTACACATTTATTTCACATTAATTTCACATGGGATAATGTTCTCACATGTGCTCACATGTTGTCACGTGTAGTTTTATGTTGTGATATGTTGCGTCACATGTTGTCACATGTTGTCACATTAACTTTACATTGAATCATGTGTTCATGTGAAATTTGTATGGTTTTTCCGTAAGGGTTATTTGGTAGCTTATGACTCACGGCTTCCCGCTGAAATAGGCATTTACAGACAGTACTGTTAGTTAGACAGTCACAGAAAGGAGAATAAATTGTTGGTGGATTACAGTGCCTTGCGAAAGTATTCGGCCCCCTTGAACTTTGCGACCTTTTGCCACATTTCAGGCTTCAAACATAAAGATATAAAACTGTATTTTTTTGTGAAGAATCAACAACAAGTGGGACACAATCATGAAGTGGAACGACATTTATTGGATATTTCAAACTTTTTTAACAAATCAAAAACTGAAAAATTGGGCGTGCAAAATTATTCAGCTCCTTTACTTTCAGTGCAGCAAACTCTCTCCAGAAGTTCAGTGAGGATCTCTGAATGATCCAATGTTGACCTAAATGACTAATGATGATAAATACAATCCACCTGTGTGTAATCAAGTCTCCGTATAAATGCACCTGCACTGTGATAGTCTCAGAGGTCCGTCAAAAGCGCAGAGAGCATCATGAAGAACAAGGAACACACCAGGCAGGTCCGAGATACTGTTGTAAAGAAGTTTAAAGCCGGATTTGGATACAAAAAGATTTCCCAAGCTTTAAACATCCCAAGGAGCACTGTGCAAGCGATAATATTGAAATGGAAGGAGTATCAGACCACTGCAAATCTACCAAGACCTGGCCGTCCCTCTAAACTTTCAGCTCATACAAGGAGAAGACTGATCAGAGATGCAGCCAAGAGGCCCATGATCACTCTGGATGAACTGCAGAGATCTACAGCTGAGGTGGGAGACTCTGTCCATAGGACAACAATCCGTCATATATTGCACAAATCTGGCCTTTATGGAAGAGTGGCAAGAAGAAAGCCATTTCTTAAAGATATCCATAAAAAGTGTCGTTTAAAGTTTGCCACAAGCCACCTGGGACACACACCAATAATGTGGAAGAAGGTGCTCTGGTCAGATGAAACCAAAATTGAACTTTTTGGCAACAATGCAAAACGTTATGTTTGGCGTAAAAGCAACACAGCTGAACACACCATCCCCACTGTCAAACATGGTGGTGGCAGCATCATGGTTTGGGCCTGCTTTTCTTCAGCAGGGACAGGGAAGATGGTTAAAATTGATGGGAAGATGGATGGAGCCAAATACAGGACCATTCTGGAAGAAAACCTGATGGAGTCTGCAAAAGACCTGAGACTGGGACGGAGATTTGTCTTCCAACAAGACAATGATCCAAAACATAAAGCAAAATCTACAATGGAATGGTTCAAAAATAAACATATCCAGGTGTTAGAATGGCCAAGTCAAAGTCCAGACCTGAATCCAATCGAGAATCTGTGGAAAGAACTGAAAACTGCTGTTCACAAATGCTCTCCATCCAACCTCACTGAGCTCGAGCTGTTTTGCAAGGAGGAATGGGGAAAAAATTTCAGTCTCTCGATGTGCAGAACTGATAGAGACATACCCCAAGCGACTTACAGCTGTAATCACAGCAAAAGGTGGCGCTACAAAGTATTAACTTAAGGGGGCTGAATAATTTTGCACGCCCAATTTTTCAGTTTTTGATTTGTTAAAAAAGTTTGAAAAATCAAATAAATGTCGTTCCACTTCATGATTGTGTCCCACTTGTTGTTGATTCTTCACAAAAAAATACAATTTTATATCTTTATGTTTGAAGCCTGAAATGTGGCAAAAGGTCGCAAAGTTCAAGGGGGCCGAATACTTTCGCAAGGCACTGTATTTTTAACTTGATGGCCTCAAGTTCATATGAATTCACATTTTTCTGTGCAAAAAAGTACATAATACTGATGATTAAACTGTACTTGTCTTTTCAGACATTAATGGAGAAAAATGGCAGATATGCATGTAGGTCTTGGGAGTGCAAATTTATGTAAGACATGCTACAACATTCTTTCCATTTTTATGATGTTCATTTTTGCAAAACAAAATACAACTTTTTGGCGAAACTATAACAAACTGTAAATACCTTCTATGGCATTCGGTGAAGGATGTTTATCATTTGTAATTTATGCCCCACAAATTTCAAATGCTACAAAACAGCGAGTCAACTCTTAATAGATCCAGTGAGTGTTAGGGAAGTGTATCGGATCAATATCATGCCAAATGTATTCAGAAATGTAAATCACCAATCCACAAATGTAAATCACTTTCCACAAATGTAAATCACCAACCCACAAATGTAAATCACCAATCTACAAATGTAAACCACTTTCCACAAATTGAAATCACCAATCCACAAATGTAAATCACTTTCCACAAATGCAATTCACTGTTCACAAACAAACACCTTTTGATTTGTATTTGTAAATCGATATATCGCTGCACACATCGACAATTGTCAAAGATTTATCCCCCCCCCCCCCCCCCCCCCCCACACACACACACACACACGCGCACACACACACGCACACACATTGCTCTATATATGCTGCAAAGCATCTGCCTTTGACAATCCAGCCTGACGTCAGACAAAATATATTGGTCTTGGAGCTGAAATACGATTTTGGAACTCTATCCATTTCTATATCCTGACAGAGCCAACGGTAATATCTCCAAAATGAAATAAATGATATAATTTATCATGGCAGCTAGTATCCTCTTATTTGAGATGTATAGGCCAATTCAATCAACTCTGGCCAGTCATCCATCTATCAGGCATCAGTACATTCTAATATAACTAAGGGTCATATTTTAGGTGGGTAATCTAACTTTGTTCTATATTACTCCTTCACAGCATCTTAAAGTGGAGGGGCCACATCCATATTCTTCTTCTTTCTCTCTTCCTATGACATCAGCAGGGTGCACATTATATGAAGTTCATCCACTGGTTATAGAATAGATAGGAAGAATGGAACACACAAGAGAAGGGCTATAGAATGGAATGGAAATGTCACACCCTGATCTGCTTCACCTGTCTTTGTGGTTGTCTCCACCCCACTCCAGGTTGACACCCATATTACCCATTATCCCCTGTGTATTTAGACCTGTGTCCTCTGTCTGTTGCCAGTTCGTCTTGTTTGTTCAAGCCAACCAGTATTTTTTGTCTAACTTCCGGCTTTTTCCAGTTTCTCTTTTCTCGCCCTCCTGGTTTTGACCCTTGCCTGTCCTGACTCCAAGCCCTCCTGCCTGACCACTCTGCCTGACCCTGAGCCTGCCTGCCGACCTGTACCGTTGCCCCCCTCTGGATTACCGACCTCTGCCTTACCCTGAGCCTGCCTGCTGCCTGGTACTGTTGCCCGACCTCTGGTTTACTTTCCCCTGCCTGCCTTGACCTGTCTATTGCCTGCCCCTGTTGGGATATTAAACTATTGTTTATTCAAAGTGGTCTGCATCTGGGTATTACCTTCATACCTGATAGGGACAATGGAACACACAAGAGAAGGGTTAGAGAATGGAATGGAACAATATAACATACTAGAGCAGGCTTGTAGAATAGAATGGAACACACTAGAGAAGGGTTAGAGAATGGAATGGAACAATATAACATACTAAAGCAGGCTTGTAGAATAGAATGGAACGCACTAGAGCAGGGTTTCCCAAACAAGGCCCTGGGGTCCCACCAGGGTGCACATTTTGAGTTTGCCCTAGCACTACACCGCTGACTCTAATAATCAAAGGTTGATGATGAATTGGTTATTTGAATCAGCTGTGTAGTGCTAGGGCAAACACCAAAACGTGCACCCAGTGGTCCCAGGACCAAGTTTGGGAAACCCTGCTCTAGAGAAGGGTTAGAGAATGGATTGGAACACGCTAGAGAAGGGCTATAAAATGGAAAGGAACAGTGGAACACACTAGAGAATGGTTATAGAATGGAATGGAACAGTGGCTCACACTAGAGAAGGGTTATAGAATTATATGGACCACACTGATCCCTCCGTTACAGAGACAGAGGTCCTCAAGGTTAGGGCATCCCTCCATCTTTGGGTCAATTTCGTAAATTACGTATAAAGGCCAGGGGGGAAAAAACTCTCCATCTTTGTTCTTTCAAAGTCACTACATGAAGGCCAGCGACAGAACAAACCCCTCCATCTGTGGGTGTATTTTGTAAAACAAACACTATAATACAAAAGTATGTGGACACCCCTCAAATGAGTGGTTTCGGTTATTTCAGCCACACAAGTTTCTGACAGGTATTTAAAATAGAGCACACTGCCATGCAATCTTCAAAGACAAACACAGAATGGCCTTACTGAAGAGCTCAGTGAATTTCAACGTGGCACCGTCATTGGCTGCAACCTTTCCCGAGTGGTGCAGTGGTCTAAGGCACTGCATCTCAGTGCTAGAGGCGTCACTACAAGCACCCTGATTCGAATCCAGGCTTTATCACAACTGACCATGATTGGGAGTCCAATAGGGCGGCACACATTTGGCCCAGCATCGTCCGGGTTTGGCCGGTGTAGGCCATCATTGTAAATGAGGATTTGTTCTTAACTGACTTGTCTAGTTAAATAAAGGTTACATTTAAATTAAAGTTAAAACATTTCCAACAACTCAGTTTGTCCAATTTCTGGTCAGCTGTAAGTGCTATGATTGTGAAGTGGAAATATCTAGGAGCATCCACGGCTCAGCTGCAAAAGTGGTTGGCCACACATGCTCACAGAACAGGACCGGCGAATGCTGAAGTGCATAAAACTCATCTGTCCTCGGTTGCAACACTCACTACCGAGTTTCAAATTACCTCTGAAAGCAACATCAGCACAAGAACTGTTTGTCGGGAGCTCCATGGCTGAGCAGCCGCACACAAGCCTAAGATCACCATGTGCAATGCCAAGTATCAGATGGAGTGGTATAAAGCTCACCACCGTTGGACTCTGGAGTAGTGGAAAAGCGTTCTCTGTAGTGATGAATCATATTTCACCATCTGGCAGTATGACGGATGAATCTGGGTTCGGTGGATGCCGGCAGAACGCTACCTGCCCCAAGGCATAGTGCAAACTGTAAAGTTTAGTGGAGGAGGAAAAATGACATTCTAGACATTTCTGTACTTCCAACTTTGTGGCAACAGTTTGGGGAAGGCCCTTTCCTGTTTCAGCATGACAATGCCCCAGTGCACAAAGCGATGTCAATACAAATTGTTTGTCAAGGTCGGGTGGAAAAACTTGACTGGCCTGCACAGAGCCCTGACCTCTACCCCATCGAACACCTTTGGGAAGAATTGGAATGCCGATTGGGAGCCAGGCCTAATCGCCAACATCAGTGCCCAACCTTACTAATGCTCTTGTGGCTGAATGGAAGCAAGTCCCCACAGGAATGTTCCAACATCTAGTGAAAGGCCTTCCCCGAAGAGTGGAGGCTATTAAAGCAGCCTAAGGGGGGACCAACTCCATATTAATGCCCATGATTTTGGAATGAGATGTTTGATAAGCTGGTGTCCACATATTTTTGGTCGTGTAGTGTATGTATACGAGGGCCATAGAACAAAATATTCCAAAATTAATTTGACCTCAGATACGGAGTGGAGAGAGATCTGAGTGGTGAAGAGAGAGCTGAGCAGGGGTTATAAAAGGCATTTCACTCAGACAAGCACATCAGGAATCCTATAGGATTCACACTGTCATTCTCAGAAGAGGCCACCAGGACCAAACCAGACTGTTTTTGTTTTTTCATACAACACTGTTTTCCAAGTCTGCATCCCAAATACCACTCTATTCCCTACTTTTTATCAGGGCCCATATGATTATGGTCAAAAGTAGTTCACTATGTAGAAATTAGGATGTCATTTGGGACACAGACAACGGCCCCCATCCATCCCTCCGTCCCTTTGCTCCTTCTACATTTTATTTTAGAGAAAGAAATACTCCTACCCCAAACCCCCCCCCCATGTTTCAGTGCACTTATGAAATCAATTAGAACCTTGATGGCTCCATCCAACTATAGACCAAAAAGCACAACATAATTGTAGTCGTCGTGTGTTGAGTCATGTAGTTAAAAGCATTATGAATAGACAAACACCATTTTCTTTCAATACAAAGAAACACAAAAATGAAAATTTTTCTGCTGTTGGTCTGCTGTTTCCACTGATTTCACGGATTCAATGATGTCAGTGCATGCATTGGTTTCACAGATACATGTATATACTTTCATCTCCTCCCAAGATGCATTTACTGCAGACCTAAATATGTACACTGAGTGTAGAAAACATTAGGAACACCTTCCTAATAGTGAGTTGGACTCCAATGGCTCATGTTGACTCCAATGCTTCCCACAGTTGTGTCACATTGGCTGGATGTCCTTTGTGTGGTGGACCATTCTTAATACACATGGGAAACCTTTGAGTGTCAAAAAAACAGCAGTGTTGCATTTCTTGACACAAACTGGTATGCCTGGCACCTGCCTTACCCTGTTTAAAGGCACTTCAATATTTTGTCTTGCACATTGAATGGCACACATACACAATCCATGTCTCAATTGTCTCAAGGCTTAAACATCCTTCTCTAACCTTTCTCCTCCCCTGATTGAAGTGGATTTAACAAATTACATCAATAAAGGATCATAGCTCTCAACTGGATTAACCTGATCAGTCTATGTCATGGAAAGAGCAGGTGTTCATAATGTTTTGTGCACTCAGTGTATGTATACCTAGTGTAGCAAAGGTCCCTACTGTACACTAGAATGTGCTTAGTTAAAGTATGTTTGTTCTGCATGATCACCATTATGTTAAGTCTTTTGATCTGTACTACTCACATGGGTGGTAAGCTCTCCACTTTAGCATTGAAATGCCTCAGTGTACACATTCTCCCAAGCAGAACATATGCCTGCACAGCTGCTTGCCTTGCCACTGCACTACATTACACTACTGTATGCTCCCCTTGGAACAAGCAGTGCTCTGCTTCCTTCCTGCCTGAGTACAGAATAAGACTTCTCTTCACTTTGTTGCCTCCCTCCCTGTGTAGAGGCTAAGTGCATCTGATGTGATATTTGCCAGTTCAGGGATCACTGAAGTAGCCAGGAGAATGGTCCCACTGTACCAGTCTAAATCCCAAATGCCTGGCCCTGGCAAAATGTTGTATTTACATGCATGATATTTAAAACAAAGACACTATTTAAAAGAGAGGCAAAGCACTGTGTTGTTGCAAATATGCCATTGTACTTTTATTTCAGGCTCAACACACTTCACATCTCCTATCCCGTCTCTCACTGACTTTAATCATTTATTTATTTCCCTGGCGATCAAGCATACCATAACGTGGCCTGAATGCAGAGTGTGGAGATCAGAGACACTGGATGACATTGACTCGTTCCACAGAGAGAGAACCGTGCTCTTCTATCAGCACAGTGCTGTCCAAACATCTAGTTATCACTCCCTTTAATAAAGCTACCAGGGTTTGCCTTGAATATAGACACTTGAGTAATACTTTACTTGACACCCAGTGTCATAATATGCTATGACATGATCATAACCATATCATAATGTCAAAACAACTGACATAACTCAACAAAACCTGTCATAATATGGTCATAACACTGTCATGACCAATATATTTACACCTGTTGTGACGTACTGTGTTATTTAATGGCTGGTTATGACAAACACATAAGCGTATCAAAACCCACATTCATTCAATTTGGTTTTTTTTTACTTGCCAAGAAGATTCCTTTCGTTTGAAGGTTTGTTTCTTTAATCCTTTGTTGTTGTTGTTATAATGATTTTTATTTTCATCATATTTTAAATACCTCATAGAACATACACTTTATGACACTGTCATGAAGCATTATGACCATACTGTGTAAAGTCAGGCGCAGGAGAATCAAACTGAGTGTAATGGAGTATTTAATAACAAATAAACAAAACATACTCCAAACATTAAATGCAACAATAAATAAAGTGGGTACGAGGACCCGTCGCGCACCAATACAAAACCAACACAACACTGAATAACAAACCATCTCTGACAAAGACATGAGGGGAAACAGAGGGTTAAATACACAAAAGATAATGAATGGGATTGAAACCAGGTGTGTAGGAAGACAAAACCAATTGAAGTTGAAAAATGGATCAATGATGGCGAGAAGACCGGTGATGTCGACCGCCGAGCATCGCCCGAACAAGGAGAGACTTCGACTTCGGTAGAAGTCGTGACACTTGGACTAAGAAAATGCACTTTATGAAACTATCAAGGCGAATTATAAATACAGTTGAAGTCGGAAGTTTACATACACTTAGGTTGGAGTTAATAAAACTCATTTTCCAACCACTCCACAAATTCCTTGTTAACAAACTACTTTTAACAAGTCGATTAGGACGTCTACTCTGCATGACACAAGTCATTTTTTCAACAATTGTTTACAGACAGATTATTTCACTGTATCTCAATTCCAGTGGGTCAGAAGTTTACATACACTAAGTTGATGATGCCTTTTAAACAGCTTGAAGGCCTACCTTCGAACTCAGTGCCTCTGTTGCTGGTATTTTGACCTCTGTCATTGCCAACAAAGGGTATATAACAAAGTATTGAGATAAACTTGTGTTATTGACCAAATACTTATTTTCCACCATAATTTGCAAATAAATTCATAAAAAATCCTACAATGTGATTTTCTGGATTCTTCTTCCTCATTTTGTCTGTCATAGTTGAAGTGTACCTATGATGAAAATTGCAGGCCTCTCTCATCTTTTTAAGTGGGAGAACTTGCACAATTGGTGGCTGACTAAATACTTTCTTGCCCCACTGTATAAATAATCTTTATGGAACAAATGGAACATTTGTTGTGTAACTGGGAGCCTCGTGAGTGAAAACATCTGAAGATCATCAAAGGTAAATTATTAATTTGATTGATTTTATGATTTTCATGACCAAGGTTCCTGATGCTAAGTGTACTTAATGTTCTGTTGTGCGATTGATAAACTTACACAAACGCTTGGATTGCTTTCGCTTTAAAGCATAATTTCGAAATCTAACACGACAGGTGGATTAACAAAAGGCTAAGCTGTGTCTTCCTATATTGCACTTGTGATTTCATGAATATAAATATTTGTAGTAATATTTATTGAATGTAGGCCTATGCTATTCAGCGGTTGTTGATAAACATTATCCCGTTAGTGGGATTGCAGCCATAACAAGTTAAATAGTACCCACAAAACACCATTCTCAACGTCAACAGTGAAGAGGTATCTCCGGGAGGCTGGCCTTCTAGGCAGAGTTGCGAGAGAAAAAAAAGCCATATCTCAGACTGGAAATAAAATATTAAGATGGGCGAAAGAACACAAACACTGGACAGAGAAACTCTGTCTATATGCCCAGCATCCCGGACCAAGTCCATTTTATGACAAGAACTGCTCAAGTAAGCAAAGAGAAATGCCAGTCAATCAGTAGTTTAAGACATGAAGGTTAGTCAATCTGGAACATTTCAAGAGCAGTCACAAAATCCATCAAGCGCTAGGATGGAACTGACTCTCATGAGGACTGCCACAGGAAAGGAAGACCTAGAGTTACCTCTGCTGCAAAGGGTAAGTTCATTCGAGTTATAAGCCTCAGAAATTGCAGCCCAATAACAGAGTTCAAGTAACAGACACATCAACTGTTCAGAGGAGACTGAGGGAATAAGGCCTTCATGGTCCAATTGCAGTAAAGAAACCACTAGTAAAGGACACCAATGAGAAGAAGATACTTGCTTGGGCCAAGAAACCCGAGCAATGGACAATAGACCGGTGGGAATCTTTGCTTTGGTCTGATGAGTCCAAATTTGAGATTTTTGGTTCCAAACGCTGTGTCTATGTGAGATGCAGATTAGGTGAATGGATGATCTCCACATGTGTAGTTCCCACCAAGAAGCATGGAGGAGGTGTGATGGTGTGGCGGTGCTTTACTGGTGACACTCTCTGTGATTTATTTAGAAATCAAGGCATACTTAACCAGAATGGCTACCACAGCATTCTGCAGTGATACTCCATCCCATCTGGTTTAGTGAGACTATCATTTGTTTTTCAACAGAACAATGACCCAACACACCTCCAAGAAGAAGAGTGATGAAGTACTGCATCAGATGACCTGGCCTCCACAATCACCTCACCTCAACCCAATTGAGATGGTTTGGGATGAGTTGGACAGCAGAGTGGAGGAAAAGCAGCCAACAAGTGCTCAGCATATGTGGGAACTCCTTCATGACTGTTGAAAAATCACTCTGTAGTATCTGTGATCTACATATGTTTATATGAGTTACTATGCTGTTACTAAGCAGTAATTCAGTACGGCAGTGTTATGTTGCAACACCTAATTGGAAATGCACATGCACACTATTGGGCCTGGAACTGTGGAGCACGAGAGGTTTTGACTAAACGAGACAAACCATACTCCCGTCTCCTGCCTGGTCTCACACAACATAATTATTACAGTGGCGGCGAGCTGATTAAGCTTCTTTAGCGGACATTGCTTGAAGGGAAGAATGTTGTGTGAGTAATGAAACTCAAAATAATTATGTAAATCGTCAGGTTTTTTTTTCGCCAGTAGAAAAGGCTAAGCACTGATAGTAGGTACAGTCTTCAGGAGCTGCCAAGTAGCAAGCCTATTGGAGTCCAGAATAGTGACACTGTCCTCTGGTGATTAAATTAGAAACTGTCATTGAACCCATTGAAATTAAGCGATCACAGTGGAGAAATATTGTAAAAAAAAAAGGAAGAAGAAAAGTATTACAAATAAATGCAGTGAATTAAGTAATTGCAGAAACTTCTGAAATTAAGAAAGTAAAGAATTAGATGAAAATTCTGAAAATTAAGGAATACAAGGAATGAGGAAACTGAACAATTAACTGAAAATGGTACCAGAGTTTGAGTACCAGAGTTTGAGGCTACTAAAGAGGATTTTGATTCCTATTTAGAGCATTTTGAGCGTTGGCTGGCTGCAAATTAAATCAAAATTGACAATAAAGCAGGCTGAGGATTGGATTGCCGAAAGGTCTCATTGAACCACTAAAAACAGTGGAGTTGACCTATGCAGAACTGACCTAAACTCTTCCAATGCATTTCAAGACTAAGCCAAATCTCATTGCAGAACGTTTCAAATTTGACCAACATCACCAGAGTCAAGGGGGAACCGTGGCTGACTACATCCTTGCTTTGAAAAGGCTGGCAGGTACGTGTGAGTTTGCACGATTTCTTGAATTTATTTGTTATTTTACTATTTCACCTTTATTTAACCAGGTAGGCAAGTTCTCATTTACAACTGCGACCTAGCAAATATAAAGCAAAGCAGTGCGACAAAAAATAACACAGAGTTACACATAGGATAAACAAAAGTACAGTCAATAACACAATAGAAAAATCTATAAACAATGTGTGCAAATGGAGTAAGGAGGTAAGGCAATAAATAGGCCATAGTAGCGAAGTAATTACAATTTAGCAAATTAACACTGAAGTGATAGATGTGCAGATGATGATGTGCAAGTAGAAATACTGGTGTGCAAAAGAGCAAAAAGTAAATAAAAACAATATGGGGATGAGGTAGGTAGTTGGGTGGGCTATTTACAGATGGGCTATATGCAGCTGCAGCGATCGGTAAGCTGCTCAGATAGCTGATGCTTAAGAAAGCCTGGACTAGACTCGAGGTTCAGTCTGTGCCCACCCACCAAAGGCTTCCCCGGTTCCTGTTTACTTACCGTAACACACCACACACAGTAACGGAATGTACACCAGCTGAACTGTTTCTGAAATGCCAACCACGTACCCACCTGACATTGTTGAAACCAGACTTATCAAGCACTGTGGCAAAGCACCAGCTACAGCAGAAGAAAGCTCATGACAGACACTCAAAGACTGTCTGTCTGAGAATTCAAAGAGGGAGAGAGGGTGATGATACATGATTTCAGTCACCCCAAGCACCTATGGAACTCAGGTGTGATCTTGCAACGCAGAGGACCTTTGACTTACCAAGTTCAATTTGGTCATCGCCATGTTCAACGTTCATGTGGATCATCTGCTACGGTTCAACGCCCCAGCAAAGACATGTCGAGTGAACAATAACAACCCCCAGGACTATTCTCCTGACTGTGAACGTACGGGAGAAACAGAGCCTAACCTTCCACCTGAACCTGGCCCACCACCGGAAGCCCAGGAGGAGCGGAGATATCCTATTCGACAGCGAAGGGCATCTCAAAAGCTTGACCTGTGAGTTGAGCTGATTCAGGAGGTAACAGACAGTAAAATAAACAAACAGTTTAATATGTCCTAGATAAAAGGAAAGAAAAATGACATTACCTGGGTTAGTTATTAGGACACCACAAATTCCATCTTCAGGGCAGAATTATCCCCTGGAAATGTGCTGGGCTCTGAAAAGTCTGCTTCACCCCAGTAATTTAAAAATGTTTAAGAATGCATTGTTCAGGTATTGCATTAGTAGTTCCCTAACGTATTTACCCCTTTCTCTGGGAGTTAAATACTATGGGAGAGGAGTGTAGTATCTGTGATCTACATCTGTTTATGTTAGTTACTATGCTGTTACTAAGCAGTAATGTATTACGGCAGTGTTATGTTACAACACCTAATAGGAAATGCACATGCGGTCGGCGGCTGACTAAATTAGACTAACTGTACTCCCGTCTCCTGCCTGGTCTTTTCTCCAAATCACAAATATTACACATTCCAGGTGAATATGGTTGGGAGAATGCAAAGAGTGTGCAAAGACGTCATCAAGACAAAGGGTGGCTACTTTGAAGAATCTAAAATCTAAAATATTTGTTTTGATTTGTTTAACACTTCTTTGGTTACTACATCATTTCTTATGTGTTATTTCATCATTTTGAGGTCTTCACTATTATTCTACAATGTAGAAAATAGTACAAATAAAGAAAAACCCTTGAATGAGTAGGTGTGTCCAAACTTTTGACTGGTACTGTACGTATGTAATATATTCCATTGAGCAGACACTTTAATCCAAAGAGATTTATAGTCATGTGTGCATACATTTTTACTTATGGGTGGTCACGGGAATTGAACCCACTATCCTGGCATCAAAAGCACCATGCGCTACCAACTGAGCTACAAAGGACCATCACAGAGCATAGAAGCCAGATAGGCCTATCACATTATGTCAGTCATCAGTCAAAAAGCGGGTGTCTTGTCCTGCTTCTGAAATAAGTTCCTGCATTCATCCCACGTAGTCTATGTTGCAATGCCATGTTTTGCCTTGTGTTGGTAGGTTTTGTGTTTTTCTACAATCTTATTTATTTTTATTTATTTCACCTTTATTTAACCAGGTAGGCAAGTTGAGAACAAGTTCTCATTTACAATTGCGACCTGGCCAAGATAAAGCAAAGCAGTTCGACACATACAACGACACAGAGTTACACATGGAGTAAAACAAACATACAGTCAATAATACAGTATAAACAAGTCTATATACGATGTGAGCAAATGAGGTGAGATAAGGGAGGTAAAGGCAAAAAGGCCATGGTGGCAAAGTAAATACAATATAGCAAGTAAAACACTGGAATGGTAGATTTGCAATGGGAGAATGTGCAAAGTAGAAATAAAAATAATGGGGTGCAAAGGAGCAAAATAAATAAATACATTAAATACAGTAGTTGTTTGGGCTAAATTATAGGTGGGCTATGTACAGGTGCAGTAATCTGTGAGCTGCTCTGACAGTTGGTGCTTAAAGCTAGTGAGGGAGATAAGTGTTTCCAGTTTCAGAGATTTTTGTAGTTCGTTCCAGTCATTGGCAGCAGAGAACTGGAAGGAGAGGCGGCCAAAGAAAGAATTGGTTTTGGGGGTGACTAGAGAGATATACCTGCTGGAGCGTGTGCTACAGGTGGGAGATGCAATGGTGACCAGCGAGCTGAGATAAGGCGGGACTTTACCTAGCAGGGTCTTGTAGATGACATGGAGCCAGTGGGTTTGGCGACGAGTATGAAGCGAGGGCCAGCCAACGAGAGCGTACAGGTCGCAATGGTGGGTAGTATATGGGGCTTTGGTGACAAAACGGATTGCACTGTGATAGACTGCATCCAATTTGTTGAGTAGGGTATTGGAGGCTATTTTGTAAATGACATCGCCAAAGTCAAGGATTGGTAGGATGGTCAGTTTTACAAGGGTATGTTTGGCAGCATGAGTGAAGGATGCTTTGTTACGAAATAGGAAGCCAATTCTAAATTTAACTTTGGATTGGAGATGTTTGATATGGGTCTGGAAGGAGAGTTTACAGTCTAACCAGACACCTAAGTATTTGTAGTTGTCCACGTATTCTAAGTCAGAGCCGTCCAGAGTAGTAATGTTGGACAGGCGGGTAGGTACAGGTAGCGATCGGTTGAAGAGCATGCATTTAGTTTTACTTGTATTTAAGAGCAATTGGAGGCCACAGAAGGAGAGTTGTATGGCATTGAAGCTTGCCTGGAGGGTTGTTAACACAGTGTCCAAAGAAGGGCCAGAAGTATACAGAATGGTGTCGTCTGCGTAGAGGTGAATCAGAGACTCACCAGCAGCAAGAGCGACCTCATTGATGTATACAGAGAAGAGAGTCGGTCCAAGAATTGAACCCTGTGGCACCCCCATAGAGACTGCCAGAGGTCCGGACAGCAGACCCTCCGATTTGACACACTGAACTCTATCAGAGAAGTAGTTGGTGAACCAGGCGAGGCAATCATTTGAGAAACCAAGACTGTCGAGTCTGCCGATGAGGATGTGGTGATTGACAGAGTCGAAAGCCTTGGCCAGATCAATGAATACGGCTGCACAGTAATGTTTCTTATCGATGGCGGTTAAGATATCATTTAGGACCTTGAGCGTGGCTGAGGTGCACCCATGACCAGCTCTGAAACCAGATTGCATAGCAGAGAAGGTATGGTGAGATTCGAAATGGTCGGTAATCTGTTTGTTGACTTGGCTTTCGAAGACCTTACAAAGGCATGGTAGATTAGATATAGGTCTGTAGCAGTTTGGGTCAAGAGTGTCACCCCCTTTGAAGAGGGGGATGACCGCAGCTGCTTTCCAATCTTTGGGAATCTCAGACGACACGAAAGAGAGGTTGAACAGGCTAGTAATAGGGGTGGCAACAATTTTGGCAGATAATTTTAGAAAGAAAGGGTCCAGATTGTCTTATGTAGTTGTCAGAACCACAACTAAAATAACGTTAATATACAGTATGTCAAAACAGATGAAAATATATGTATCATGACAGTATCATGACCATATTATAACAGGTTATGACAAGTTATATCAGCTGTATTAACATTATGATATGGTAATGACCATGTCATAACGTGTAATGATGCTGGGTGTCAAGTTAAGTGTTACCGACACCTGTCCTACCAGGCAAAGTCATGACTGTAAGAGGGAGGGTGAAGAGGACGGAACCATGGACATTTAGAAGAGTGGAAATAAGCCTTTGTTGAGTTAAGTGGAGGTCAACAGATCAATAAATACAGTACATATATTATAGAATTTAAAACATATTGCAGCTCTTCTCAGAACCCTGTATGAATCTTTAAGGTTAACGCTCATGTTTATTTAACATCATTGTATTTATGTGAAACATAAGGCTAACATAGACAGTGCATGAAGAATTTATATGGTCTTCCCACTGGGAATACAGAGTGAACAGTAACATAGGCATAATGAAAATCCTCATGACTTTTCTTTTTCCAGCGGAACTTTGACGTCTTTGGAAGGTTCTACAAAATTCTTGGAATCTAACGTAGCTAGCATATCTACAAGCAGGGATATCAGAACATGTTGAAGGCATTTCAAAAGAAATGTGTATTTCTTGGAAACCGGGAGAAGATAAAGGGAGCTCAAAATAATCGTTGACTGTCATCTTTGTGGAATTTAACCAGGTATTTACCACTAAGCACCTTATCTCTCACTGTCATGTTATTAACTTATTGTCGGTGCTTGCAGAGCAAAACAAATTTCAATATTTGCATGTAAGGTATTGTATCTGATATACAACTGTGGGTATACAGTATACAAACTGAAAGAGAGAAGTGGATGAAAAAAAAACTATAATCAACAATAACTGCATGTCCCAAACAATCAAACTAAAACAAACGGTGAAGAAAGATAAACAGTAAACTAATATTTTCTGGTGAGATTACAAATAGATGAAAATATCATATCTTTGTCAAGTTCCAATGTCATTGGGACTGACACCAATCTAGAGGCAATGGTAAGAGGTTCAGTGTAACTTAGTTCAGCTCAGCTCTACGGTTATGGAGTTTAGGCATCTCCAGACCTGTCTGCCATGGCAATCTACGTCTACGTTCAATTATCTGCCTCATGGGCAGCAAGAGGCACCCTCTATTGTATTACTTTTGTGTTGAAAATCCCAATAACACCCTACTCCCTTTAGAGTACACTACTTTTGACCAAGGCTAGTAGTGCAATATATAGGGAATAGGGTGCCATTGGGACACTTCATCTATGTTGTATGCACATTATGGCCTTGTTTTTGGTGGTGGTGTGAAGTTGTTTTTCAAGTTTCAAAATGTATTTGTCACATGCACAGGATACAGCATTAGATGGCTTGTGTTGGATAAGTACAGTCCGACAGTGGTCCTGTTCATATGTTGCACTGATATTGACATGTGGTACAGCATATGCGGCAATACAAACAAAAGTCTCAGCCCTGGTTGCACCACAAATGGCCTGGTCAAAGGTATGAATTAGGGTGTCATTTGGGACACAGACCTATGTTACAGAGAGCAGTGAGTGGAGTGAGTCAGTAGTGCAGAAAGGTTGCAGACTGATGAGAAGCTCAGAGAACGCAGCCCGTTGATCATAGCAGCTTGAACTCTGTCTGCATCCCAAGTCATACCCTATTACTTACATAGTGCACTACCTTTGACCAGGGCCCATAGTTAAATTTGTCTCCAGTTCAATTTAACGAATAAGCAAATATGAATGCTTTGCTGATTCCAGTCAGACAGATTCCCTGTTCAATTGTTTTCCTGTTTTAATTGAGTCACAGATGACTGAATAACTAACTGTCCCCCTCTGAGCATAATAGTCTCTGTCTCTCTCTCTCTCTCTCTGAGTAGCAGGATGGCTCAATGAAACATCACATTTACTAAGGGAATGGCGCTCCCTTAGTATGTCAATGTAGTAACTCTTACTTACAGACCTCCCAAATGGGGTGGAGCGGCCAAGAGACCAGAGGAGGCAGAACGGAGTGCTCAGGTTTGGATGTAGGGATTGAGCGGGGTGACATGGGAGAACTTGGTAAGGTTGAACACCAGACGGGCTGTGGCATTCTGGATAAGTTGCATGGGTTTGATGGCACAAGTGGGGTGCCAACAGAGATTTGCAGTAGTCCAGACGGTATATGACCATCTATATACAGTGAGTGCAAATGAGGTAAGAAAAGGGAGGTAAGGCAATAAATAGGCCATGGTGGCAAAGTAATTACAATATACTAATTAGACACCAGAGTGATTGATGTGCAGAATATGAATGTGCAAGTAGAGATACAGGGATGCAAAGGAGCAAGATATATACAAAAATACAGTATGCGGATGAGGTAATAAAAATACCAGAGAAATGCCACAGAAAGGCACCCAGAATCTTGTTTCCTCTTATTCCCCCATCCATCTGCAATAGAGAGAGAGAGAGAGAGAGAGAGAGAGAGAGAGAGAGAGAGAGAGAGAGAGAGAGAGAGAGAGAGAGAGAGAGAGAGAGAGAGAGAGAGAGAGAGAGAGAGAGAGAGAGAGAGAGAGAGAGAGAGAGAGAGAGAGAGAGAGAGAGAGAGAGAGAGAGAGAGAGAGAGAGAGAGAGAGAGAGAGAGAGAGAGAGAGAGAGAGAGACATAAACAACATAGGCCTGAGGATTTGTCGGTAAATAGTGCAGGAATATACTGAGAGATTGCCAAGCCTCAATAAACCAAAGAGCAGACAGAACACAATCTGATTGGGATTATGATGTCGTAATTTCTGTCATTTAACCCCGCCACCGCATGCAGGTGTTATTGAATGACAAAAATCATGATGGGTTATATGTACAGTGCACAGACCCCTTCACTTTTTCCACAAAATGTCTGTTACGTTACAGCAATACTATTCAATTATTTTTACCCCTCATCAATCTACACACAATACCCCATAATGAAAAAGCAAAAAAACTGAAATTCTAGGTACGTATGTTGAAGCACCTTTGGCAGCAATTACATCCTTGAGTCTTCTGGGGTATGACGCTACAAGCTTCGCACCTGTAATTGGGAGTTTCTCCCACTGTTTTCTGCAGATCCTCTAAAACCTCTCATGTTCGATCGGGTTTCAGCTCTGACTGGGCCACTCAAGGACATTCACAGACATGTCCAGAAGCCACTCGTGCGTTGTCTTGGCTGTGTGCTTAGGGTCGTTGTCCTGTTGGAAGGTCAACCTTCACCCCAGCGCTCTGGAACATGTTTTCATCAAGGATCTCTGTGTACTTTACTCCGTGCAGGTTTGTGAACCAATACACTGCTCCGTTCATCATTCCCTCATTCCTGCCTAGTCTCTCAGACACTGCTGCTGAAAAACATCACCAAAGCATGATGCTGCCGCCACCACGCTTCACCATAGGGACGGTATTGGTCAAGTGATGAGCTGTGCAGATGGGACCCTTGGCATTCAGAACAAATAGTTCAATCTTGGTTTTATCAGACAAGATAATTTTGTTTCTGAGAGTCCTTTAGGTGCCTCCAAGTGGCCTCTCATGTGCCTTTTACTAAGGAGTGGCTTCCGTTTGGCCACTCTACCATAAAGGCCTTATTGGGGGAGTGCTGCAGAGATGAATGTCCTTCTGAAATGTTCGACCATCTCCACAGAGGAACTCTATCAGAATGACCATTGGGTTCTTGGTCACCTCCCTAACCAATGCCCTTCTCCCGAATCCTCAGTTTGGCCAGGCGGTCAACTCTAGGAAGAGTCTTGGTGGTTCCAAACTTCTTCCATTAAAGAATGACGGAGGCCACTGTGTTCTTAGGGACCTTCAATGCTGCAGAAATGTTTTGGTACCCTTCCCCAGATCTGTGCCTCGACACAATCCTGTCTCGAGGCTCTGCGAACAATTCCTTCGACCTCATGGCTTGGTTTTTGCAGTATATCCTTGTAGACAGGTGTGTGCCTCACTAAGTAATGTCCAATCAATTGAATTTACCACAGGTGGAATCCAATCAAGTTGTAGAAACATCTCAAGGATGATCAATGTTTTTATTTTTAATACATTTACACCAAAAAAATCTCATGATGGGGTATTGTGTGTAGATTGATGAGGGATAAAAATAAAATAAAAATGTTGAATAAGGCTATAACAGTTTGGGGAAAGAATGAGGGGTCTGAATAGTTTCCGAATGCAGTGTATTAGTTAACAAACCTGCACGTTCAATATTTCAATTGGAATGCTACTATTAGAATGTTCTCAGGGTTTTTTGTATCATGTTGGCTACCATGCCACACATGTGGGTGGATTTCTGCCTGTCATTGAGCTTCTTTTAACACCAAATTATTTCAATTTGAAAGGTATACAATTTCAGCTCATTCAGAATGTTCCTTTCACTCAGCAGCAGCTCTTCTCTCTAAAAGGTTGATCAATCATCATTAGAACCCTCATCTCACCGTCATTGACAGGTCCTGTCAACCTTGCATTGTGGCGGTATCGGCTATTGTCGAGCAGGCATATGTATAGCAGATGCCCAGTTTGCATCCCAAATGACAACCTATTCCCTGTATAGTGCGCTAGTTTAGACCTGAGCCCTGTTTTCCCTGGTCTAAAGTAGTGCACTATAAATGGAATAGGGTGCCCTTTGGGATGTAGCCCCAGAGAACAGCACAGTTAAGCTAAGGTTTGCTTTACTTGCTGTTGTCCTTCACAAAGACACCTTAAAAGGGAATGGGATTGAGTGGATGATGCCAGGTTGGCACTGGGAATGATTGATGGGGTACAGTACATTGAGGTACATCTCCTTACCCAGGCAGAGTAGGGTACAATAATGCTGTCGCAGCAGACAACAGAACACACACGCACGCACACACACACACACACACACACACACAAACACACGGTGAGTCAAGTTGTCTGTCTCATACATCATACGACAAGACCGGCCGGACCTCACATTATGAATGACGCTGATTCTGTTCCCTATCTGTTCTACTGTACATTAAACAGTTAACAAATATGCTTAATAAAACAAAGGGAGAAACCAAAAGTGGTGTGACGCCCTCTGCTAAAGCTAAGGTCTGACTGCCATATATAAATCCCTGTGTTTGTTTTTGGATTCAGCATATCCAGGACTGGGACAACATGGTCTCATTGGAATATGTCAAAAAGAGTGACATTTAACCACAGTGGTTATATATCACCATAACTGATGTATTGGTTGTATGTCACCTGCAGTGACGTTTTACATATACTGCATGTTACTATCCTTATGTATTTCATTCAGACTCTGCTTGAGTTTGTTTAAAAGAAAGCATGGCTCATTGTTAGCTGTCTTATGTACATTGCATGCATAAGGGTGAGTATACATTTTGTCCCACTGAGGTGTATTGTCCCTGTAGCTGAGGGAAAAGAAGACCTCACAGGAAAAGCCAGCGTATCAGACAGAGACCATTAGAGCCTGTGATTTGGCTCTTGTCCTCAGGGATGCCTGACGAGAATCTGTTATGGCTGTTCCCTCCCCTCCCCCATAACTCTCCCTTTCTTCTCAATTTTTTAGTACCCCTCTCCTCCCCTAAGCTCCACCTTTCACCTTTGCTCGCCCTCTGTTCCCTGCCTCATCTCACCCTCTGCTCCCCCCTCCCTCCCCTAAGCTCCACCTCTACTTCCCTGCTCCTCCCCCAAAGCTCCACCGCTACTCCCCCTCTCCTCCCCCTACGCTCCACCTCTACTCCCCCTCTCCTCCCCCTAAGCTCCACGTCTACTCCCCCTCTTCTCCCCCTCTTCTCCCCCTAAGCTCCACCTCTAATCCCCCTCTCCTCCCCCTAAGCTCCACCTCTTCTCCCCCTCTCCTCCCCCTAAGCTCCACCTCTACTCCCCCTCTCCTCCCCCTAAGCTCCACGTCTACTCCCCCTCTTCTCCCCCTCTCCTCCCCCTAAGCTCCACCTCTACTCTCCCTCTTCTCACCCTTTTGAGAAGTATTCTTTACCATTACTAGACAGTCCACAACACCACAGACAGACAGGATGCAGCCAAATTCCCAAATGGCCCCTTATTCTTTTTTAGTGCACTACTTTTGACAAGGACCTAATGGCAATAGGGTGCCATCTGGAACACACCCACAGATCCATCCAACCTTTCTCTATATAGATTTATAGCCACGGCAATTGGACTGTCAGGGACATTGAATCTTTTCTCTGAGGCCCACCTCATCAATCACAATGTAGACCCAAGGACATATTTTCTGTTACAGACATCTGCCATGCAGTCACAACTCAAATTGATTGACAATTTCTTCTTGCTCTGTCAGCCATTGTGTTCCTCACACCACAATGGAGTGGCTACAGTTCTGGATTTTCTTGAACCCAACTTGCAAAAAATACTGAGATTTCTGCGCATGTGGGGTGTTAAGGAATTTTTTATCAATAATGACTAATTATGTATACATTTCAATCAGGACTGACTAATCAGAATACTATTATGTTACTGTATAGATGTATGAATGTTCTTTTAATCCTAGTACTGAATATAATGTGTGTAATTATAGTCAAGAATTAGAACAAAGACGGTCTGTTCCTTGGTAGAAACTAATGAACTTATCGTCAGACTGGCTAGAATGCTTATCTACACAGGGAGGCTTTGGCCTAGTCATAAATGATCTAAACTGGTGGAGGATGATGTAGGAAGGCTTGAGAACTATACTGCCATTGTACCGGAGTGGAGGAGGGACGGAACAGTTTGAAACCTAATGACGTCATTTTCAGTTTATAACCTGTTGTAAATTGTATCATGTTCAGTACTCTCGAGAATAAACGCTAGTGCTTGATTTTGAGACTGATCTCCGCCCATTTTATGCAAATAAGTTTCTTACAAATCATTAGAAATGGGCTGAGTGTATTAATTGAATTGGGTATTAACCATATAGGAATTTAATTCCTCTAACAATTGGTCCTTCTAACACCGGGTCTAAATAACTGTCTCTGCCATCTGAAGGTCGTACGCCGAAAATCATGCACGGGCAGGTCTAGTCCCGTTATTTTAAGACCTGGCCTATGAATTGAGGTTAAAGAACAGGCCAGTATACACCCCAGACTGACAGGGACGGTGACTAGATCCAACGAACATTGCTTTTCCCAGTTGGCAACAAGGTCAGTAGCCTATATTCTCGATTCTGGGGGGAATGATTTAAGTTATCTTTGATTTGATGTTCTAAAAGGTTTAGAATTTATCAAGAATAGGAGCTTTGCTATTCCAAAAAGATCCAATGGGTTGTGTATGACTGATATACACTGGGTTTTGTATATACACTGGCAGGTTCGCGACAACCTGGGGTTAAGTGCACACCATAAATACACTAGCTTAATAGATCCGGGTGCCTTAGAGGCCAGAGGGGTTATTAAGACGGGACAGGCAGTCCAAATGAGGAGGAGAGGGAAGCCAAAATCCAGAGGAATGGGATAAAAGCCAAATCTCTAGACAAGAGGTTCCAGGAGAGAGGGAAACCATAATTTAGCGAAGTGAGATACAAGATATTGGTGTACTTTAAAAGTCCTATGATGCAACATGAAATAGGAGGTTAACTAGGGATTTACGACCCCTGGGTAATAGCTTATAGTTGTAAGGGTGAGACATGGTATCTGATCGAGAGTCAAAGCTATAGACAACGTTTCCACAAAGGAGAAAACAAAGGAGATAACTAGGTAAGGGTAAACAACACATACATGGAACATAGAAATACATACACATAGATAGTAAGTACGAACATTGCTACTAGGAGCGGCAAGGATTTATTAAATATGAGTAGTAAATCCTCAGAGGAGGTACCGAAATTAACGGGAGATGAGAAATATATGCAGGAAGAAGATAAGAGGAACACCTACTTTAGCCAGACATGGAGGAGTATGTACAGATTTGATGAACGTAAAGAAAAACTGGAATCAATGATTAAACAAATAAATAGGGTTAGTGGAGACAAGGCAGATAAACAACGGGCAGAGGGGCTAAATACAGCTAGGATATTGTTAGCCGAGGCGAGGAAGAGAGCTGAGAACAAAGGGAAATTAAGAGAGGCGCCCAAAGTCTGACTCAGACAAAGACGATGATGAACCTTGAATAGAAACTGATTCTGCTAAAATAATCAGGAAGGGTTTAAATTAGGAATATTTTCTGGGAATTCTCGGTGCCGGAGTTTGCGACTACAGACAATTATAATAATATAGTTATTGGCAGGGAAACTCAAACAATAGTCTTGGTGGTTCAGCGGTAAAGTTGTTGCCTACAACACGGTAGACTGAGGTTCGTATCTCAGCTTTGACACCGGTAGACTAAAATTGATTTTAGATTGTAATTCAGCTATTTGTATGTTTTGCCTGGAAAAATACGGTCGCTAGTGTTTGTATAAGATATGATCCGAACATTTTTAATATGTTGTTTAGGTTGAATTGAGAGAATTATTCATTCAAAATAATGGCGAGGCAATTTCGATGTAATACGTTGTCTTGCCCAAAATGATCTGCTGGAATAATATATTGAGACGGGGGCCGTATTTAAATAAATGTAGCATAGAAGAGATAGTTACCTAAACCTGATGAATTCTAAGGAATTAACGGAGAGATAAAGTTTTGTGCCATCAGGATGTTATATTTTTTAATGAATCGACAGACATACAATATAAATTTAGCAAAGAACATGGTACGTTTAAATTTTGGGGTATAGAAAGTTGGGAAGTTCGGTTGGTTTTACTTTTTTGATAGAATTTTAAGCAGAACTCAATCTGAATAGGGGATATATTTTTGACGAGAGGCAGGTTGAACTGCTGCGTCATTACGTTGAATACACAATAACGTTCCTAAAATTATGACGGAGAAAATTGGTTGTGTCATTTAGAGGGAAAATGAGTGCATTATAGCTTTGAGTCACTTTTCAAAAGTGGCTAAAAGTTACAAATACATTTTTTTAAAGTATCTGAATATCGTCAGGATAGTCTGAAAAGATGCTAAAGCTAGCAACAGAATTGCTAGGCGTTCATTGGGCTATATTTGGCTATAAAATAGGGAGGTAAGAATAGTTGAATCGTAAAAAGTTGTGGTTGCTTCCCGGGTATTGATTTTTGGTGAGGTAACGCCAGTGAATTTGAACAAGAAGTTAACGTATTCTAAACATTATCAGTTTTCATTACGGGAACAATGAAAGGTCTACAATAGGGTATGGCTGGCTGGGAGTGTTTTATTTTAAAGGGACAGTGCATGTTTATCACAGTTGTGTGAGTGTAATGGCAGAGTATAGGTATTTTGGGGAGACAATTTGGAGAAAGACTGAATGAGTTACATGAAACAGAGTTTTAATTAGACAATTAAAAAAAAAAATAAGATAAAGGGTTATTTAATATGTCTAATATGGTATGGAACACGAATGTAAAGGGGTGGTGTAAACTTTGACAAGTTTTCATGGCATTCTCAGGTGGTCTGATCAGCCACAGGTGGGAGCCATTTGAATTTGTGGCCATGGGTGGTACTGGTTTTTAAGGTAAATTAATTATAATGGAGTTTATAGCTCTTGGACATAATTATTAGTTCAGAACCATAATTATTAGTTTTGAACCAAAGAGGATGGTCTTTTGAGGTTTGGACAGGATACAGTTTAAGCAAATAGGGCAGGAAAATACATGATATAAGTTGCAGTTCTTAGGGATAGTAAATTATGGTAGATAAGGTATCTCAAACTATGCAACATATATTAAATTATGGATGTGACTGATTCTTAACTTTAACCCATGTTATTTTTAGATAAAATACAGTGGATTCCCGAAGGAGAGATTTCATTAACACAGGAAAGAGATATGATATGGTTAGCATTCGTTTTGGCTTTAATTAACCATTAGAATATGTTTTATTTAAATAGACAGATAGGGGAAAGGGCAGACAGAGGAGTCCTCCCTGCACTGCTGAGACCTTGAAGGTTTGAGAGCAGAGAGGAAATGAACACAGATAACTCTTAACTTCTTATTATTGGCTAACGGAACCCCCCCCCATTCAGCTGAAAAGGTGGCACGGGAAATTAAAAAATATATTTTTTAAATATTTAACTTTCACACATTAACAAGTCCAATACAGCAAATGAAAGATAAACATCTTTTTAATCTAACCATCATGTCCGATGTTTTAAATGTTTTACAGCGAAAACACAACATATTGTTATGTTAGATCACCACCAAATCCAAAAAAACACAGCCATTTTCCCCAGCCAAAGATAGACTCACAAACGCAGAATTGGAGATAAAATGTATCACTAACCTTTGATAATCTCCATCAGATGACACTCATATGACATCATGTTACACAATACATTTATGTTTTGTTCGATAATATGCATATTTATATCCACAAATATCGGTTTACATTGACGGTATGTTCAGAAATGCCTCCAAAATATCAGAAGTAATTACAGAGAGCTACATCAGATAACAGAAATACTCATCATAAACTTTGACGAAAGATACATGTTTTACATATAATTAAAGATACACTGGTTCTTAATGCAACCGCTGTGTCAGATTTGTTAAAAATGTTACGAAAAAGCATACCATGCAATAATCTAAAACGGCGCTAAGATGTAAATATATTTGTCCGCCATGTTGGAGTCAACAGAAATACGAAATTACATCATAAATATTCCCTTACCTTTGATGATCTTTCATCAGAATGCAGTGCAAGGAGTCCTAGTTCCACAATAAATTGTTGTTTTGTTCCATAACGTCCATTACTAGTGTCCAATTAGCTGCATTTGCTACCACTTTCAGCTCACGTGCCCAAAAGCTGACGCTGATCCAGGCGAACTCGGACGAAAACTTCAAAAATATATAACATATAGGAATTTAATTCCTCTAACACGGGGTCACTAGCCTATCTCCTTTCAGCTGCTCCGGACTCCGCTGCTGCTTGTACACAAAACAGTTCGTACGAACATAGTTTTGTCTATTGTTATAGTAGGCAATTGTAAACAGAGGCAAGAATAAACAATGTGTCTCCCAATTATTCTTTCAGAAGGGCAGTTACATGCAGCAATTTCGGCCAACTACAGTGCCTTCAGAAAGCATTTATACCTCTTACTCTACATTTTGTTGCGTTACAGCCTGAATTCAAAATGGATTAAATATATTTTCTCTCACCCATCTGCACACAATACATAATGACAAAGTGAAAACAAGTTTTACGGAAAAAGCAAACCATGCAATAATCTGAGTACGGCGCACAGAGACCCAACAGGCCAAAAAGATATCCGCCATATTGTGCAGTCAACAGAAGTCAGAAATAACATTATAAATATTCACTTACCTTTGATGATCTTCATCAGAATGCACTCCCAGGAAACCCATTTCCACAATAAATGTTTGATTTGTTCGATAAAGTCCATCATTTATGTCCAAATAGCTACTTTTGTTAGCGCATTTTGTAAACAAATCCAAAGTCACAAAGTGCGTTCACTAGGAGCAGACGAAATGTCAAAAAGTTCCGTTATAGTCCATAGAAACTTGTCAAACGATGTATAGAATCAATATTTAGGATGTTTGTAACATAAATCTTCAATAATTTTCCAACCAGAGAATTCCTTTGTCTGTAGAAAAAAAAAGCAAAGCAATGGAAAAGCACCTCTCATGTGAATGTGCATGACCAGCTCATGACAAACTGCCAGACCACTGACTCAAAGAGCCCTTATGAGCCCCTCCTTTACAGTAGAAGCCTCAAACAAGTTTCTAAAGACGGTTGACATCTAGTGGAAGCTTTAGGAAGTGCAACATGACCAATATCCCACTGTATCTTCAATTAGGGCTGAGTTGTCAATCGACCAACCTCAGATTTCCTACTTTCTGGTTGGATTTTTTCTCAGGTTTTTGCCTGCCATATGAGTTCTGTTATACTCACTGACATCATTCAAACAGTTTTAGAAACTTCAGAGTGTTCCCTATCCAAATATACGAATAATATGCATATGTTAGCAACTGGGACTGAGGAGCAGACAATTTACTCTGGGCACCTTATTCATCCAAGCTACTCAATACTGCCCCCAGCCATAAGAAGTTGATAAGGTCCAACAGTTGACAGTGCATGTTAGAGCAGAATCTATACAATGAGGTCCAAGGAACTGTCCGTAGATCTCCGAGATGTGTGATGAGGCATGTATATGGGGAAGGGCATAAAACAATTTCTAGGGTGTTGAAAGTTTCCAAGAGCACAGTGGTCTCCTTTATTGTGAAATTGAAAAAAAATATAGAACTACCCAGACTCTGGCTGGAGCTGGCCCTCCAACCAAACTGAGCAATAGGCAATAAGGACCTTGGTCAGGGAAGTGACCAAGAACCCAATGACTACTCTGACAGAACTACTGAATTTCTTGACTGAATTTCTTGAAAAACCTGGCAGAAGGACAATTGTTTCCTCAGCATTTCCCCAATCTGGGCTTTATGGGAGAGTGGCCAGACAGAAGCCAGTGCTGAGAAAAAAGCACATGACAGTATGCCTGTAGTTTGCTAAAAGTCTTGTGAAAGCGAGATAAGGAAAAATATTCTGTGGTCTGATTAGACAAAAATGTAACTCTGTGGCTTCAATGCAAAGCACTATGTCTGGAGAAAACCAGGCACAGCTCTTCACCAATCTAATACCAATAATATAATCGTGCCAGAGGGATGGCTACCGTTTCACGGGCTCCTAACCAACTTTGCTATTTTGTTAGTTTTTTTGCATTGTTTGTAACTTATGTTTTACATAAAGTTGCTGCTACCGTCTCTTATGTCCGAAAAGAGCTTCTGGACATCAGAACAGCGATTGCTCACCTCGAACTGAACTGTGTCCGACGCAAAAGATATACTGCTTCCCAGAGAATAGGCCTCAAATCACCATCAATCGCGTTAAGAAAAGACGGAGATATGTCAGGTGGAATGTGAGGATTTGTAGACGAGTGAGAACTGGCCAACGTGAAATCACTGGAAAACAAACTGGATGATCTACGGTCGAGACTATCCTACCAACAGGACATCAAAACCTCAAATATCTTGTTTCACCAACTCGTGGCTCATCGACAAGGGAAATATAGAGCTGGCTGGGTTTTCTTTGCATTGGCAGGACAGAGCAGCCACAATGTGGTAAGACGAGGGGCGGGGGGGGGGGGGGGTTGCGTGTCTATTTGTCAATAACAGCTGTTGTGCAATTTCTAATGTTAAAGAAGTCTCAAGGTATTGCTCGCCTGAGGTAGAGTACCTCATGATAAGCTGTAGACCACACTCTTTACCAAGAGAGATCTCATCTATATCATTCATAGCCATCTATCTACCACCACAAACTGATGCTGATGCTAAGACTGCACTCAACAAGCTGTAAAAGCCCATAAGAAAACAAGAAAATGCTCATCCAGAAGCAGTGCTGCTAGTGGCCAGCGACTTTGATGCAGGCAAACATTTTCCCTCATTTCTACCAGCATGTCATATGTGCAACCAGAGGGGAAAAAAACTCTAGACCACCTTTACTCCGCACACAGAGATGCATACAAAGCTCTCCCTCGCCCTCCATTTGGCAAATCTGACCATAATTCTATCCTCCTGATTCCTGCTTACAAGCAAAAACTAAAGCAGGAGGTACCAGTTGCTCGCTCAATACAGAAGTGGTCTGATGTGGCGGATGTTAGGTTACAGGACTGTTTTGCTTCCACAGACTGGAATATGTTTTGTGATTTATCCAATGGCATTGAGGAGTGTACCACCTCAGTCACAGGCTTCATCAATAAGTGTATCAACGAGGTCATCCCCACAGTGACTGTACGTACATACCCCAACCAGAAGCGTTGCTGCTTGCAAGGAGTGGGACACTAATCCGAACGCTTATAAGAAATCCTGTTATGCTCTCAGACAAACCATCAAACAGGCAAAGCATCAATACAGGACTAAGAATGAATCCTACTACACTGGCTCTGACGCTCGTCAGATGTGGCAGGGGTTGCAACTTTTACTGACTACAAAGGGAAGCCCAGCTGAGAGCTGCGCAGTGACGCAAGCTTACCAGACGAGCTGAATGCCTTTAACGCTCGCTTTGCGGCAAGCAGCCCTGAAGCATGCATGAGAGCACCAGCTGTTCCAGACGACTGTGTGATTCCGCTCTCCATAGCCTATGTGAGCAAGAACTTCAAACAGGTTCACAAGGCCGCTGGGCCAGATGGAGTACCAGGGTGTGTACTCAGAGCATGCGCGGACCAATTGGCAAGTGTCTTCACTGACATTTTCAACCTCTCCCTGACCGAGTTCGTAATACCAACATGTTTCAAACAGACCACCATAGTCCCTGTGCCCAAGAATGCGAAGGTAACCTGCCTAAATTACTACTGCCCCGTAGCACTCACGTCGGTAGCCATAAAGTGATTTAAAAGGCTGGTCATGGCTCACATCAACACCATCATAGGAAACTCTAGACCCACTCCAATTCACATACCGCCCCAACAGACGACACAATCTCAATCCCACTCCACACTGCCCTTTCCCACCTGGACAAAAGGAACTAAATTGACAAGTTTCAAATGTCTCATTGGTTAGAACAATTTAATTTGGTCCTTATCCATATTATCAACCTGGTATTAAAAGTTTGCTTGGCAATTTGATAAAAATAGTTTCTGCAGCTTCCAACAATACTCAAAACCCAAACGTAAATAAAATAAATGTAACAATAATAATGTGCAAGCTTTCAGAGGGGGTGGCCCCCATTCCTCTGCTAATTAGTGAACACTCACCCACAGAAAGATTCATCGCTGACCTCAGCAGCGATATAAACCCAAACCAAGTGATAAACACCCTCCAAAATAAACCATCAGGCACAGTCCTTATAAAGGTTCTCTCCAGTTTAGCCCTGATGTATGGCTGCCAGCAGAGATTGACATCGGTCCAGTACCCCAGTGCACATTAGAAGCACAATTAAGAAATGGTTGATATAAAGGGACAGGTAAAGAGAACCAGGAAACTAATGACAAAAGCCGAAAAGGAAAATATACTTCTAGCCAAGGAACTGCATTTGTCTTCAACAGGAACAAAATCGTAATTTGATTTTTGGACAGAACCCACGCAAGATTATTTTGACCCAGCCAGTTAGGGTGCGTGAATAACCAAACATATTGGGTTGTTGGGATTACTCAAAAGGGTTAATTCAACCATCAGTTGGGTATTTTTTACTTTCATGCTGGGTTGACCTAGCAGCTGGGTATTTTTTAAAGTAATAGTTAGGTTATTTTCAGGTGGAGTAGCTTATTAGGTGCATGGCTTTCTGATAGATCTTATTGGCCACCTGTGAGAGTAAATATCATTCCTGTTCATGATGTTATGTTTACATTCTGCATATTCAGTTTTTCCTTAAGATGTTAAGCATGTTACACATTCTGCTAGAATATTAAGCTTATGTATTACATATTATAATAAGGTGGTAACTATCCCAACAGTGGGATTTGCATAGGCTTTTAGGGAACTCATACACTTCTGTAAGCCTCACTGAAATGACAAAAGTATCAATGTTCAGTATTAACATGTGATAACTATACAACAGAACAGAGAAACAGGAATAATATTTACTTTCACTGGTGGCTAAATAGAACAGTCTGAAAGACACGTCCCTACTAAACGCCTCCAGTCTTCTGATCTGACCCGCTGGGTCAAATCTCAATAACCCAGCATCAACAACCCAACCTTGCTCTTTTTAAAGAAAACAATCCAACGCTTGCAACCCAGCAGTTGAGTCAACCAAACAACACAGCATTTTTCAGAGTGTACAGTCAGTTAACCTGTTATGGCTGCAATCCCGATACCGGGATCGATATGACAACTACCAGTGAAAATAGAGGGCGCCAAATTCAAACCACAGAAATCTCATAATTACAATTCCTAAAACATGCCTTATATCATTTTAAAGCTATTCTCGTTGTTAATCCCACCAAAGTGTCCGATTTCAAATAGGCTTTTCAGCGAAAGCACTACAAACGATTATGTTAGGTCTCCACCAAACCACAATAAGCACAGGCATTTTCCAGCAAAAGATAGCATTCACAAAAAACAGAAATAAAGATAAAATTAATCACTAACTTTGAATTATCTTCATCAGATGACACTCATAGGACTTCATGTTAGACAATACATGCATGTTTTGTTTGATAAAGTTCATATTTATGTCAAAAAATCTGAGTTTACATTGGCGCGTTAGATTCACTAGTTCCAAAAACATCAAGTGATTTTGCATAGCCACATCATTCAACCGAAATACTCATCATAAATGTAGATGATAATACAAGTATTACACATGGAATTATAGATATACCTCTCCTTAATGCAACCGCTGTGTCAAAAAAACTTTACGGAAAAGAAATGCATGCAATAATCTGAGACGGCACTCAAAAGTAAAAACACCACAGCCGCAAAGATGGCGTCAAGATGGCGTCAACATAAGCAAGAAATGACATGATAAATATTCCCTTACCTTTGATGATCTACATCAGAAAACACTCAAGGAATCCCAGGTCCACAATATATGTTTGTTCTGTTCGAAAATGTCCGTTATTTATGTCCAAATACCTTCTTTTGATAGCGCGTTTGGTGTACTTATCCAAACGCTAATTCTGGTCAGCATTATATCGGACAAAAACTTCAAAAAGTGATATTACCGGTTGAGGAAACATTTCAAACTAAGTACAGAATCAATCATTAGGATGTTTTTAACATATAGCTTCAATAAAGTTCCAACCGGAGTATTCCTTCTTGTCTTCGTGAGCAGTGGAACACAAGTGACTACCATGAGGAAAAAGTGCGATCACAAAACGGCTGCTTGATGGACATCTGATATATTCTGCTCTCATTCACTCCCACAACAACATAGAAGCCTCATTATAGTTTCTATTGATGGTTGACATCTAGTGGAACCCCTAGGCAGTGCAACATTCATATCTCAAGCGGATTTCATTGGGGACTCTGGTGAATACATACAAGCTCAGATTTCTGACTTCCTGTTTTGATTTCAACTCAGGATTTTGCCTGCCAATATGAGTTCTGTTATACTCACAGACATCATTCAAACAGTTTTAGAAACTTCAGTGTTTTCTATCCAATACTAATAATAATATGCTAATATTAGCAACTATGACCGAGGAGCAGGCCATTTGATATGGGCACCTTTCATCCAAGCCACTCAATACTGCCCCTGCAGCCATAAAAAGTTAAAGTAGCCTCATGCATCTGTCCTTTCCCTGTATCTGGACTTATTTTTTGTTCTAATCTACATCCATATCTCTTATTGTGTCATAGCCCCATATTTCCTACTTCCTATTACTTCCCTTTCTTCCTTTGGACTGTCCGCTGAGGTCAAGGATTTAAATATGCTGGTGCCTAACAATATTGTCCAGCTACACTTGGCTGATAAACTAATGTTGCTGAGCAACATGTTTCTTGTTATAGCGCAGGGCAGTTAGGCTTGTATATATATAACCTTTCCCCATAGGCTCTGGGCTGTGGTCATGCCCCTCAATTAGAACATGTGATTTATTATGTGATCATATTTATATATCAGAGAGTGGAATAAATCTCTGACATCCTGTTTAGTCATTTATTTAAGGAACTTGCAAGTAAGCATTTTGTTGGACGGTGTATGCCATGTGTATCCTGTACATATGACTAATAAAACTTGAAACACATTTTTATCATTCAATATGGTAGCGGCATGATCTACCAAAATGCAATCATAGTGTTTATGACTACATTGGTAACATATCATTTTGAATTATATCTTGTTCCAGGAGAGAATATCAAGGTTGTAGTATGATACTAACAAAGCAACAAACAAACATGCAAAGGAAGACGTGAAGACATTTCAGGGTTCAGGTTCTGATATTGAAACCTGCCAGTGACAGTTGAACCTTGTGTGTGAAAGCGATAGGGAATACATAGATAGAAGTTGTGGGTGTCTAGGTAGAGGATAGGACTCCACAGTGAATGGCTAACTGACTGGGTGTGTAAAAATGACAATGAAGGGTGCCCTGACCATTCATTGGTATCCTAGAGTAGATTTTCCATCCTAAAAAGAAGAAATCGATAAACAACTCAATATCAATATGTGCAGTCCAAGAATATACTAACAAACAGCATCTACATACCTAACTTACAGGCCACAGTAAATAAATCAGCATTCACAAAACCACATAAACCTAAGAATAACAATAATAATTTGTTCAGTATCCAACATAATCATGTAATACCACTGTCCATAAATCAAAACAATATTTCTACACTCACTCGCTCAATCAATCAGTCAAAGGGTGTAGTACTAGCTAAGATGTAAAGCCACTGAAATCAATACAGGATATTGATATATGCAAATGATTTTAAAGAGATAAGGATATGTATCTCATTACTGTCAGGCTCTTGAGTGACCTGGTCCAATCTGAGGCAATCTGGCATATTCTGTCTCACACTTCTGTAAAGCCCAGCTCTGTGGATTGTACGGCTTAAAATGGTCCAATGGACAGATACTCTTATCTCCGCTGTGGAGCTTTGCAGCTCATCCGTGTTATCTTTGGTCTTATTGTTGCCTCTCTGATTAATGCCCTGCTTGCCTGGTCTGTGAGTTTTGGTGGGCGGCCCACTCTTGGCAGGTTTGTTGTGGTGCCATATTCTTCCCATTTTTTAATAATGGATTTAATGGTGCTCAGTCGGATATTCAAAGTTTTGGATATTTTTATAACCCAATCCTGATCTGTACTTCTCAAAAACTTTGTCCCTGACCTGTTTGAAGAGCTCCTGGTCTTCATGGTGCCACTTGCTTGGTGGTGCCCCTTCCTTAGTGGTGTTGCAGACTCTGGCGCCTTTCAGAACAGGTGTATATATACTGAGATCATGTGACAGATCATGTGACACTTAGATTGCACACAACTAATTATGTGACTTCTGAAGGTAATTAGTTGCACCAGATCTTATTTAGGTGCTTCATATCAAAGGGGCTGAATACATACAGTGCCTTGCGAAAGTATTCGGCCCCCTTGAACTTTGCGACCTTTTGCCACATTTCAGGCTTCAAACATAAAGATATAAAACTGTATTTTTTTGTGAAGAATCAACAACAAGTGGGACACAATCATGAAGTGGAATGACATTTATTGGATATTTCAAACTTTTTTAACAAATCAAAAACTGAAAAATTGGGCGTGCAAAATGATTCAGCCCCTTTACTTTCAGTGCAGCAAACTCTCTCCAGAAGTTCAGTGAGGATCTCTGAATGATCCAATGTTGACCTAAATGACTAATGATGATAAATACAATCCACCTGTGTGTAATCAAGTCTCCGTATAAATGCACCTGCACTGTGATAGTCTCAGAGGTCCGTTAAAAGCGCAGAGAGCATCATGAAGAACAAGGAACACACCAGGCAGGTCCGAGATACTGTTGTGAAGAAGTTTAAAGCCGGATTTGGATACAAAAAGATTTCCCAAGCTTTAAACATCTCAAGGAGCACTGTGCAAGCGATAATATTGAAATGGAAGGAGTATCAGACCACTGCAAATCTACCAAGACCTGGCCGTCCCTCTAAACTTTCAGCTCATACAAGGAGAAGACTGATCAGAGATGCAGCCAAGAGGCCCATGATCACTCTGGATGAACTGCAGAGATCTACAGCTGAGGTGGGAGACTCTGTCCATAGGACAACAATCAGTTGTATATTGCACAAATCTGGCCTTTATGGAAGAGTGGCAAGAAGAAAGCCATTTCTTAAAGATATCCATAAAAAGTGTTGTTTAAAGTTTGCCACAAGCCACCTGGGAGACACACCAAACATGTGGAAGAAGGTGCTCTGGTCAGATGAAACCAAAATGGAACTTTTTGGCAACAATGCAAAACGTTATGTTTGGCGTAAAAGCAACACAGCTCATCACCCTGAACACACCATCCCCACTTTCAAACATGGTGGTGGCAGCATCATGGTTTGGGCCTGCTTTTCTTCAGCAGGGACAGGGAAGATAGTTAAAATTGATGGGAAGATGGATGGAGCCAAATACAGGACCATTCTGGAAGAAAACCTGATGGAGTCTGCAAAATACCTGAGACTGGGATGGAGATTTGTCTTCCAACAAGACAATGATCCAAAACATAAAGCAAAATCTACAATGGAATGGTTCAAAAATAAACATATCCAGGTGTTAGAATGGCCAAGTCAAAGTCCAGACCTGAATCCAATCGAGAATCTGTGGAAAGAACTGAAAACTGCTGTTCACAAATGCTCTCCATCCAACCTCACTGAGCTCGAGCTGTTTTGCAAGGAGGAATGGGAAAAAATTTCAGTCTCTCGATGTGCAAAACTGATAGAGACATACCCCAAGCGACTTACAGCTGTAATCGCAGCAAAAGGTGGCGCTACAAAGTATTAACTTAAGGGGGCTGAATAATTTTGCACAGCCAATTTTTCAGTTTTTGATTTGTTAAAAAAGTTTGAAATATCCAATAAATGTCGTTCCACTTCATGATTGTGTCCCACTTGTTGTTGATTCTTCACAAAAAAGTAGTTTTATATCTTTATGTTTGAAGCCTGAAATGTGGCAAAAGGTCGCAAAGTTCAAGGGGGCCGAATACTTTCGCAAGGCACTGTATGTATGCACCACATTTCCTTTATGAAAAAATAAAATATATATATTTTTAAAATAAAATAAAACAAAACACCGATTTTGAATATTTGTGTATGTGCATTACATGAAATCCAAATAAACATCCATTTAAATGACAGGTTGTAATGCAACAAAATAGGAAAAACGTCAATGGGTGGTAAATCAACAAAATAGGAAAAACGTCAATGGGTGGTAATGCAACAAAATAGGAAAAACGTCAATGGGTGGTAATGCAACAAAATAGGAAAAACGTCAATGGGGATGAATAGATTTGCAAGGCACTGTAACACAGTACGCTTTCTTGAATTTGTTCTGGATTTGGGGACTGTGAAAAGACCCGTGTTGGAATGTCTGGTGTGGTAAGTTTGTGTGTCAGAGCTGTGTGTAAGTTGACTATGCAAACAATTTGCGATTTTCAAATCCTTAATGTTTCTTTTAACCCTCCTGCTGTGTTCCGGTCGAATTAGACCAATATACAAGTTCTCTCTAAAAAAATGTAGTTAATTTAGTCTGATTGTGATAAGGTTCCATGACTTTGTCCACACAGGGCATCTGAACACATAAATTACATTTTCATGATTTTCATAAAATTCGGGGTGTTTTATTTAACTTTTGTACACCTGTGTTGTTCCAAGCACTGGTTACAGTGAGAAGCTTCCTCTTGAGTGGACAACTTGATGAAAAGCAGTCACTATTCAGGTCCCCAAGAAAGTAGACCTCTCTGTTTACATCACATATACTATCAAGCATTTCACATATATTATTTAGCTACTGACTGGTAGCACTTGGTGGCCTATAGCAACACCCCAAAAGACAATGTTTTAGATTTTCCAAGTGAATCTGCAACCACAACATTTCAATAACACTTGACATATCTTTTCTAAGCGTTACAGGGAAATGGCCCTGAATATATACAGCAACACCTCCCCCATAAGCATTTCTGTCTCTTCTATAGATATTTTATCCTTGTATTGCTACTGCTGTGTCATCAAATTAATTATCTAAGTGAGTCTCAGAAATTGATAATATATGAATGGTATCTGATGTTAGAAAGTTATTGATTTCATGAACCTTATTTCTAAGGCTACATTTATTAATATGGGCTATTTTCAGCCCTTTCCTGTGTAGCTTATCGGAGATAGATATGAAAATGTCCAAACAAAGCAAGAGAAAAAAATATATACATTCAGCAGTCCATTAACTTGTTACGGAGGTGGTCCCTGCACAGGGACAGCTCAGCGGAAATTTCAGAGCGCCACCTATAGTACTCGAGTATAGTACTCGATAAATCTCAAACTTTCATAAAAATACACATGCAAGGTACTGAATTAAAGCTACACTCGTTGTGAATCTAGCCACCAAGTCAGATTTGTAAAATGCTTTTCGGCGAAAGCATGAGAAGCTATTATCTGATAGCATGTACCCCCCCAAAATAACAGCACGACACGTAAACAACAGATTTTGCGGTAGCCGGCGCTACCCAAAACGCAGAAATAAAATATAAAACATTCATTACCTTGGACGAGCTTCTTTGTTGGCACTCCTATATGTCCCATAAACATCACAATTGGGTCTTTTTCCCGATTAAATCCGTCATTGTATACCCAAAATGTCATTTGCTGAAGGCCAGTCTGATGCTGCAAAAAGCCCATTTACAAGACGCAACGTCACTTTTTAAAATTACAAAAGTCGCCTATAAACTTTTACAAATCACTTCAAACGACTTTTCTAAACCAACTTTAGGTATTAATAAACGTTAATGATGTATCAAATTGATCACGGGGCGATCTGTATTCGATAGCAGCAAGTCTGGAAATCATCGTCCATTTTTTCAGTTTTACAACATACTGTGGTGCGCCTCAAGAAAGGAGGGGCTTATTCGTGTTGTAACCAAGGATAAATAAGTCAGAAAATGACAGCAATGGCGACATCGTGTGGAAGCTGTAGGCGTCCTCATTTATTTTAGGTCGCCTTAAACAATACATTGAATGGCGGACAAATAGGTTTTTTGTGTTTTTGGTAAACAGTTTTACCAGGGATTTTTACTCCTAAACACGTTCTGTTATAGCCACAGACCCGATTTAACCAGTTTTAGAGACTTCAGAGTGTTTTCTATCCACACACTTATCATATGAATATACTATATTCCTGGCATGAGTAGCAGGACTTTGAAATGTTGCGTGATTTTTAACAAAAAGCTGCGAAAATTCACATCATCCATAACAGGTTAATCAATTGATGTGTGTGTGCCGCTGCGGGGTTGAAGCTATGAACCCATAGGCTTGGATCTCTCATCCCTTCCAGGCTTCATGAACCCATGCCCTCTGGTAGCTTTCATAACTGTGATAAGTTCTCTCCTCTTCTGGCGCACAGCTTCAGGATAGTCCTTGTTGAGAAAGATATACGTTCCTCTCAAGTTCTTAGCTCTTTCCAGGACAGCTACCTTGTCCTTGAACCTCAGGAACTTGACCACTATCTGCCTGGTCCTGTCACCTGGGCCAGTGGTGCGTTATCCAGTTCTGTGGGCGTGCTCCATCTTCAATTTCTCAGAGATCATTCACCTCTCATGTGGAGATTCTTCAATTCCATCCACAACCAAGTTGTTTCACCTTGATAGTCTGATTTATTCGTTATTGTTATCACACAGAACTGATGTCCTCTCTCAATGACTAACAGATTGTTGTTCTCCTGTTTTAACTCATCAAGCTGACCCTGGGAGTACTGCAAACTGTTCTTCAGTTCCTCTCTGGTCAGGTTGTCCATCCTTCTAATCGTTGAATCCACCAGTATTTGGACAAAACCTTAAGCTATTTTCTTGTTGTAACAACTGCTTGTAGAAGTTTTTTTGTTTGTTTAAAAGTTCCTTCACGTGTGATAGAGAGACTGTTCTCAACGGTATTCCCACTGGCTTTGGTCTTTGTCGTGGTAGCTAGCAACCAGGGGCAAAAATCTGATATCAACTTTGGAGGGGACAATTACATGAAATTCTCAAGAGCAATTCCTGAGGGGGACACCAAAAGTAGTGCTGTAACACATAACCTACGTTGTAATATGTTAAATGTATATTGAGGAACCATAATTACTACTCCTGGATAATTGATAGGTACAGTAGTTAACTGAAGGGTTGTCTCAACTTGTTGAAATGTTTAAATCTGTAAGGGTTTCTGTGGTGAAGTAGAGGCGGTCCAAAATGCAGCGTGGTTATATTGATTCATGTTTAATAAAAAAAACGATAAACAAGATCACTCCAAAACAATAAACGTGGAAAATCAAAAACAGCCCTATCTGGTGCAAAACACAGAGACAGGAACAATCACCCACAAACACACAGTGAAACCCAGGCTACCCAAGTATGATTCTCAATCAGAGACAACTACTGACACCTGCCTCTGATTGAGAACCATACTAGGCCGAAACACAGAAATACCCAAAACCTAGAAAAACAAACATAGACTGCCCACCCAACTCACGCCCTGACCATACTAAATAAATGCAAAACAAAGGAAATAAATGTCAGAATGTCACAAAATCATTATAATACTACTAATAATAAAAGTTATAGCAGTGTTCCTTATCAGTCCAGTATGTATGCAGGTATTTGTGTTTACAACCAGCAATACCAAGCAAGGCCAGTAGGTGGTAATGGTACTGTACACTGTACGGGTGCAGGTTTCATAAATACAATGTACATGGTGCGATCTCATCTCAAAGAATCTCCATTGAGAACCATCACAAAGTTGGTCTCCGCACTGAACTGACCTTTTTATTGAACTTTTTCTGATTAATTTATATACTGTAGTCATTAAATATGTGCCACTGGTTTGAGTCTATTACAACATCTTTACAAGAACAAAACGCTCAGAATAAGTACAGTTCTAAAAGCAAAATAACTACTTGTCACGTTATGACCTTAGTTATTTTGTTATGTCTTTGTTTTAGGTTGGTCAGGGCGTGAGTTGGGGTCGGTTGCCTATGTCCGTTTTTCTATGTTGTGTTTTGTGTTTGGCCTGGTATGGTATGGTTCTCAATCAGAGGCTGGTGTCGTTAGTTGTCTCTGATTGAGAATCATACTTAGGTAGCCTTTTCCCACCTGTGTGGTGTGGGTGATTTTCTCCTGTTTTGTTGTTTGTGTCACCATTCAGGACTGTTTCGGTTTTTGTTTTCATTCACTTTGTTATTTTTGTATTTTGTCGTGTTCAGTGATTATTAAAGTATCATGGACACTTACCACGCTGCGTATTGGTTCGATCCTTGCTACTCCTCCTCAGACGAAGAGGAGGAAATCTGTTACACTACTTCAATGAAAAACCCAAACAAATCCACCAAAATATCCTTCAGAAATACTTAGTTATTGTTCAGTCAATGTCTCAACTCTTCAAACAACAGCTATGGACAGGTATGTCACACAAAGTATGCAATTTTAAATAAAATAAAATAAATCATTAGTAAGTGTACTGTCATGTACTAAAAACTACTAAACAAAATAACAAATATCATACTATACACCAGGGGTTCTCAAACAGGGTAGGTGGACCCCTAGGGGTCCCTGGTGTAATGGCAAGGGGTCCATGAAATAAAAAAGTGTAATGAACGTATTCAGCAGCACAGGGATTCCACTAACTTTACCTATAATATAGAGGGGGTGGAGGTCCCTGAGGACCACTCAAAACCTTGCCAAGCACTCTTTCCAACTTTTGCAGAATGTTTAGACTGTCCTGGTCAAAACGGTCGCCAAACTGAACCTCCACATCATCCAACACTTTAAAAAATGTTGCCCTATAGTGATCCACTGCTTTGCCAGCAAATCGTATTGAGTGTGTCTCAATGGATTCAATCAATGTTGTTGCTTTCTCATACAGTGCAAAGGTAGTTTTCGTCATTTCTGCTGTTTACCCCACGCGCTGGATAACTGGACACTGATTGGATTTAGCTGGTGTGCTGTTACACAGTGGCGGTGGGTTTTGCAGTTTTGATGAGCTGTGAATTTTACAATGGCTTTTCCACCAGTTCCTAAATACTGCACTAATGAAGGCAGCATCCACTCTTTGGCCAAAAGACAGCTGGCTTGAAAACCCTTGGCTACAGTGAAAACACAACACTCCTTTTATTGATGGATTATAATGTAGCCAGGGGAAATCGCCAAACCATCTCTCTTGAAACGTCAACACTCTGTTGGCAAGAGTTTGCGGTTCTATAAATTGTGGGTATGGCTGATTTGGTTTTGTGCCATCGCTGAGATAACTGGACAATGTTGTGCCACTGTCCCCTATACTGGTGCAGCTGGCAACAAGGTTGACACCTGGTCCTGCCGTGGCTGTGCCACTGTCCCCTATACTGGTGCAGCTGGCAACAAGGTTGACACCTGGTCCTGCCGTGGCTGTGCCACTGTCCTCTGAAGTCTCTCTCCTTGGCTATTTCCCTTTCACCACCCTCACTGCCTCACAGTGCATCACCACCCTGGATGGTTCCGACCTAGAATATGTGGACATCTATAAGTACCTAGGTGTCTGGCTATATTTCAAACTCTCCTTCCAGACTCATATCAAACATCTCCAATCCAAAATCAAACCTAGAGTCGGCTTTCTATTTCGCAACAAAGCCTCCTTCACTCACGCCGCAAAACTTACCCTAGTAAAACGGACTATCCTACCGGTCCTCGACTTCGGCGATGTCATCTACAATATAGCTTCCAATACTCTACTCAGCAAACTGGATGCAGTTTATCACAGTGCCATCCGTTTTGTTACTAAAGCACCTTATACCACCCATCACTGTGACCTGTATGCTCTAGTCGGCTGGCCCTCGCTACATGTTCGTCGCCAGACCCACTGGCTCCAGGTCATCTACAAGTCTATGCTAGGTAAAGCTCCACCTTATCTCAGTTCACTGGTCACGATGGCAACACTCACCCGTAGCACGCGCTCCAGCAGGTGTATCTCACTGATCATCCCTTAAAGCCAAAACCTAATTTGACTGCCTTTCCTTCCAGTTCTCTGCTGCCTGCGACTGAAGTTGGAGACTTTTATCTCCCTCACCAACTTTAAACATCTGCTTTCTGAGCAGCTAACCGATCGCTGCAGCTGTACATAGTCCATCGGTAAATAGCCCACCCAATTTACCTACCTCATCCCCATACTGTTTTTATTTTATTTACTTTTCTGCTCTTTTGCACACCAGTATCGCTACCTGCACATGTTCATCTGATCATTTATCACCCCAGTGTTAATCTGCTAAATTGTAATTATTCACTCCTATGGCCTATTTATTGCCTACCTCCTTATGCCTTTTGCACACAATATATATATAGATTATTTTTTTCTACTATGCTATTGACTTGTTTATTGTTTATTGTTTACTCCATGTGTAACTCTGTGTTGTTGTCTGTTCACACTGCTATGCTTTATCTTGGCCAGGTCCCAGTTGCAAATGAGAACTTGTTCTCAACCAGCCTACCTGGTTAAATAAAGGTGAAATAAAAAAAAAAATTAAAACAGTCTGTCTCCTAGAAAATAAATAAGGTGTTTGCCGTACTCCTAGCTAACGGTACCAAAACGACACAATTAATCACAACAGCAATACCATTGCCTTAAACAAATCATAGTTCAGTCACCAGTTTAAGTTGAGAGTGGGGGTATTGTAAGGTACCGGGTGTCGTGAGGGTGAAGTCAGAGAAGTCAGGAAAACAGAGAGTTCAATATAGTGCTCCTTTAATGCACACACGGTGAACCACGGCCACCCCACTTTTGGGTGCTCAAACAAAATGCCCCAGACACAGGGAACGAAAACAGTCCAGCACTAAATACACAAACACGTTCGTCTGTAGCAAACACCAGAGTTACAATGATCAATCCCGCACAAAGAAACCGGCGGGCCGGCTGACTAATAAAGCCCAACTAATACAGCCAATTCAAAACAGGTGTAATCAATAAACACATAAGGAGGGGGAGAAAATAATCAGTGGCAGCTAGTAGGCCGGCCGAGCGCCACCCGAACGGGAAGGGGAGCTACCTTCGGTCGGAGTCGTGACAGGTATCCATGGCATTTTCCAATTATGTCCCTATTTTACAAGTCAAAAAAATTTAGAACCTTTCATAATGTTGCCAAATAAAGACTCAACAAACTTACCTGAGACTCCCTGTCTCTGCCAGTCTGTCCCTGCCCATCTGTCCCTGCCAGTCTGTCTCTGCCAGTCTGTCCCTGCCCATCTGTCCCTGCCCATCTGTCTCTGCCAGTCTGTCTCTGCCAGTCTGTCCCTGCCCATCTGTCCCCAGCTCTGCTGTCTGTGTGCCCTCTGTTGCCTGATCTGCCTAATGACATCATTGTGAAACATTCCATTGGCATTTCACTTCTTTCCAATGAACATTTTATCAACTAGTCTTAGGCTACTAGGCTTCTTGCTTTGCGTTTTGGTGTACTGAAAAATGTATTTTTACTTTTTCTACCTGGTGTGAAACGGGTTGCAGTAACAAGAGTAGACCGCTGTATGAGTTCACCATTTACACAACATATGCTGCAACCTTTTGTAATTTTAATATAGTTGTTTCATATTGGCTGGCTTCCAGCAATAGCTGAATTTGCAAAGCTAGCAAGCACCAATTCCGTTTCTGTGGTGTTTGCTATAATCTTTGCTATCGTCAGTTTACTCCAAGAGCGGCACACATGTGCTTCAGAGTCCCATAGCGACAATTTAGCTTTTGCAACGAGACCATTAAAGATTAGACAATGGTAGATGAAAGTGTAGTTCTGTTCAGTTGGGAGTTCAGTTTATCGCTAACCTTATCACAGGGACTTTGAAGCACTACAGCTGCATGCTGATCTTGGAATAAACTGACGACAGCAAAGATTCCATCTTTGACGACGCCACATAAATGGAATAGGTACTAGCTAGCTTAATAGTTCATGTTTGCCCGCTAGCTCTGCAAATTCAGCTAGTGTTTGTGTAAACCCTTCCAACATAAAAAAAAACCCATTGCTATGGCACGATTGCCTGGATTAACCTCACGTCAGTTACGTGCATTGAGTGCCTTTCAGTCAGTAGATAGGAACCCTCTGTTACCTGCCAGATAAGGAACTGGCAGTAGATCAAACCATTGTGAGGCAAAGGGCAGGGGGTCGCAATCTTTTGAAACTTAAAAACGCGCTATTAAGTGTCTGCTTTCATTGCGTATTATTAATATTGTTGAAATTACATAGTTATCTTTACAGTGATATATTGGGGGGGACAAATCATATTTTTCCCAGGATGGGGGTGTCGTGTCCTCCCCGTCCCTCCTGGGATTTCTGCCTATGCTAGCAACGTAGGTTTTGCTGTTACCCTTTGCCGTTCCAGAAAGGGCAGGTCTCAGAGAAGATTGAAAACAACAAACAGCAGGGATCTAGACAGCCACAAACCCGGTACAATCCGTGGTCCCGGCCACAATGGCTAACCGTGTCATGGGCTGTGTTCAAGTCCTCAAGAAAACCCTGCTAGCTTGATAGGCAGCTAGCTAGCAGCTAGGCTAGCTGCTACGCCAAATACCTCCTCAGGCCCGGCCTAGCTTTTTTCCACACATTCTATTCCCCCAGATATGCAAGTCTACTATGTAGAAATAATTACATGCATGTCAATCTCTCATGGCTCCAAGTGGAAGAGAGTTTGACTTAATCGTTGCTTGTTTTTGTAAGAGGTTTTGACAAGCTGAATGTACCGAGCTGTCTGTTTAAAATACTAGCACACAGCTCGGACACCCATGCATAGCCCTCAAAACATGTCAGCAGAGGTCTCTTCACAGTCCCCATGTCCTGAACAGACAATGGGAGGCGCACAGTACTACATAGAGCCATGACTACATGGAACTCTATTCCACCTACACCTGCAGTATAATTAGATTTAAAAAGCAGGTAAAAATGCATCTTATGGAACAATAGGGACTGTGAAGAGACACACACCCAGGTACAAACACATGCACACGCACACATTGTGAAATTGTTTATGGTGGTATTGAACATTTTGTGTTGTGGATATGTGGTGGTATAGGGATGTCATATGATGTACTGTCTCTGAATCAGAGAGGTACGGGGGGCTGCCTTAATCGACATCCCCGTCTTCGGCACCTGGGGAACAGTGGGTTAACTGCCATGCTCAGGGGCAGAATGACAGATTTTTACCTTGTCAGCTCTGGGATTCGATCCAGCTACATTTCTGTTCCTGGCCCAACTCTCTGACCACTAACGTGTGTGCTAATTTGGACCTAATTATCAAATCACTCAGAGTAGAGAGCCTTTGACAGTCTTTAAACATCAGTCCCCAGGGACCAGTAATACATGTATGATTCAACACGTACAATAATCACAAATGAATTGCAGGGAAGACACTATCTGATTCCATCTCACGCAGAGCATAATGAACTCTTTTGTAATGCAGTGTTACCGGCCAACAATCCAGACTGAGCAAAACATTCAGAGAGAGAGAGAGAGAGATAGAGAGAGATAGAGAGAGAGAGAGAGAGAGAGAGAACAGGAAATCTCAATGGTGGAGGTAGAAACTGTCTCATGGACAAGGAAGCAGCTTTAAGTGATTGAGAGACTTGAAGGAACACACACTCCTGGCACTGAACACATAGACTGTGAGGATTGTGTGTCCATGTGGAATTGATTTAACCACCTCAAGTAAATGCAGGTCCAGAAAGGATGTATTCAGCCTAGACCTGAGGAGAATACATTTAGGCAGTACTTTAACATTTAGGCTGTGAATTCAAATACCAACTGTGATATTATTAATTCATTCCAACCACATTATTCACATTGCTGAATCATTTTCCCAGTAACACAGTTGTAAATGCTTTACAATGACCTTCAAGCCACCCAATCAAAGATAATTTTGATTATAATCAGAAGCCATGGTGCCGTTAGGTCCATTTTGTAAATATTGAATAATTGTATTGTTATTTAAAAAAAATATATATACATCTATTATATATATTATATATTAGTATATATATATATATAATATATATCTATTTTTTTATCACATTCATATGGTGGTCTTCAATGTCAAAGTTACAAAACTTTGTTGTTAAATCTGTGTGTTTGCCTTGGCTAGCCAGCTAGCTGGATGGCAAATTACTTCATTTAAATAATGCAGCAGGTAGGTGGAAGGTGGAGACTGCTGTGTCTGAGATGCCAGAGAGGCAAAGGGACTGTTCCTGACCATTGCTGATGTGTGGTTGAATTTCTGGCACTTTACTGCAGCCGATACATCACCATGTTGGGTGCTACACTGTCGGCAATGGAGGATCAGTTACCTATGGAGGAGCGGCTACTATTGAAGAACTGGGATCGTCGGACAAATACCTGTAGATGGGACCTGATGAAGAGTTCCTGACTTTCTCCCTGGCTGTAAAGTACCATCAATGCGCCCAACTCCATTCCTTTTCCATATTTAATTTGTTGTTCGTTGATGAATTATGTATTTTGTTAACAAGAGGACCACAATGGAAAAACTGTCACTTTCTGACAATCGTTCGTGTGTGTTTTCCTTGTTTTAGTGTTGGTCAGGACGTGAGCTGGGTGGGCATTCTATGTTGTGTGTCTGGTTTGTCTATTTCTATGTTTGGCCTGATATGGTTCTCAATCAGAGGCAGGTGTTAGTCATTGTCTCTGATTGGGAACCATATTTAGGTAGCCTGGGTTTCACTGTGTGTTGGTGGGTGATTGTCCTTGTTCCTGTCTCTGTGTTTGCACTAGGTAGGGCTGTTTTAGGTTTTCACTTTTCTTGTTTTGTAGTTTATTTCATGTATAGTGTCTTTATTAATTAAAGAACATGAATAACCACCACGCTGCATTTTGGTCCGACTCTACTTCACCCAAAGAAAGCCGTTACAAATAAGTTTCTAAAAAGTTTTGTGTTATCCTCTATACTTTTTTAAATGCATTGTATCTACGTGTGGTGTGTTTTTTTTTTTTTATTGTAAAAAAAATATATCACCTACTGTAATCTTGTTTAGAATAAAACCCACTGATCTTCATTTAAAATAGATTAAAGGCACAGTATTGCCATTTTCAGTACAGATTCTGAAAATAAGAGGCATTTTTAGAGAGGAAGTATGTTCAAAACACACTTGATTTTGTGCTTCCTCTCTGTTAAATATGAACGAAAGGGCTGAGTGCCGATACATCCCAAATAATCAGAGGTCTAGCTTGCATAATTTCAACTTAAATCCTGCTTCCATTGCTTACATGTTTCCCCAGACAGATGGTAATTATTTGGTCTGCCTCAAAGTGTTTAACTATAGAATAGGGATCGGACACTCATGTCATCTAAGGGTGGGTGGTCCAAAGTAGGGTAGGTTTGTTTAACCTTTTCGTTTTGCTTTGGGGAGAGTTGTGTTTTTTTTTTTTATTGGACACAGGGGAGGGTAGTGTGTTTTTCCATTGATTACACTCTATTGCAGGTTTTACTATAATTTCTGCCTTCCTAGCCAAATGTTCTAATTTGCTTGCATGTGCCGCCATTGTTTTGGTTCTTCCCTTATGCACTGCGCTTTTCTGCGTGTTAACTTTTACTACACCTGGTTTGTTTGGTATTAATAGTTAACAATTAATAGCAAGACGTTTAGGTACTGTTTAATTCTGTGTTTCTGTAAAGAGATGGTTTCCGCTCTAGCTTCCTGCAGTTAGTCTGCTAGGGATAGCTTGAGCTGACAATGACTTGGTGATAAAAACCTAAACGCTGGCATTCCATAGACAAGATGTGGTGTGTGTGACCAGAGATAGCCTGTAAGAGTTTAGAACAATGCTTCATTGTCTCATCTTCCTGGCATCTGGGAAACTAAGCTGGGTTGTGGTAAAACGCCATGCTCTGTAGATAACCAAGGTGGCTTATGGGATATGGAACCAGTCTGACTAAGCATTTTTAGGTCCTTTATAATATTTTTTTTTTACGTTTTCATTTAGGCTGCTCAGCTTAACAGTCAAGACTGCATGGCTGACTGGTTAGATTATTGCAATAATTAATCAATATTAAATAAAGATCATTGTTTGAAGAAATCAGCAAGTCTCGCTCAGTACTGAATATACACGACACTACTCTGAACAGTTTATAAGGTCTGGAAAGGCAGAGTAGCAGGCCAGTCTGGCTGTATTTTTACTTCTGATACTAAAATGTGCTTTCTGTTGCAGATTATCACCCTCCCAAGTTGTCCTATAATGATGTGGCCACATATGCTCCCTGCAGGCCCAGTTATTCAAGAAAGCGCTCTGCTTCTTCTCCAAGCGGCCTATGCCTTATGCATCTAGAACCTGATGCTTCAATATAGACAAAATATTTGTCTTTTAACTTACAAAATGTAAACTCAGCAAAAAAGAAACTTCCTCTCACTGTCAACTGTGTTTATTTTCAGCAAACTTAACATGTGTAACTATTTGTATGAACATGACAAGATTCAACAACTGAGACAAACTGAACAAGTTCCACAGACATGTGACTAACAGAAATTGAATAATGTGTCCCTGAACAAAGGAGGGGTCAAAATTAAGAGTAACAGTCAGTATCTGGTGTGGCCACCAGCTGCATTAAGTACTGCAGTGAATCTTCTCCTCATGGACTGCACTAGATGTGCCAGTTCTTGCAGTGAGATGTTACCCCACTCTTCCACCAAGGCACCTGCAAGTTCCTGGACATTTCTGGGGGGAATGGCCCTAGCCCTCACCCTCCGATCCAACAGTTGTTGCTGGTGATGTCTGGTGAGGACTTACTGCCTTACAAAAGGCCTACAATCCCTCAGTCCAGCCTCTCTCAGCCTATTGCCGACAGTCTGAGCACTGATGGAGGGATTGTGCTTTCCTGGTGTAACTCAGGCAGTTGTTGGCATCCTGTGCCTGTCCGGCAGGTGTGATGTTCGGATGTACCGGTCCTGTGCAGGTGTTCTTCCTCCTTGCAGCATGCCTAAGGTAAGTTCACGCAGATGAGCAGGGACCTTGGGCATCTTTCTTTTGGTGTTTTTCAGAATCACTAGAAAGGCCTCTTTAGTGTCCTAAGTTTTCATAACTGTGACCTTAATTGCCTACTGTCTGTAAGCTGTTAGTGTCTTAACTACCATTCCACAGGTGCATGTTCATTAATTGTTTATGGTTCATTGAACAAACATGGGAAACAGTGTTTAAACCCTTTACAATCAAGATCTGTGAAGTTCTTATCGAATTATCTTTGAAAGACAGGGTCCTGATAAAGGAACGTTTATTTTTTTTCTGAGTTTAAAACCTTTTATATGTGGAATAAAGACAACCATTCACAATGTTTTAATTTGGTTAGGTTGCTTCAAAAACCTTCTGTAGACATTGGCACGTTAGTCCACAATATATTTCCAGCGTCCTCAAAATTAACCAGGTTTCCATCCAACCTTTTTATGCAAGTAAAGTACGTTGGATAAAAATGTCACAACGTCATAGGAAAGACGCAGTTTATTAGGATGCAGTTTAAATAAATTATGATGAACTTCAAAGGATGCTGAAAGTGCACGGTGAGGAGTTTGATGCTCCTTTCAATAAATATTGAAGGCCTTATTCTGGTGACATGATAATAATGATGATGCTTAATCTCGCTCTTTTGTCCATAAAAATCCATCATTTAGACTTTACCTGCACTGTATCGCCGAGCAGTTGACTAGAACTCCCGTGCCAATACCAGAATGAGCACATTCGCTATACCTTCTCAAAATGTTTTGTGACAAAACCATCAGTAGGCCTAGAGTTGAAAAAGCAATGGAAACCCATGTAACCTTTTCTAATTATATTTTTTTGTAATTGTACCCCCTTTTTCACCCCAATTTCATGATATCCAACTGCGATCTAATCTTGTCTCATCGCTGCAACTCCCCAACAGGCTCGGGAGAGGCGAAGGTCGAGTCATGCACCGTCCAAATCATGACTCGCCATGCCGCGCTGCTTTTTAACACCCTCTCACATAACCAGGAAACCAGCCATACCAATGTGTCGGAGGAAACACCGTTCAACTGATGACAACTTGCAGGCGCCCGGCCCACCACAAGGACTCGCTAGAGAATGATGAGCCAAGGGAAGCCCCCTGGTCAAATCCTCCCCTAACCCGGATGACGCTGGGCCAATTGTGCGCCACCCTATTGCACTCCCAGTCACGGCCGGATCGAATCCCAGACTGTAGTGACCCCTCAACACTGCGATGCAGTGCCTTAGACCGCTGCTCCACTCAGGAGGCAAAACCCATTAACTTGTATTATTTTAGTTATTTTTATGTGCACTACATCTTTACGCGCATACTTTTATATGCAACAAGTACATTTCATGCGCATATTGTTTTAACAGATTGTTCGCATAAATCTGTTGCCAATTGGATGGAAACCTAGCTATAGACATGTTACTTAGCTAGCTAGCTAGCTAGTGAACTACATTTGTTCATCTAAACCAAAATCTAGCCTAGCTAGCTTTCATAATATGCTGGCTAGACATTCCAAAGCATATCAATGTAATTAGCCAGCTGCTATCTGGCGATAACTTTGCAAGCTAACATTAGCTAGCTAAATCTCTACCGCAGAGGCTAACGTGACTAACATTATTCCAATTAGAGTCTGCTCCCATGAACATCTGCTGTGGCATCAACATCAAGCTCAGCACAAGGAACTAGTGTAAGTCGGCTTCTGGAATCTTACTCAAATCTACTAAACTTACCATGACTCCATGATGAGCAAATAAATATACTGGAGCTAGGCATAAACATGGTCTGTGTCTTGTCATAGTTGGTGTGTTTACAAGTAGGCTACATGTTTTGTATTATGGAGGCTTAGTTGATTGTTCATGCAAGGCTTGAAGTCTAAATTGGGGAAAAATAGGTATTAGTAAGGATTGGATGGTGTGGGTGACTGACTGGTGTCTGTTGGGGGCAGAGGAGGCTGGTGGAAGGAGCTATATGAGGATGGGCTCATTGTAATGGCTGGAAAGGAATATATGGAACATACTCAAACATGTGGTTACCTTATGTTTGATGTGTTTGACTCCGTTCCATTTATTCCATTCCAGCTATAGCTCCACCCAGCAGCCTACAGCAGCCTCCTCTGGTTAGACATGGGTATTGTGTGTCAAGGTTAGTGTGCATGATGTATTGACATGAGGGGGGTGAGTGGATAGAACCTCGTTTGAGTGTCTATTGATGGGGACAAAGTATAAAGTAAAATCAAATCAAAGTTTATTTGTCACGTGTGCCGAACACAACAGGTGTTTCAGCAACACCTTAGCAACACAACAGGACCTTTCAGTGAAATGCTTACTTATAGGGTCAAAACAATAATGCGGAAAAAAGGTATCAAATGTTATTTGTCACATACACATGGTTAGCAGATGTTAATGCGAGTGTAGCGAAATGCTTGTGCTTCTAGTTCCGCCAATGCAGTAATAACCAACGAGTAATCTAACTAACAATTCCAAAACTACTACCTTATACACACAAGTGTAAAGGGATAAAGAATATGTAAAAGATATATGAATGAGTGATGGTACAGAACGGCATAGGCAAGATGCAGTAGATGGTATCGAGTACAGTATATACATATGAGATGAGTATGTAAACAAAGTGGCTTAGTTTAAAGTGGCTAGTGATACATGTATTACATAAAGATGCAGTAGATATAGAGTACAGTATATACGTAGACATATGAGATAAATAATGTAGGGTATGTAAACATTATATTAAGTAGCATTGTTTAAAGTGGCTAGTGAGATATTTTACATCAATTCCCATTATTAAAGTGGCTAGAGTTGAGTCAGTGTGTTGGCAGCAGCCACTCAATGTTAGTGGTGGCAGTTTAACAGTCCGATGGCCTTGAGATAGAAGCTGTTTTTCAGTCTCTCGGTCCCAGCTTTGATGCACCTGTACTGACCTCGCCTTCTGGATGATAGCGGGGTGAACAGGCAGTGGCTCGGGTGGTTGTTGTCCTTGATGATCTTTATGGCCTTCCTGTGACATCGGGTGGTGTAGGTGTCCTGGAGGGCAGGTAGTTTGCCCCCGGTGATGCGTTGTGCAGACCTCACTACCCTCTGGAGAGCCTTACAGTTGTGGGCGGTGCAGTTGCCGTACCAGGCGGTGATACAGCCCGACAGGATGCTCTCGATTGTGCATCTGTAGAAGTTTGTGAGTGCTTTTGGTAACAAGCCGAATTTCTTCAGCCTCCTTCAGGTTTGTCTGTGATTTGAACGCCGAGGAACTTAACTTACTACCCTCTCCACTACTGTTCCATCGATGTGGCTAGGGGGGTGTTCCCTCTGCTGTTTCCTGAAGTCCACAATCATCTCCTTAGTTTTGTTGACGTTGAGTGTGAGGTTATTTTCCTGACACCACACTCCGAGGGCCCTCACCTCCTCCCTGTAGGCCGTCTCGTCGTTGTTGGTAATCAAGCCTACCACTGTTGTGTCGTCCGCAAACTTGATGATTGAGTTGGAGGCGTGCGTGGCCACGCAGTCGTGGGTGAACAGGGAGTACAGGAGAGGGCTCAGAATGCACCCTTGTGGGTCCCCAGTGTTGAGGATCAGCGGGGTGGAGATGTTGTTACCTACCCTCACCACCTGGGGGCGGCCCGTCAGGAAGTCCAGTACCCAGTTGCACAGGGCGGGGTCGAGACCCAGGGTCTCGAGCTTGATGACGAGTTTGGAAAGTACTATGGTGTTAAATGCTGAGCTGTAGTCGATGAACAGCATTCTCACATAGGTATTCCTCTTGTCCAGATGGGTTATGGCAGTGTGGTTGAGATTGCATCGTCTGTGGACCTATTTCGGCAGTAAGCAAATTGGAGTGGGTCTAGGGTGTCAGGTAGGGTGGAGGTGATATGGTCCTTGACTAGTCTCTCAAAGCACTTCATGATGACGGAAGTGAGTGCTACGGGGCGGTAGTCGTTTAGCTCAGTTACCTTAGCTTTCTTGGGAACAGGAACAATGGTGGCCCTCTTGAAGCATTTGGGAACAGCAGACTGGGATAGGGATTGATTGAATATGTCCGTAAACACACCAGCCAGCTGGTCTGCGCATACTCTGAGGGCGCGGCTGGGGATGCCGTCTGGGCCTGCAGCCTTGCGAGGGTTAACACGTTTAAATGTTTTAGTCACCTCGGCTGCAGTGAAGGAGAGTCTGCATGTTTTGGTTGCGGGCCGTGTCAGTGGCACTGTATTGTCCTCAAAGCGGGCAAAAAAGTTATTTAGTCTGCCTGGGAGCAAGGCATCCTGGTCCGTGACTGGGCTGGTTTTCTTTTTGTAATCAGTGATTGACTGTAGACCCTGCCACATACCTCTTGTGTCTGAGCCGTTGAATTGCGATTCTACTTTGTCTCTATATTGACGCTTAGCTTGTTTGATTGCCTTGCAGAGGGAATAGCTTCACTGTTTGTATTCGGTCATGTTTCCGGTCACCTTGCCCTGATTAAAAGCAGTGGTTCGCGCTTTCAGTTTCACGCGAATGCTGCCATCAATCCTCGCTTTCTGGTTTGGGAATGTTTTAATCGTTGCTATGGGAACGACATCTTCAACGCACGTTCTTATGAACTCGCTCACCGAATCAGCGTATTCGTCAATGTTGTTTGACGCAATTCGAAACATATCCCAGTCCACGTGATGGAAGCAGTCTTGGAGTGTGGAATCAGATTGGTCGGACCAGCGTTGAACAGACCTCAGCGTGGGAGCTTCTTGTTTTAGTTTCTGTCTGTAGGCAGGGAGCAACAAAATTGAGTCGTGGTCAGCTTTTCCAAAAGGAGAGCGGGGGAGGGCCTTATATGCGTCGCGGAAGTTAGAATAGCAATGATCCAAGGTTTTTCCAGCCCTGGTTGCGCAATCGATATGCTGATACAATTTAGGGAGTCTTGTTTTCAGATTAGCCTTGTTAAAATCCCCAGCTACAATGAATGCAGCCTCAGGATGTGTGGATTCCAGTTTGCAAAAAGTCAAATAAAGTTCGTTCAGAGCCATCGATGTGTCTGCTTGGGGGGGATTATATACGGCTGTGATTATAATCGAAGAGAATTCCCTTGGTAGATAATGCGGTCGACATTTGATTGTGAGGAATTCTAAATCAGGTGAACAGAAGTACTTGAGTTCCTGTATGTTGTTGTGACCACACCACGTCTTGTTAACCATAAAGCATACGCCCCCGCCCCTCTTTTTACCAGAAATATGTTTGTTTCTGTCGGCGCGATGCGTGGAGAAACCAGCTGGCTGCACCGACTTCGATAGCGTCTCTCCAGTGAGCCATGTTTCCGTGAAGCAAAGAACGTTACAGTCTCTGATGTCCCTCTGGAATTCTACCCTTGCTCGGATTTCATCAACCTTGTTGTCAAGAGACTGGACATTGGCGAGAAGTATGCTAGGGAGTGGTGCGCGATGTGCCCGTCTCCGGAGTCTGACCAGAAGACCGCTTCGTTTCCCTCTTTTACGAAGTCGTGTGTGTGTGTGTGTGTGTGTGTGTGTGTGTAAGTAAAGAAATTAAACAACAGTAAAAAAACATTTGAAAATAACAGTAGCAAGGCTATATACAGATACCGGTTAGTCAGGCTTATTGAGGTAGTATGTACATGTAGGTATGGATAAAGTGACTATGCATATATGATGAACAGAGAGTAGCAGTAGCGTAAAAAGAGGGGTGGGCGGGTGATGGGACACAATGCAGATAGCCCGGTTGGCCAATGTGTGGGAGCACTGGTTGGTCTGGCCAATTGAGGTAGTATGTACATGAATGTATAGTTAAAGTGACTATGCATATATGATAAACAGAGAGTAGCAGCAGTGTAAAAGAGGGGTTGGGGGGGCCACACAATGCAAATATTCAAGGTAACCATTTGGTTACCTGTTCAGGAGTCTTATGGCTTGGGGGTAAAAACTGTTGAGAAGCCTTTTTGTCCTAGACTTTGCACTCCGGTACCGCTTGCTATGCGGTAGTAGAGGGAACAGTCTATGACTGGGGTGGCTGGGGTCTTTGACCATTTTTAGAGCCTTCCTCTGACACCGCCTGGTGTAGAGGTCCTGGATGGCAGGTAGCTTAGCCCCAGTGTCATGACGTTGGCCTGGGGGTAAGGTTTATGATCCCCCCCCCCCCCCCCATAAATACCTTTCTCCCTTCCCTCTCTCTTGACTCGACAGAGGGGCTCTTGAATAGCCTTTGTTAAACAGAGATTCTGGGAACATCAGAAAGTGGGGGGAAATGAACCATATATGGTAATCCAACCAGTTGAACATATGCGTTGGTACTTAATGAATATGATGTCAGTTCGGTTGTCATTGGAGACATTCTCATCAATGATAGGATGACATAAACGGTACAGTGGAAAGTCTACACATTATAGTTATCAGATTCACATGGAATTGATGTGCAATTTAAATGTTTGAATATGAAATTATTTGGGAGGGGATGAAATGTGATTTTAGCTTCTAAAATGTGAGAATTGGGTGCATTAGGCCCGACTCAGTTGCCCGCCCACGTGAAGAGGCATTGGTTATGAACTATGAAACACGCCCTCCTCTCCCTTCCTAGAAAGCCTTGACGACAATATAACTTTGTTCCAGGTACATTAGGAAGACGATCCGATGTCAGAAGGGTTCAGATAATAACTACAGAACAAAGCCAACATTAGCGTGAGCTTTGGTTGCGAATGGTATGAGCTTTGAACTCTTATTCACTACAGAAGTGATATCTCCTAGCAGTTGAGTTAGCAACAGCAGCTGCAAACGTGGGCTAGGAATGAACAGACAGAGTATCCCACAACGACGTTACTACAACTTATCCAATTTACCGCCAGGGACATTCTTCAAAAGACAAAGGACTCTGTTGGGCAACACGGCCTTCCATCTACCACCAACTTAACGAAGCGCAGCTCAGAGTAAATATTTATTGCATTTTCCTTTTTCAAATGGGCGGTAATTTAGAATGCATAAGATTCTGTATTTAAGATAGAGTATTTGCCTACTGCCCCGATAGAGACATCGTTTCTCCCTTTGTTCTTCAGTCTTCCCACTCTTTCACTCAAACCCAACCCCCCTTTTCTTTGGGTAACCAGCTGTCATATCTGTTCCGTCCGCTAGGGACGTTTTCCTTTATGACGTAATGTGTAATCAAGGTATGATTCATTCAGTGTATATGTAATTCTGTGTGATTAGTTAGGTATTTAGTAAATAAGTGGCCTACCGCTGTTGTCATCTGCAAACTTAATGATGATGTTGGAGTCGTGCCAGGCCATGGGTGAACAGGGAGTACAGGAAGGAACTGAGCACACGCACCTGGGGAGCTCCAGTGTTGAGGATCAGCGTGGCAGATGTGTTGCTACCTACCATCACCACCAGGGTTCAGCCCATCAGGAAGTCAAGGATCCAGTTGCAGAGGGTGGTGTTTAGTCCCAGGTTCCTTAGCATAGTGATGAGCTTTGAGGGTGCTATGGTGTTGAACGCTGAGCTGTAGTCAATGAATAGCATTCTCACAAAGGTGTTCCTTCTGTCCAGGTGGGAAAGGGCAGTGTGGAGTGCAATAAAGATTGCATCATCTGTGGATCTGTTTGGGTGGTATGCAAATTGGAGTGGGTCTAGGGTTTCTGGGATGATGGTGTAGATGTGAGCCATTACCAGCCTTTCAAAGCAGACACCCAGGTAGTGATGGACTGCACTGAACTCCACTGCCAGACACCCAGGTAGTGATGGACTGCACTGAACTCCACTGCCAGACACCCAGGTAGTGATGGACTGCACTGAACTCCGCTGCCAGATGCCCAGGTAGTGATGGACTGCACTGAACTCCGCTGCGAGACACCCAGGTAGTGATGGAATGCACTGAACTCCACTACCAGACACCCAGGTAGTGATGGACTGCGATGGACTGCACTGAACTCCGCTGCGAGACACCCAGGTAGTGAAGGAATGCACTGAACTCCACTACCAGACACCCAGGTAGTGATGGACTGCACTGAACTGCACTGCCAGACACCCAGGTAGTGATGGACTGCACTGAACTGCACTGCCAGACACCCAGGTAGTGATGGACTGCACTGAACTGCACTGCCAGACACCATCTTCACTACTACTGCAGAGTCAGTTGTTTTCTTCCTATAAGTCACTCTGTACCTTTAAGGGCATGTTGGGAACGGCACCACATGGAGGTGTCACTTTTGTATTATCGTTGTATGCTGCATCTATGAGTGACAAGGAGATCTTCAAGCAGTCTGGAATTATATCCTTACTCACCCCTGACATGGCCATTTTGGTGGATAAGGGCTTTCAACAAGACAAAATATGTGTTATGTGTTAGTGTAGCAACAGGCCGCCAGCTCCACTATCCTTAGGCTGCCACGCGTCCTTGTCTTTGAAGGGTAAAGAGTAGTACTACTAGGAACTACTAGTGGAGCTAGCAACATTGTACCCCTCTCTCTCTATCCTCTTCATCTCACTTCTTTCTTGTCTTTCTCTATAGGTTCCCCAATCCATTTTTGTTTCATTTTCTTCTCTTTTACGGGTTGAGGAGTGGGCTACTAGGGCATCTGTTCCTTTCCAGTTAGTTCTGTTTGTCTTCCTCTTCTCTCTGATCTTCCCTTCTTCTCACTAGGCTCCCCACTCCATTTTGCTTGTTTGTTAGTCTGCCAAGAAGATGATAATAGTTCATGTGTTAGCGTGTTGTGTTGTTGAAAGCTCACCGCATTGTTGGGTTGGCACTATTTAGAATCACAGTATGGGGTCGTTCATCCTTTGGTTCTGTTCTGTGTTGTTGTTTTTGGGTGCGACATGTTGTGTACAGCATGATCATAACTAATTGCTTTGTATTGTCTTCTCAAAGAGACCACAAATAATTTCTCTCCAGATCCTGTTGTATCATAGCAACAAGAAACAATCACTGGGCAGATAGTGAGATACAGACGTAAAGAAAGAACCACTCTAATACAAGATCATTTGACACAAGGTCTGTAAAAACATCAGGGGTAACACGCCATGTGGAGACTGGAAAATCATTTGGAGTTTCAACCAATAACAGTACTATGAAGACATAGAGAGAGTGCAAAGTGTTTCAATGTAATATCCTCCTGACATGGACCATGGTTTATAATGTCAAGGAATCATTTGTTAAATGCTGCTACAACGATGCCCCCTGGTGGTTACTTTGAGAACATGCATGCAGTTTTTTATTTTTTTATTTAACCAGTTAGGCCAGTTGAGAACAAGTTCTCATTTACAAACTGCGACCTGGTCAAGATAAAGCACAGAAGAGTGACAAAGAATAACACAGAGTTACACATAGGATAAACAAACATACAGTCAATAACACAACAGAAAAATCTATATACATTGTGTGCAAATGGAGTAAGGAGGTAAGGCAATAAATAGGCCATAATAGCGAAGTTATTACAATTTAGCAAAATAACACTGAAGTGATAGATGTGCAGATGAAGATATGCAAGTAGAAATACTGGTGTGCAAAAGAGCAAAAAGTAAATAAAAACAATATGGGGATGAGGTAGGTAGTTGGGTGGGCTATTTACAGATGGGCTGTGTACCATTGCAGCGATCGGTAAGCTGCTCAGATAGCTGATGTTAAAAGTTAGTGAGGGAGATATAAGTCTCCAACTGCAGCGATTTTTGCAATTCGTTCCAGTCATTGGCAGCAGAGAACTGGAAGGAAAGGTGGCCAAAGGGCTGTTGGCTTTGGGGATGACCAGTGAGATATGGGTGGGTGTTGTTATGGTGACCAGTGAGCTGAGATAAGGTGGAGCTTTACCTAGCAAAGACTTATAGATGACCTGGAGTCAGTGGGTCTGGCGACGAATATGTAGCGAGGACCAGCCGACGAGAGCATACAAGTCACAGTGGTGGGTAGTATATGGGGCTTTGGTGACAAAACGGATGGCACTGTGATAGACTGCATCCAGTTTGCTGAGTAGGGTGTTGGAGGCTATTTTGTAAATGACATTGCCAAAGTCGAGGATCGGTAGGATACTCAGTTTTACGACTGTATGTTTGGCAGCGTGAGTGAAGGAGGCTTTGTTTGCGAAATAGGAAGCTGATTCTAGATTTAATTTTGGATTGGAGATGCTTAATATAAGTTTAGAAGGAGAGTTTACAGTCTAGCCAGACACCTAGGTATTTGTGGTTGTCCACATATTCTAAGTCAGAACCGTCCAGGGTAGTGACGCTAATAGGGTGGGTGGGTGCAGCGATCGGTTGAAGAGTATGCATTTAGTTTTACTAGCGTTTAAGAGCAAGTTGGAGGACACGGAAGGAGTGTTGTATGACATTGAACCTCGTTTGGTTTGTCAACACAGTGTCCTAAGAAAAGCCAGATGTATACAGAATGGTGTCGTCTGCGTAAAGGTGGATCAAGGAATCACCAGCCGCATGAGCGACACCATTGATATATACAGAGAAAATAGTCAGCCTGAGAATTTAACCCTGTGGTACCCCCATAGAGACTGCCAGAGGTCTGGACAAAAGGCCCTCCGATTTGACACACTGAACTCTATCTGAAACATAGTTGGTGAACCAGGCGAGGCAGTCATTTGAGAAACCAATGCTGTTGAGGCTGTAAGAATGTGATTGCCTTGTTGTTCTTTAAAAGTACTTTCCTCACCATCTTAAATAAGCATGCCCCTTTCAAAAAATGTAGAACTAAGAACAGATATAGCCCTTGGTTCATTCCAGACGTGACTGCCCTCAACCAGCACAAAAAAGAGAGGTTGCATCTCTGGAGGCACTAGTTATGCTAGGTGAGGTCACCCCATGTGTGGGAGGTGGGACAAAAGAGGTATCTGAGGCATGTTGAGCGGGGCTAGGGGCTCCGCAGTAAAATAAAATAATGATAACTACCCTAAACAACAGTATGCAAGGCATATTGACATTAGAGAGGCATAAAGCGAGGCATAAAGCAATCACGTGTTGATTGGGAAAGCTAGCTAAGACAACAGGTAAGACAGCGACAGCTAATCAGCTAAGACAACAACAACAGGTAAAATGGCGATGAATGGGCAGAGAGGGTCAGTTAACTACACACAGGGCCTGAGTTCGAGGATGGGGCAGACAGATAAACAAAACAAACAAAGTGGAGTACCGTGATTAATGAACAGTCCAGCAGGCATCAGCTATGTAGCCAGGTGATCATAGGGTCCAGTGAACAGCAATAGATGAAACAGGGAAGTTGTTGCTACGCTAGCAAGCGGGAGACACGGCGTTCATAAAGTAGCAGGCCGGGGCTAGCAGACGTCCGACAAAGGCCCGGTTGAGGGCACATCGGCACTTTCACTCCTTGTTCTAATCACAACCCATGTCACAAGTAACCACTTACACATATTGACATGACTCATCCTAGTTTAAGCTACATTTATATGTATATATATCTGTTCATGATGGTGTGTGTGTGTGTTGCTAATGCAACTTGAATCTAAACAAATTTCTCCTCCACCTCTCTGCTATTCCCTCTATACCCTTCTTCGTGACATGAAGATATGGGTCCATTGTCTCTGTCAGGCAGAACCTTCCTTATATGACTTAATGCTCGTCGGGTGCTGTGACCCGAACTCCATGGAAACCTGAGTGTTCTGAATTGAAACATTTCTAAGGGGGAAGCAGTAGGCACTCCAGATAATTTCTAAGCACATTCAAATAAAATAAAATGTATTCCATTAGTATCTATCAACTAATATTCACTCCACCAATTATATTATATTCACTATGACAGTATATGATATACCATAGACAGGTATGTCCATAACCCAAGATAGCAGTACATATTGATAAATCGACTACCCTTTCTCTTGTGTAATTTGTCCATGGTGTGTAATTGCTCTACAGTAGTGTTATTGATGACAAGGCTGTGGACTGGTGATGTTTGTTGGTGCTGTCTGTTCATGGGTCTTAGCCATAAAGACAGGTAGGTCATGGTTGCCATTGTGCATAATTTATTAAAATTACAACTTAACCGGTAAAGAAGTATTCTTCGATAACCTATGCAGATATATATACATATGTTTCACATAGAATTAGGCATAATGATTATGGCTCCAGAATGCAGGAAACATCTGTTTCAGGTGTTTGAAAACCACTCCATCCTCTCATACTTTGTGCCCCATGACACCCTTGGCAGTGACACTTCGGATACACAGTGAAACCACACTACGTCACTGTGAAGCAAGTCCTCTTCTCCAACACCTAAGCAGAGTATCGTACGGTCCTTTCTGAAGGCTATCTTTGGGGAGAGCCACCAGACCCTGAAAAACTACAATTCCACCATGACTTCCATGCTGACTGAAAATATTTCAAAGTCTGTCTGTGGCGATGGAATAAATATTCAAATGTTCTTCTCTCTCAGATGTCGATGACAGCAATCTGTCTCGCTCTCTCTGTCTGTCTCTGTTTTCTCTTTCTAATGTCTTCCATGTCTCCCAGCAGCCATCAATCTGTTTGAGTGCATAATACAGCTGTCCGATTTTAAATGGTTCTGGATGGTGGTTCTCTAGCTTTATGTCTAACCTTACCTAATCATAACTCTTTCTCAAACCTCTCCTAATTCCTAACAGTTTACAAGTTTAACAAATGTAATATGTTGACCATACTTAATTCTCTATCTCCAAAATATAATCTCCATCTGTATTACTCTTCAACCCCACGTCTAGGAGCACTATGCTTCTACAGGCGAAGCAGTGGATTCCATAAACGTTAAAAAAAGTTATCCTGAAGCTATACTAAATATATGTACACCACCAAATAATTGATCCAAACACACTGTTGTGCAATGAAGGTCTACAGTAGCCTCAACAGCACTCTGTAGGGTAGCACCATGGTGTGGCTCGAGGACAACTAGATTCCATCCTCTTCTGAGTACATTGACTTCAATACAAAACTTAGGAGGCTCATGGTTCTCACCCGCTTCCATAGACTTACACAGTAATTAAGATGCTTCCAGAGCTTTCAGAGCAGCATGAACTGACATGTTGTCCACCCAATCAAAGGATCAGAATAATTAATCTAGTACTGAAAGCATAAGCTACAGCTAGCTAGCATTGCAGTGCATACAATGTGGTGAGTAGTTGACTCAAAGAGAGAGAAAGACAATAGTTGAACAGTTTTGAACAAGTTAATTTCTTTAAAAATGAAGGTGAAGCAAGAGAAAGGGAGCTATATTTATTTTCACTTTCACTACAGCTAGCTAGATTAGCCTACTCAAACACCCATCTCAAACAGAGAGGGATGCTATGTTAGCTAGCTGGCTATGAGTATCCAACACTGGAACTACTAAAAGTCAAGGTAAGCTTTTGGTTTTATTCATTTATTGCCAGCCGGGCCCGCCAATGTAACTGCTAAACTGTTTGCTGACACTGTACTGCATTACTGTAGCGTATTTACTAAGGCCTTAGTTCTAGTAGCTATGTTGACTATGAGACATTAGCTATGGTGACTATGATATAGGCGTAGCAGTTAGCGGATATAATATAAAGGTTTTGCTTGGAAGGGTTTTTTCGCCTGGTTACAGACAGCTGATGTGTTGTGCACTGAAGTCCACAAGCGAAGAGAAAAGATGAGAGGAGGAGAGTGTGTAGCTGCAAGAAGGAATAATACAACAAGCAAAGTGTTCATGCTGTTTGTTTGTGGCTGCTATGAAAGTGAACTGTGTTTGCGTGTGGTCTTAGGTGTATTCATTCCGCCGATTCTGTTGAAAAATGTTTTTTAAACCGAAGCAAACCTAAAGTATCCGGGATGAACATACATGAATGTATCCATTAGAAACTCTTGTTTGCAACTGTTGGACTAATGATTACACCCTAGATCAGCTAGATGCAGGCAAGTGTGTGCAAGGCATTATTGAATGTGTCACTGTCTGTCATCTTGATTAATTACATTTTTCTCTCAACCTGTGCACCTACATTGTAAACTTTCATTCATAGGCTAGGTTGTAGCAACCTCATGATGGGTATAGAGAACATTTGAGTATCATGTAGTAGCCTAAACCTATCGATGTTACATTTAGCTGGGTGAATGGAATATGAATGACAGGCATCCAATTTGCTATAATAGAAATAAGGCCATGCTCACAAAAACAATAATCGTCCTTAAACGTCACCAACTGCCAATGAGGGGAAGGTAAGTATGGATGATTTTCTCTCAGAGGCCGACACATCACCTCATCCATCCACAGAGTGTGTCACAGCCTGGCCCTGCATGGTGGCAATGGACCTCCCTTTTTTCTCTCCTCCCTGACTGGCTGACACAGATTGCTTCACCCTGTCACTCCCCTCTTGTCCTCTTCTGTCCTGACACCTCTCCCCTCTTCTCCCCTCCTCCTTTCCTATCCTCCCTAAATGTTTGACACAGATAGAATCACCCCCTCACTCCCCTCCCCTCCTCAATCCTGTATACCTCCTCACCCTCAGCTCTCCTCCTTGTCATTCTCATCCTCATACTATTCCTCTTCCATTCCCCTCCTCCTCCTCCCTTCAATCATCTGCCTCTTCATCCCCTCCTTTGCTCCCCTTCCCAGAGTGTGTGACAGAGATTACATCATCCTCTTACTCCCCCCCTACCCCTTTGGCTCCTCCCTCGTCATCTCCGGAAGGTTGGCCTTTGACAGGACGAGTGAAGATAAGGGTGTGGGGGTGGCCGCCCGACCATCCTAGACACACACACACACACATACAGCATCTCCGAGGTCAGAGAGGCTAATTGGTTTGTGCACATCTGTGACAGATCATTAGCCATCACAACGGCTACGGTGAAGCGACTGCTCTCTCTGTGGCCAAAGGAAATAGCAATAGATTGTGTAAATTGAAAGTTGAAGCCAACACAAATCACAATGTTTGGGGCAATCTGCATCGGTCTGTTGTCTTTAGGAGTTTTCCAGACATTCTATTTTCAGTGTTTTTGTTTGTGTTAAATCCTGTTGCAGGCTCTGGGAAGGGTTACTGCTATGGAACAGTGGGACAATATGCTTTGTTGAATTGTTATAAAATCGTGCAGGGTGTAGCTAGGCTACCGTAACTCTCCTTCAAATCAAACATTTTAAGATGGAATATTTTCTTTACTTCTATCTATGTGTAACAGCATTTATTCAGAGAACAGGTTGATTAAAATTGTTGAACTGTAACAAAACATAGGAGGGAGTAGACAGGAATATGTGTCCCTCTCCTTGCAGATACATCAAAGATAAACGAAGATTGATCCCTAACCTTCCTTCTACAAATTGATTCAACTGACAAACAACAACAATGCCTGCTCTGATGATTTACTGCAGACTAATCCTGGGTGTTGTCTGTGTCATTGTTGTGGCACTTTGGCACTTTGGTGAATGTGGTACATTTTCAGAACTCTAAGCACAAACATTATAAAAGGTTATCAAAAATGACTCATGTTTTAAAACTCTGCACATTCTTAATTGACTGGGTACAACAAACAAATTCTCAAATTCACTTGTTCACTGCACCAAATTACTCCAAATTACAAAGTTCAAATCCCCGAGCTGACAAGGTACAAATCTGTTATTCTGAACAGGCAGTTAACCTGGTGTTCCTAGGCCGTCATTGAAAATAAGATTTTGTTCTTAACTGACTTGCCTAGTTAAATTAAGGTAAAATTTGGAGACAAATTCAATCTAACTATCTGCTTTTCAAAATGCGACATTAACATGATTTTTTTTGCCATTTGTTTCACAATACAATTAACTGTTACTTAATCAAACTGATCCAAACTGATAACCACAATGATGTAGTGCCTAGTTAGCATTTATACGGTAGTTTCATAACTGCTTAACACTATAAATTCTATATTTGTAAATGTATCAATTTGACAAAAAATGTATGTTGGAAGGAAAAACCAAATCACTACATCATCATTCTCCATCGACCAGTGTGCTTTAACAGGACAAAGTGGAAAGAGTCACTTTATGTGCTACCATTTGGAATTATAGTGTAGTGTACAATGCACTGCCATGGGGGGGTGCAACTCAATATTTTGTGATATATAATATATACTCAGTGTATATTTACCATGTACTATTTTCTATTCAGCACTTAAAAAATAACCCTTTTGAAATGTGTAATATTGTATTTCTAGCTATTGGATTAAATGGTAGTTAAAATTACTAAATAGTGAACCTACCTGATGTATTGGTGACTAAACAAAATATTTTTATGGTATTTCACAGAAAACGTTGTTGCATGAATGACTAAGGGGTGAAAGATGTGGAAACCCCAATGAATGCACAATCAAAGGTGGAACAGAACACCTCAATGGCAACAATAAGACTCAATTACCAGACCTGACAATGCTGCCGGGTGCTGGGAAGAGAGATACACTATGAAGTGATGTCTGTACAGGAGATAGGGGGCTAGGGGGCGAGACGAGGAGAGTGTTAACACTGGAACATGCTGCATTTGTCACCTCATAAAAGCAAGGAAAGGGCTGACAGGGTAAGAAAATAAGAAGTGAGTGTTGATGTTGTCTGTAATGGTCATTTCAGAGCCTCGGCAGGACCAAGCGAACTGTGCATCACACCGGCTGTATTTTTGTATTTTGAAAGTTCTGTATATCTTGACAACTTGATTGCCGACATGCAACACATTTTGTATTTGTATTTAGTTTTTTTTCTTCTGACGTTCCAAGAATGTTACCAGAAAATATGTATGTTCTTTTGAAGTTCCCAAAACATATGTTGTGAAAAAAGTGTTGAGACATTACAAGACATAGACTAGGTTCCTAAAACACAAAATCCGTCCAGTTGTGCTGACATTTATAAAATGTTTGTCTTCAGGTACACAAAACATTCCTCTAATGTTGCAAAAATTGTCACTTTTTTTTTGTTTGTTACTTAAAAGTTCCCAAAACATGTCATTAGGATTGGGGGAACAGCATATTCATTCATTCAGATCAGAAAGGTGAACCAGCACAAATATTTTGCAACTTCTTGATTAAAGCAATTTTTCAGGGACATTGCTCTGCTTACAAAAGCATTCAGCAGCATTAACCACTCAAATATTGGCCATTCTTTCTACCCAGACTGGGTTTGTGTGCCAGATTCACCTACCTGCCTCCCGTGAATTGATTTAAGTGATTATTACATTTCCCTCATTATTTTCCAGTACAAATATCAATGTGGTCACCAGAGGAGAGAAGGCATTCATTAAAGAAGAGTTGTCACTTTCATTCAAAATCGGTAGCTTTTAGCTTCAGAAATTCAGAAAAACGAAGTGCGGTACACTATTTACTGGATCACTGAGGTGTTGCTGTGGCAACATTTGAAAATATTGCAATAAAATGAAAATATAGGGTACAAGTCATTTTTCGACACTTTCCATGTTCTTAAAAGTGATTAAAGACTAAGGGTTAAGCAGATTGGAGCTTTACGCTGAATAAAATGATGAAAACAATGTTGAGCCCTGTCTCCCAAATCCCCTCGGTTCTCCTGTCATCCCCGTCTGTCTGGCCAAGATGAACATCATTTGGAGGTAGCATACACACCTGCTGCGTGTGAACTACTAGCCTCGACATGATGACAGACAGGAGTCTTAGGACACGAAAATGAAACCAAACAGCTGTCTGTTTTCAAACATCACAGACGGCAGACGTTAGTGTGACCCCAGCTGTAAGTGAGCTGTCATAAAACAACTTGCATTGCCTGTACAGCAAGCCAATGAATGTTTTAAAGTTGGTCCCAGTGCTTAATTTGTAAATCGGAAGGTGCCGGAACAAAAAGTGACCTTGGGAGCTCTGAGGTACCGGAACGCATGAGAAGAAAACACCTTTATAATAAAGCATTGAGCGCATACAATTGCATTTGCGTAGTGACATAGGGCGGTAGAGTAGAGGCATGTACACATGGGGAACATGCAGCTTAGGGTTCAGGGGATAAAATGTGCCTTTTTAGAAACGCATTTCATTCAATTCTATAAAGAAATAATTATGAAATCCATTGCTGGAAAGCTGCGAGTTGGAGGCTCATGTCTATCAGAGCAGAGAGAGTGATAGAGATACAGGCGTGCTACTCACACAGCCATGGCCACGCATTTGTCTCAAACATAGGTTACAATGTAACGCAAATCATAAGCCCGGGACGAACCCAACAGAATCAACTCTTAGAATATCAGGCTGACAATCTCATTTTTCAGGACAATTAACGAAGAGGCAACTCGAAAGAACTTTGATTGCTTTAATTTAAATTTTGACACTACAAAAAGGGACATTTATTTTTCATGCCAGGAGAGGTACCAGATCTGGCCAAATCGGTCCCGGAATGAAACAGTCCAAAATGGAGAGGTGCCGGATTCTCTTCCGGCAGGATCTGGCTCACATTAAGCACTGGTTGGTTCCTCTTAGTACACCATCCACCAAGTGCTCAATTCATAGCATCGTAATTCAAAATAAGATCCAAATCTAAAAAGATCCTTGCATTTCAGACTCTGACACAAATTCAAATGCAGAACAAAATATTTATGCAACCATTGTGATGATATTTATCACATTTTTCTCAAACTAACTGCCAAAGCCAGCAGTTTTGTTACAAAAGCTTCTGTTTTGCATATTTTGCGGATGTTGAAGTTTCACGTTGAATCAGAGCTTTTGGTTCTATGGAGGAAGACATAGGCAGGTAGGGTAGTTACAGTAAGAGGTGTGAGTACCACACTACACTGCTCAGCCTGGCTGAGATGGTCTGTGTGGAGCTGGTGCAAACTGTAGACCACATCAGAATGTACAGATGAGCGTGCCACCCTGACAATAAACACATCCGTTTCCTCTCTGCCTTTTCTACCTGTATGTATTGTGGCCTGTTACTGCATGGGTAATATCCTGCATTTCACATTAAACCTGTTGTTTAGATTCAAGGAAAGTGAGAGACCTGAGTTGACTGATGCATCCTGCATTTCTTAGCACTATAGTATTCCATTTGCTTATAGGAGCTACACCATACCTTCCTCTCTGGTGGGATCTCTGTCCTCCCTCACCTCACGGTTTCCAGTGGAGAGATGGAGAGAGCCTCCCTCACACAGCTGATTGGAATCTGTTATACAGTAAGACGCTGTAAGACTTTGTTGTAGGAAGAAGTGTGGGCAGAAACCACTGCCCTGTACCTTTCCTAAAGGCTTTGCATGGTAACTTTCACACCTCGCTGCTGCTTACTGGCTCTAAAAAAAAAAATTGCATATAAGAAGAAAAAAACGTAAGCTGCAAATCATGACATTCACACTCCAAATCATCTCACAATGTAGCTCTTTGGAAAATAAAGACACACACGTATAGAACATAAATATAACAAAGTCTGGCGTTAATAGAACACTGAGTGGAATTAGAATATCCACATGCACGGCATAATTCTACAATAAGGCAAAATGTTTCCCATGTATTTCTCAGTTAATCACTAATCACTGATGTGATCTAATGTAAGCTTCACTGGGGTCGGAAACAGGATATATAGGCCTGTGGTTAAACCAAACAATAGATACACAAATTCTGTGAAAATAGGGTCTTCAGACAGTAAACGCCCCCATGTGCTAACATTCACTAAATGCTATCTGTGGTTATCACATTGACAAGTGACAGTGTGGTTGGTGTTGAATTACTATGACGGTTTATCATGCTTTTTACACGATTTTGCATCAGGCAAGTGTGAGAAGTGCATTGATGACTCAAAGCAAGAAGATGATAGGTGTACACTGTACCTGGAAACCTCAAATAATACTTTCCATAAAACATTTTTTTGACAACTGGTTTAATTAACTCCCTCTCAGACAATCATGACACTTTGAATTGTTATATCTACCACAAATACATTGTGATTCTTAATGGACCCACTCAATCACACATTATTGACTCTATTTGACAGATTATTGGTTATATACAGTTTCATTTTAATGCAATCCATGTTTATGTCAGTCCCAGCCATGTGCAGCTGTATGGATTGCAGGGAATGAAATTGAGCCAAACTCACTCAGAGATCATGTAGGAGGCAGATGACTCAATCCCAAACCACCAAGCAGTCTAAACCAAGCCCACAGCAGCCCTGTAGTCTCCACGCTACTGTCGGTTTAGACCACTGGAGAGATGTTGTGGCTCACCCTTTAATAACCAAAGGTACCATCATTCTACTGGCTTCTCTGAAAATACTCTCATTCATTGACCTTTGTCTGTCTTGGTTTGAGCGTTTCCAGTAAGCTGGCTACAAACTGTCCCTTCATATCCACCTCAACATCACCCAGAGCTCAGTAAGGAAATAGTAAGTACAACACATTTTGTCATTTTATTTATTTATTTATTTTTATTTCACCTTTATTTAACCAGGTAAGCCAGTTGAGAACAAGTTCTCATTTACAACTGCGACCTGGCCAAGATAAAGCAAAGCAGTGCAACAAAAACAACAACACAGGGTTACACATGGAATAAACAAACATACAGTCAATAACACAATAGAAAAAAAGTCTATATACAGTGTTTGCAAATGGCCTGAGGATGTAAGGCAATAAATAGGCCATAGTATCAAAGTAATTACAATTTAGCAAATGAACACTGGAGTGATATATGTGCAGATGATGTGCTACTAGAAATACTGGTGTGCAAAAGAGCAAAAAGTAAATAAGAACAATATTGGGATGAGGTAGGTAGATTGGATGGGCTATTTACAGATGGGCTGTGTATAGCTGCAGCGATTGGTTAGCTGCTCAGATAGCCGATGTTAAAACTTCTTGCATCGAGCCATCCCGGATCCGGGATCGTGACTACAGCCTCAAGCCCATTACCATGACGCAACGTTAACTATTCAAATCGCAAATGAAATGAAATAAATATGCTAGCTCTCAAGCTTAGCCTTTTGTTAATAACAACACTGTCATCTCAGATTTTCAAAATATGCTTCTCAACCATAGGAAAACAAGCATTTGTGTAACAGTATTCATAGCTAGCGTAGCATTTAGCGTTAGCATTCAGCAGGCAACATTTTCACAAAAAACAGAAAAGCATTCAAATAAAATCATTTACCTTTAAAGAACTTCAGATGTTTTCAATGAGGAGACTCTGTTAGATAGCAAATGTTCAGTTTTTCCTGAAAGATTATTTGTTTAGGAGAAATCGCTCCGTTTAGTGCGTCACGTTTGGCTACCAAAAAAAAAACGAAAATTCAGTCATCAAAACGCCTAACCTTTTTCCAAATTATCTCCATAATATCGACTGAAACATGGCAAACGTTGTTTAGAATCAATCCTCAAGGTGTTTTTCACATATCTCTTTGATGATATATCGTTCGTGGAAGTGTGCTTTCTCTTCTGAATCACAGGAGAAAATGCCTGCAGCTGAAGATTACGCACCAATTTAGACAAAGGACACCGGGCGGACCCCTGGTAAATGTAGTCTCTTATGGCCAATGCTGCAGACACCTTGGAGAAACGACAGAAAGGGCAGGCTCATTCCTGGCGCATTCACAGCCATATAAGGAGACAATGGAAAACAGCGCCTCAGAAATTTTGTTCACTTCCTGTTTGAAGTTTCATCTTGGTTTCGCCTGTAGCATCAGTTCTGGGGCACTCACAGACAATATCTTTGCAGATCTGGAAACGTTAGAGTGTTTTCTTTCCAAAGCTGTCAATTATATGCATAGTCAAGCATCTTTTCGTGACAAAATATTGCGCTTAAAACGGGAACGTTTTTTTATCCAATAATGAAATAGCGCCCCCATAGATTCAACAGGTTAAAAGTTGGTGAGGTAGATATACTGTAAGTCTCCAACTTCAGCAATTTGTTACAGTCATTGATAGCAGAGAACTGGAAGAAAAGGCGGCCAAAGGAGATGTTGGCTTTGGGGATGACCAGTGAGATATACCTGCTGGGGCGCGTGCAACGGGTGGGTGTTGTTATCGTGACCAGTGAGCTGAGATAAGGCCGGAGCTTTACCTAGCAAAGACTTATAGATGACCTGGAGCCAGTGGGTCTGGCGACGAATATGTAGCTAGGGCCAGCCAACGAGAGCATACAGGTCGCAGTGGTGGAATCTACAAGAGCGCAAGTTTCACCATTGCACGTACATCGGCGAAACTTTGGCACATGAGATCTATTAGAATATGGCAAATGTTAGTCAATTATTGCATTCCAACCCTGCTGGCTTTCATGGGCTACCTGAGACATACAATAGATCGGTGGGAGGGTATACAGGCTGTCGGCAATTTATTAATGCATTATTTGCCAAAATAGGTTAATGGAAACAATTAAACTACTTATTTTTTTAAAGTATAACGTCAATAAGTCCAACTGTTTTGATCGACACAAGATAGTTCAATGGAAACTCACCCTAGCAGGAAATTGTTGCATTTTCTATGCAAACTTTCATGTGTGCTCTGTATTATTACTTGAAACACTTGAAAGTCGGATCAACGTGAAAAGCAGAATATGTAACAACTAGAAAGGTTGAGATCATGCAGCAAAATCCAAAAATGTGCCATTCATTGTCATGATAGCATAATACCCCTTTGATAAAAACCTTCCTAGCATGTCCAATAGAGTGTTGCCAGCTAGTCTCTCTAAGGCCATAGAGGAGAATGGGATTGATTTCATAGTACCAGTAGAATCATGTAGAGAATGTTGAGATTGCTTGGCAACACACAACCTGTGACCAATTTGGTTTGCCATTTTTTTAACTAGGCAAGTCAGTTAAGAACAAATTCTTATTTTCAATGGCAGCCTACTTGTAAAGCACCCCAGGACAAACCCTCCCCTGGATGACACTGGTCCAATTGTTTACCGACCTATAGGACTCCTGATCACTGCTGGTTGTGATACTACCTGGGATCAAACCCGGGTCTGTAGTGACATCTCAAGCACTGCGATGCAGTGCCTTAGACCGCGATGCAGTGCCTTAGACCGCTGCGCCACTCAGGAGGCTTGCTGTTATTGTCAGCTTGGTGTGGCGAATGGGATTTAATTCAAAACTCAGGAAATGCAGTTTAGCTTTGTATTAACCTACATCTGATAATAGGCCAACATTGTAAAAGCAGAAGTAAATCAAGATATGCTATCAGTAGCTATGTTCCAATTAACTTGTACCGTGATTTTTTTTCAACATTTAGCTTGCTTAGAAAATGCGACAATTTACTGCTAGGGTGAGTTTCCATTTGACTATCTTGTGTCGATCAAAACAGTTGGACTTAATGACATTATACTTTTTTTAAAGTAGTTGAAGTGTTTTCATTACCTATTCTGGCAAATAATCCATTAATAAATTGCCGTCAGCCTGTATACCCTCCCACCGATCTGTTTTATGTCTCAGGTAGCCCACGAAAGCCAGCAGGATTAGAATGCAATGATTGACTAACATTTGCCATATTCTAATAGATCTCATGTGCCAAAGTTTCGCCAATGAACGTGCAATGGTGAAACTTGCACTCCTGTAGATCTGAAATAATTGGTTGGTGAAACCTGCCAGCCAACCAGAAAAGCAAGGTGGAGCAATTTAGGCATTCTTCAAAGTCCGGAAAATACTTGTCCTGCAAATATATTATTTGTTCTATGTTTGGAGCAGTAAGGATTTAGAGTTGAAATCCCATGCCACGTCCATTACACGTTACACAAAAATTGTATATTTGTGCTTACCATCAGTCAGAATGTTGTACCAGTTTAAGTCATTTTAGGGTTGAACAATGTTGAAACCATCTTTTGACATTATCAGTTCTGCAAAGAGCTTGTGATACGCAAGAGCTGCACTGTGAAGAGGTCAATGTGCATTCTCCAGTAGCTTAATGGTTAATTTTAACTTACTGTCAACTAGCTACTGTACAGAGTGGGTTCTTGTAAAATTCACAGAACCTTACTGTAGCTAAATAGATCCCACTGACAGACATGATGATCTGGTAAGGAATTGTTTTTAACCGTGACATATAGGCCAGATACACAGTGCGAGTCAAAAGTTTGGACACACCTACACATTAAAGAGTTTTTCTTGATTTGTGCTACTTTCTATCTTGTAAAATAATAGTAAAAACATCAACACTATGAAATAACACATATGGAATCAGGAAGTAACCAAAAAAGTGTTAAACCAATTAAAAAATATTTTATATTTGAGATTCTTCAAAGTAGCCACCCTTGATGAGAGCTTTGCACAGTCTTGTCATTATCTCAACCAGCTTAACTTGGAATGCTTTTCCAACAGTCTTGAAGGAGTTCCCACATATGTTGGATGATTGTGGAGGCCAGGTCATATGATGCAGCACTCCATCCCTCTCAGTCAAATAGCCCTTACACAGGCTGGAGGTGTGTTGGGTCATTGTCCTGTTGAAAAACAAATGATCCCACTAAGTGCAAAACCAGATAGGATGGCATATTGCTGCAGAATGCTGTGGTATCCATGCTGGTTAAGTGTGCCTTGAATTCCAAATAAATCACAGACAGTGTCACCGGCAAAGCACTCCCTTACCATCACACCTCCTCCTCCATGCTTCATGGTGGGTACCACACATGCGGATATCATCCGTTCACCTACTCTGCGACTCACAAAGACATGGCGGTTGGAACCAAAAATCGCAAATTTGGACTCATCAGACCAAACGACAGATTTCCACTGGTCTAATGTCCATTGCTCGTGTTTCTTGGCCCAAGCAAGTCTCTTCTTATTATTGGTGTCCTTTAGTAATGGTTTCTTTGTAGCAATTCGACCATGAAGACCTGAATCATGCAGTCTCCTCTAACCAGTTGATGTTGAGATGTGTCTGTTACTTGAACTCTCTGAAGCGTTTATTTGGGCTGCAATCTGAGGTGCAGTAAATGCTAATGAACTTAATCCTCCGCAGCAGAGGTAACTCTGGGTCTTCGTTTTCTGTGACGGTCCTCATGCCAGTTTCTTCATAGAGATTGATGGATTTTGCGACTACACTTGAAGAAACTTTCAAAGTTCTTGACATTTTCCGGATTTACTGACCCTCATGTCTTAAAGTAATGGTGTTCTGTCATTTATCTTTGCTTATTTGAGCTGTTCTTGACATAACCCTATTTGGTAAAATACCATATTATCTTCTGTTTGTCCCCCCCTACCTTATCACAAAACAACTGATTGGCTAAAACACATTAAGACTGAAAGAAATTCCACAACGTAACTTTTAACAAGGCACACCTGTTAATTTAAATACATTCCATGGAGCTGGTTGAGAGAATGCCAAACGTGTGCAAAGCTGTCATCAAGGCAAAGGTTGGCTACTTCGAAGAATCACAAATATAAAATACATTTAGATTTGTTTAACACTTTTTTGGTTGCCTCATGATTCCATATGTGTTATTTCATAGTTTTGATGTCTTCACTATTATTATGCAATGTAGAAAAGAGTACAAACAAAGAAAAACCCTTGAATAAGTAGGTGTCCATACTTTTGAATGGTACTGTAAATTAAATATGCCTCCAATAAGCTACACCTGCAATAGGCTGCTGCTGCTACAGTATAGCTGCCAATCATCAAGTGATGTGCATGTTGCCAACAGAAACGTCAGTGACCAGTAGGTTACTGGCAATGATTGCTAGTTTCAGCAACTGTCCTGTAGGTTACTGGGAATATTTTGCCAGTAAGTTACTGTACATTTTACAATAGCTTACTAACTAGTAGTTTCCAGGTAAGAAATGACAAGTTTACAGCAACTTCTGGCAACAAGTTGGCATTAATTTACTGGAAAATGCACAATAACCTCTTTACAGTGCAGCTCATTAGTGACACATTTTCTTACAAAGTTTTCAGAACAGACAGTGTCAAAAGAGGTACTTAAACTTGCATCAGCAGACACTTAAACTGCTATAAAAAAAATCACCATGCCCCCAATTATACTAATGTACCCCACCAGTACATTGCCCCCACCTATAAGTGCCGTGATGATCATACCTTATATTCAAAATATTGGGTAGAACAATGTCCCGAACTATACCCTGTAAGTTCATATGTGTACCTGTGATGAGTACCTTTGACCTTTTTGTACCCCAGGGAACAACACGGTAGTGTACCCTAACAATACCATTATTTTTAAGAGTGTTATTATATGTTCCAAGCAAGGAGTAGGAACCTGGTGGCACTGCAGAAAAATGTATGCACTCAGGGCAATGTGGAGTGCAATAGAGATTACATTGTTTGTGGATCTGTTGGTGTGGTTTGCAAATTGGAGTGTGTCTAGGGTTTCTGGGATAATGGTGTTGATGTGAGCCATGACCAGTCTTTCAAAGCATTTCATGGCTACAGACATGAGTTCTACGTGTAGTTAGTCATTTAGGCAGGTTTCCGTAGTGTTCTTGGGCACAGGGACTATGGTGGTCTGCTTGAAACATGTTGGTAATACAGACTCAGACAGGGAGAGGTTGAAAATGTCAGTGAAGACAGTTGGTCAGCACATGCTCAGAGTAAACATCCTGGTAATCCATCTTGCCCAGCTTCCTTGTGAATATTGACCTGTTTAAAGGTCTTACTCACATCTTCTGTGGAGAGTTTGATCACACAGTTGTCCAGAACAGCTGATGCTCTCATGCATGTTTCAGTGTTACTTACCTCGAAGCGAGCATTCAGCTCGGCATTCAACACCATAGTACCCTCCAAGCTCGTCATCAAGCTCGAGACCCTGGGTCTCGACCCCGCCCTGTGCAACTGGGTACTGAACTTCCTGACGGGTGGTGAGGGTAGGCAACAACATCTCCACCCCGCTGATCCTCAACACTGGGGCCCAACAAGGGTGCGTTCTGAGCCCTCTCCTGTACTCCCTGTTCACCCATGACTGCGTGGCCACGCACGCCTCCAACTCAATCATCAAGTTTGCGGAAGACACAACAGTGGTAGGCTTGATTACCAACAATGACGAGACGGCCTACAGGGAGGAGGTGAGGGCCCTCGGAGTGTTGTGTCAGGAAAATAACCTCACACTCAACGTCAACAAAACTAAGGAGATGATTGTGGACTTCAGGAAACAGCAGAGGGAACACCCCCCTATCCACATCGATGGAACAGTAGTGGAGAGGGTAGTAAGTTTTAAGTTCCTTGGCATACACATCACAGACAAACTGAATTGGTCCACTTACACAGACAGCATCGTGAAGAAGGCGCAGCAGCGCCTCTTCAACCTCAGGAGGCTGAAGAAATTTGGCTTGTCACCAAAAGCACTCACAAACTTCTACAGATGCACAATCGAGAGCATCCTGGCGGGCTGTATCACCGCCTGGTACGGCAACTGCGCCGCCCACAACCGTAAGGCTCTCCAGAGGGTAGTGAGGTCTGCACAACGCATCACCGGGGGCAAACTACCTGCCCTCCAGTACACCTACACCACCCGATGTTACAGGAAGGCCATAAAGATCATCAAGGACAACAACCACCCGAGCCACTGCCTGTTCACCCCGCTATCATCCAGAAGGCGAGGTCAGTACAGGTGCATCAAAGCTGGGACCGAGAGACTGAAAAACAGCTTCTATCTCAAGGCCATCAGACTGTTAAACAGCCATCACCAACATTGAGTGGCTGCTGCCAACACACTGACTCAACTCCAGCCACTTTAATAATGGGAATTGATGGGAAATTATGTAAAATATATCACTAGCCACTTTAAACAATGCTACCTAATATAATGTTTACATACCCTACATTATTCATCTCATATGTATACGTATATACTGTACTCTATATCATCTACTGCATCCTTATGTAATACATGTATTACTAGCCACTTTAACTATGCCACTTTGTTTACATACTCATCTCATATGTATATACTGTACTCGATACCATCTACTGTATCTTGCCTATGCTGCTCTGTACCATCACTCATCCATATATCTTTATGTACATATTCTTTATCCCCTTACACTGTGTATAAGACAGTAGTTTTGGAATTGTTAGTTAGATTACTTGTTGGTTATTACTGCATTGTCGGAACTAGAAGCACAAGCATTTCGCTACACTCGCATAACCTCTGCTAACCATGTGTATGTGACAAATTAAATTTGATTTGATTTGATTTGCATAGCTGTAATTCAGCTCGTCTGGTAGGCTTGTGTCACTGGGCATTTCTCAGCTGTGCTTCCCTTTGTAGTCTGTAATAGTTTGCCAGCCCTGCTACATCCGACGAGCGTCGGAGCCGGTGTAGATTGATTCGATCTTAGTCCTGTATTGATGCTTTGCCTGTTTGATTCGTCGGAGGGCATAGAGGGATTTCTTATAAGCTTCCGGGTTGGTGTCCTGCTCCTTGAAAGCAGAAGCTCTACCTTTTAGCTCAGTGCGAATGTTGCCTGTAATCCATGGCTTCTGGTTTTGGTATGTATGTACAGTAACTGTGGGTACGACGTCCTTGATGCACTTACTGATAAAGCCAGTGACTGATGTGTTGTACTTCTCAATGCCATCGGAAGAATCCCAGAACATATTCCAGTCTGTGCTAGCAAAACAGTCCTGTAGATTAGCATCTGCTTTAATTTCTGATAGAAATTACGCAAAACTGATTTAAATTTCCCTGCATTAAAGTCCCCAGCCACTAGGAGTGCTGCCTCTGGATGAGCATTTTCCTGTTTGCTTATGGCGGAATACAGCTCTTTGAGTGCGGTTTTAGTTCCAGCTTTGGTCTGCGGTGGTATTTAGATGAAAAATACAGATGACTCTCTATGTAGATAGTGTGGCTTATCATGAGCTACTCTACCTCAGGTGAGAAAAACCCTGAGACTTCCTTAGATATCGTGCACCAGCTATTTTTTACAAATATGCATAGGCCCCCTCCTGTGTCTTACCAGAGGCTATTGTTCTGTCCTGCCGATAACCCACCAGCTGTATGTTTTTAATGTCGTCGTTCAGCCACAACTCGGTGAAACATAAGATATTACATTTTTTATGTCCGTTGGTAGGATATATTGTACGTGCTCTCAGATCGTCCCATTTATTTTCCAGCGATTGAATGTTAGCTAGCAGAATGGAAGGTAAGGGCAGATTAGACACTCGTCGCCTGATCCTCACAAGGCATCCTGATCTCTTTCCGCAAATCCTACATTTCTTTTTCCAGCGAATCACGGGGATCTGGGCCTGGGCAGGTGTCCGTAGTATATCCCTCGCGTCCGACATATTGAAGAAGAACTCCTCGTCCAATTTGAGGTGAGTAATCTCAGTTCTGATGTCCAGAAGTTATTTTCGGTCATAACAGACGAAGCAGCAACGTTATGTACAAAAGAAGTTACGAGCAACGCGAAAAAACAAACAACATTTTATAGTTGGTTTAGAGCCGATAAGACCCTCCGGCGCCAAGTGAAGTCATGTTAGACATTATACCGAATCATGTTCCCAGAAACTTCCACCAAAATGTGTGGAAGGACTGATGGACCAACGCATCAAACTTGGCCTTCTAGATTAGGGTTAGGTTTAAAATCACATTTTAACTAGATCAATTGTGGAAATTGTCAGGGTTTAGCTATAATTATGACTTTGTGGGTGTGTGAACTAGTGACAACCATGTTTTTGCTAGCAAAGGACATAGCCTGGTGACAAAATGTTTACTTAGTATGGTCACTCCCATATTATTCTATGGTCACTCCCACTAAGGCCAACTTTGAACGGTTGATATTCCAGGCGTACATGTGCTGTATGTGCAATAGCCTGGGGACGACGTTACACCAAGAAATACTTACCTTGTTGAAAGCCCCCAACATAAAGAAATAGAAAGTGGCTTTCTTCTAGAACCAAGTTACATGTTCCTCAGTACACAAACACAACAATATAACAAGCCATAATGTTTGGTGCTGGGCCCAGTCACGTCTTTGACACTTTCACCCAACACCTGCTGAAAGATCAGCCACAAAATTGTAACAGGTAGTAATCAAGCCTCATGTTGGATTTCTCTAAATCATCTTGGTGCACACACACACACACACACACAAAATGAGAAATTGAGATTATGTGTGCTACTGATTGAACTCAGCCAGCAGCTCCTGAAGAGGAAGATCACCATGGTTGGCACAGTTAGAAAGAACAAGCCTGAGCTTCCCCCCTGCACTCCTCACAACAAGGGGAGAGAGGCCTTCACCCCCGTCACTCTAGTTTCTTACCTCCCAAAGAGGAACAAGAATATGGTCCTCCTGAGCACACAGCACAAAACGTCTGAGATCAGTGATCGTGAGGACAGGAAGCCAGCTATCATCCTGGACTACAACCACAACAAAGGAGGCGTGGAAAACCTGGACAATGGGATTATAACTTACAGCTGCAGGAGGATAACTGCTCAGTCGCCCCTGGCCATCTTCCATAACATACCTGATTTGTCCTCATACAATTCCTTTCTGATATAGAACAAGATCAACCCTACCTGGATGCCTGATAAGTGAAACAAGAGGAGGGTGTTCCTGGAGAAGCTGGGAAAGGCACTTGTAACCCCACACATTCAAAGAAGGGAGCGCCTCCCCTGCACAAGAGCCTCTGCAGCGCTTGTGAAAGCTATTCAGGGGGCTGAATCTTGAATCAACTTAAGGCTGCAGCTGGGGCAGGCAAGAATAGGAGATGCCAATTCTGCCCACTAAAGAAGAACTGTAAAACAAATACTATGTGCTGCACATGTGAGAAATACATCTGCAAAGTCCATGCACACACACTTGCATACTGTCCTACATGTGCTAATTAGGGTTGATTGATTTATGTTCTTCATGTTTTTGCTTTGTAAATATTATCTTATTCTTATTTATTGTTGTTGTTTATACCCCTTGTGGGTGGGGGAATTGGTTAAAAAAAATGGGAGAAGAATAGTATTCTGTGGTTGAATTCGTTATTGTAAGTATATAAGAATATATCACTATGTTGCCTAAAAAATAAAAACTGTTATTGTTTCCCTTAAATAAAATGGATTCAAAACTACTTTCTGCATATTTCTGCTCATTTCTTAGGCTATACAAGTGCTATCTCATGCTTGAAAAAAATCATGTTTACACCTATGCAGTACCTTTAGCAATACTAATAATGAACCTCTACTTTAGTAAATAAAAAAAATACTCTAAGTTGGGAGATGGGAAGCTCCTTTAGATTCATATTATTATATTCCTCTTTCATTTGCAAAAATTATGACATGACAATGAGACGTGACTGTATCTAGGGGGATTGTTGACCCTGCAAGCTAGCTAAATTGAATTATCTTGCTAGCTAACTAGCTAGTGATTGCTGTAAAGTCACAGAAATTATTTGAAAAAACAAGGTAGCTTTGTAATCTAACTCAGCACTTAACTACTACAAATTAATATAAATTACAATAAATGTATTATTAACTTACACATTTTTTGCTATCCAATGGCACCACAAGTGGACATTTGATTTGGGAACTCATCACATGTTCTCTTACTGCATTACAGAAACGCTGCTAACTAAACTTAGTGCAGGGCATGCACACTGAATTACAGGGCAACTACACCCAAAACTGAAAGTTTTGTAGATTTTCCCCAGAACTCAAAAGCCATCCGCTGATGTGGGTTAATTAAGCATTGTTGCGTACATAGAAAATCCAATTTCCTCTATTAAAAAAAGTGAGAAAAATTGTGGGAAAAGCAGAGACGTTTTGGGGAAATACAAAACATGGAAAAACAAATAAAATTAGCAGACAATTTTACCCAAAGGAACTTAGTCATGCGTGCATACATTTTTATGTATACTGTAGACGGTCCCAGCAATCGAACCCACTACCCTGGTGTTTGCAATGCTCTTCCATGACAAGGTTATAAACGCTTTGTGAAGCCTCAATTGAATATGATGTACAAAGCCTTTATTAAGTGTTGCTTGTGCAACCATTAATAACGCACAGGTTTATGTCATGTTTGACATAGTGGGTTACGTCACATTCGACATTGGTGGTTATGGCACACAGTTATGCCAAATTTATGAATCCTTTACTTGCACGCGCACACACACACACACACGATAGGGAGGTTGTTGTTAGGAAGAGACACAGACGTTGTCTTTGCTCTGTGTGGGTAGAGAGATGTAAATCTGATTTTTTTTAATGTCTTTACTTTCTCATGTTGTGGTTCCGCAATTTCACGGCCCAGTGTCTTCAAGCATACTGAGAATCAATTTAAAAACTCTATTGGTCTCTTTTTGTTGACATTTATAACTTAGAAAATGTCTTGATCTCAAGTATAAATCAACCAAATGTTACCAACTTCTTTACCAATGGCCATTTGGGACTAGCATTGCAAATACAACTAAATTCTCTGGTTTCCCCAAATCCCGGTTGGAGGACTTCCGGAATCAGCAGAGAATAAGCAGGATTTCTGGACAACCAGGCAATTTATTGAAAGTTCCCGTAATTTTGCTACCCTTTTTGGGATGAAGCCATGGTGTGTTACTACTCTGTTGGACTTTCAATTGACATCTTGTTTCATCTCGTTTCTCAGAAAACAAATCGATAAGAGACCCAGTCAGGCTTTCAGCGCCATACTGTGATCCTCTGTGGCTCCAAAATGTGTCTTCGACAGGCCTGAGTAGATCAGCGTTGGTATCAGAGTATCTCTGTGTCTGTGTGTATTGGGATTCAGGTAAATTGGACAATTTAGTCAGCCAAGCCATAAATAGACACTTAAAAGATAGATAAAGCCCACACATGCTCAATGCAGCAGGCCTATTAATGCATGTAACTGAGTTTAGTGGCGGTCAGTGACATTTAAGATGAGGGAGGACATTATTATTATTTTTTTCATTTTTTATAAGCATTATTTCTATTAGAGCATATTGGATGACTGTCATTCATATTTCATTCACCCAGCTCAATGTAACATTGATTGGTGTAGGCTACTACATGATACTCAAATTTTCCCAATACCTATCATGAGGTTACTACAACCTAGCCTATGAATTGAAGTTTACAACATAGGTGCACAGGTCGAGAGAAAATTTTGAGTAGTCAAGGTGATAGTCAGTAACACTTGCACACTCTTGCCTGCATCTGGCTGATCTAGGGCGTAATCATTAGCCAAAAGTTGCAAGCGATAGTTTCAATTGGACAAATGCAGGTATGTTTATCCCTGTTTCATTCCATTTGCTTCCTTTTAAGATTTTTTTTTCAACAGAATGGGCGGAATGAATACACCTCTGATCACACACAAACACAGTACAGTTTCATAGCAGCCACATACAAACAGCAAGATAATTTTGCTAGTTGTAAAATTACTTCAAGCATCTACACACTCTCCTCCTCTCACCTTTTCCCTTCGCTTGTGGACTTCAGTGCACAACACACCACTGTCTGTGACCAGGTGAAAAAACTTTCATATCATAACCGCTAACCTCTAAACACAGGCTACATTGTTTTCCCCATATTAGCTAATGTCATAGATAGTCAACATATCTAATAAAATGAAGAGTTCCATTATTGGATAGCCATAGCCAGCGAGCTAACATAGCATCCCTCTCTTTTGAGCGGGGTGTTTGAGTAGGCTAAACTAGCTACAATACCTGCATTCGCTAGCTAAGTGAAAGTGAAAAATAATACAACTAAATATAGCTCTCTATCTTTCTCTTGCATCTCTTGAATCTTTTGAGAAATTAGCTTGTTCAAAACTGTTAAACTATTGTCTTTCGCTCTCTTTGAGTCTACTCACCATATGAGTAGTTATGCACTGCAGTGCTAGCTAGCTGTAGCTTATGGCTTCAGTACTAAATTAATTATCTGATCCTTTGATTGGGTGGACAAAATGTCAGTTCATGCAGCAAAAGTTCTGATAGGTTGGAGGACGTCCTCCGGAAGTTGTCATAATTACTGTGCAAGTCTATGGAAGGGGGGGAGAACCATGATCATCCTAGATTTGTATTGAAGTCAATGTACCCAGGTGTGATAACATGCGTCTTGGTGAGAGGTGTAGGAGTCAGGCGCAGGAGAGCAGGGATGTCTGAGAAGCGTGTTTAATAATATAGTCCACCAATACAAAACGGCACAGACAAAAATTCCAAAACTACGCTCTCGAATACTCAGAAACTCGTGCAAACGCACGGAGGAACAAACACAGTTCCGACACTTTACATACACGTGCGTAATAGCGAAAAAACAACAAACATCAAATACAATCGAGCGCAATACACACAAGTCTAATCCTGCACGAATTACGGCAGGTAACAGGTGCCCTATATACCCACAGAAATCAAAGCAATTGAAAACCAGGTGTGAAAAGGAACACAGACAAAACAACCAGAAAAAGAAAAAGGGATCGGTAGCGGCTAGAAAACCGGCGACGCCGAGCACCGAGCGCCGCCCGAACAGGGAGAGGAGTTACCTTTGGTAGAAGTCGTGACACCAGGGGAGGACAGAAATTAGCTATCCTCCGGCTACACGATGGTGACACCCTACAGAGTGCTGTTGAGGCTACAGTAGACCTTTATTATAAGACAGTGTCTTTTAATCAATTATTTGGTGAAGTGATTATATTTAGAATATCTTTATCTAAAAACGATACCTTTTTCAATGTTTCACTATTTACATTTTTATGAAATTCACTGAGGAGGATGGTCCTCTTCTGAAGAGCCTCCACTGGTGAGTTTGACGTGTCATCACGTCCATCTTATAAATAGCAAAGTGGATCACGGAAGTGTTTCTGTGACACTTCAGAGATGACATTGTTTGGAATGCTGTAAAGTATAACCATTGTCAGAGCTGGTGCTGGTCCCAATCTCTTCCTTTTCGTTTATTAGGCGTATGTGTGTTTTCCAGAAAGGTTTGACGCTATCTTCTGCCTAGACAGTTGGGTAAAAAACAGTTTTGGGGAGTAGTGAAATACATAGTAATTGCTGGTAATTGAGCTAAATTGAAATCTAGTTAGTGTTTGTAGTAGGCTAAATTACATTTTCAGTAGGCTAAATGACATATTCTGTTAACATCTGACCCCAAAATGATCTGTTCTTGAAATTTGTAGTCTAGGACATTTCAGATTGATATATGATTTTTTTTACGAAATAGGTTGGATGTAGTGAACTACCTTTTAGTTAAGCTACACTAAATCTACTCTTAAGAAGACCATAGTTTACTTAACTTCTTCCAGTCTGGAGTAATTGGTAGCTTGACAACCTGTATCATATATGGACTGTTGAGAGAGACTTGTGTTTTGATCTGAGATGTAAGCTGCAGAGTATGTGTCAGGACGACTCAAATGATATGAGAGAACAACTACAGTTTAAAAAAAAAAAAATTGCAGCCAGCTTTGAAAGCATGTCACAATGATGGTTCAGACAAGACGGCAAGACACGTTACATTTGACAAACTCATGTTAGGTCTATGGCATGCTGCTGCTCACCCTCGATTGCATTCTGGTTGTGAAATACAATGCAATCCCCTCCGCTGTCTGTGTGAGATATGCAGCAGCAGCGCCAAGACTTAAAACCGGGCCTGCTCCTGTAACTCTCAGACATCCTCTCTCTCTCTGTCTCTCTCTCTCCATGTTTGTGTGTCATCCCATCTCTGTGTCTCTCTTTCTCCATGTGTGTCTGTATCTCCCTCTCTGTGTGTCTCCCTCTCTATGTCTGTCTGTCTGTCTGTCTCTCTCTCTCTCTCTGTGTCACTCTCTGTATGTGTGTGTGTGTGTGTGTGTCTCTCTCTGTGTGTGCCTTATGCATGAAGAGACATTCTGTACAACCTCAGCGGAGATGATGACATTAGGTCATTGGCACCTTTTTTCATAGTGCACTATATAGGGAATAGGATACCATTTGGGACAGACACTATATCTACAGACCTGTCAGAAAGTTTGTAATTGTGGGCACTGAGAGAAAATATTAATTTCATTAATGTATGGGTGTTATGGTTATTTCTCATGACATCATACAATAACTGTTCCTTTTGACATACAAACTGTGATGAACTGTGATATACAGTAGATCACTGGCTAAAAGGGTTAATAAATATACTTCCTTTCTTCACCTTGGATGTTCCAGACATTTCTTCATGAAATGGTTACAAGATGCGTAATCACCACATTGTGTGCCACTGGATATTGATAACTAATCCAATGACAATATTGTGTTACATTAATCAACGGCATGATCAAACAGATGTGGTCCCTGTTTTAAACAGTGTGTGACAGCATTGAGGTAAATTGCTAATTGTAACGTCCGGGGTGTAGTGGGTGAGAAGTCAGGTGCAGGAAGCAGAGAGTTCAGGGTAGTGCTAATACCTTTTAATGCACAACAACGGTGAACATACGCCAACCCCACGAAACACGGGGCGCCCACCAAAACAAATGCCCCAAACACGGGGGACTTAAACAATCCCGCACAACCAGCAGGCGGGCCTGTACTATTTTCTACATAGAATATTAGTGAAGAACTCAAAACTATTAAATAACACATATGGAATCATGTAGTAACCAAAAAAGTATTAAACAAATCAAAACATATTTCAGATTCATCAAAGTAGCCACCCTTTGACTTTTTATTAATTTATATTATTTAACGATGCAAGTCAGTTAACTCATGGAACTCCCTCTCCCGGATCCGGGAGAATTGTCATCAACTGACAGTAATTACCATAAAGCAACGGACAAAAAATATTACTAGAAAATATTCATATTCATGAAATCACAAGTGAAATATATTGAAACACAGCTTAGCCTTTTGTTAATCACCCTGTCATCGCCAGATTTTGAAATTATGCTTCACAGCCAAAGCAAGACAAGCATTTGTGTGTTTATCGATAGCCTAGCATAGCATTATGCCTAGCTAGCATCAGGCAACCTGGTCAAGAAAATCAGAAAAGCAATCAAATTAAATCGTTTACCTTTGATGTGCTTCGGATGTTTTCACTCACGAGACTCCCAGTTAGATAGCAAATGTTCCTTTTTTCCAAAAATATTATTTTTGTAGCCTAACTCCGTTAGTTCTTCACGTTTGGCTGAGAATTCGGCCGGAAATTGTAATATTGACAGAAACATGGCAAACGTTGTTTATAATCAATCCTCAAGGTGTTTTTCAAATATCTATTCGATAATATATCAACCGGGACAGCTGTATTCTCAGTAAGACCGGGAGGAAAAATAGCTACCTCTGTCTATTACGCAAGAATTACTCTGAGAGCCCTCAGCCGGACACTTACGCAATGTAGTCGTTTACGGTCATTCTTCAACATGAAACTACGTCAAAATGCTGTAGACACCTTGGGGAATACGTAGAAAAAGGAATCTGGTTGATAGCCCATTCACTGCTCAATAGGGACGCATCGAAACACAGAGCTTTCAAAACATGAGTCACTTCCTGATTGGATTTTTCTCAGGCTTTCACCTGCAAAATCAGTTCTGTTATACTCACAGACAATATTTTTACAGTTTTGGAAACTATAAAGTGTTTTCTATCCTTATTTGCATATTCTAGCACCTTGTCCTGACAAAATAGCCCGTTTACTTTGGGAACGTTATTTTTCCAAAAGTTAAAATAGTGCCCCCTATCTTCAAGAGGTTTAAGAACAAACTCTTTGTTTACAACTACGGCCTACCAAAGAACAGTGGATTAACTGCCTTGTTCGGTTCAGGGATTTTATCCAGCAACCTTTTGGTTACTGGCCCACCGCTCTAACCACTAGGCTACCTGCCTTGATGACAGCTTTGAAGACTCTTGGCATTCTCTCAACCAGCTACATGAGGTAGTCACCTGGAATGATTTTCCAACAGTCTTGAAGGGTGATTGTGGAGGCCAGGTCATCTGATGAATGACTCCATCACTCTCCTTCTTGGTCACATAGCCCTTACACAGCCCGGAGGTGTGTTTAGGGTCAGTGTCCTTTGAAAAAACAAATGATAGTCCCACTAAGCGCAAACTAGATGGGATGGTGTATCGCTGCAGAATAGTGTTGTAGCCATGCTGGTTAAGTATGCCTTCCCACACCTCCTCCTCCATGCTTCACCGTGGGAACCACAAATGCGGATATAATACTTTAACTTCCTCTCACAAAGACAGGCTGGTTGGAAAGAAAGGACAGATTTCCACCAGTCTGATGTCCATTGCTCGTGTTTCTTGGCCCAAGCAAGTCTCTTCTTTTTGGTGTCTTTTAGTAGTGGTTTCCATGCCGCAGTTCACCCATGAAGGCCTGATTCACACAGTCACCTCTAAACAGTTGATGTTGACATTTGTCTCTTACATGAACTCTTTGAGGCACTCATTTCTGCTGCAATCTGAGGCTGGTAACTCTACTCTCTTTTGCAACTGCAAGTTCTTGAAATGTTCCGCATTGACTGACCTTCATATCTTGAAGTATTTATGGACTGTCATTTCTCTTTGCTTATTTGAGCTCTTTTACCAAATCTTCTGTATACAACATCACAGCATAACATTTAGAAAATTACATCACTACTGACAGTGTCTTTCAATATGCCCATTTACCTGAATGAACCATTTGGGACAGGCACTACAAATTCAGCCCAATTCCCTTAGCTCGGGTCCTTATCCAGCATACCCGGAAGTTACAGAGATAGAGAGAGAGGAACAGAATTAACAAACAACACGCTCATCCACAACATAGATAAGTATAATAAATATTGCTTATATTAAATATGAACACTGACAAGTGTGAAATGGATGTACTAAGACAGAAGTTAACTTGTGTGTCGACCCACATTGTTACCTTATCTGATTTTGGAGCAGGGAAGAGTGATGAATGTGTGCGTGCGTTAAAGAACCAAATGCTGCACGCGGCCGGTGACGGACTTCTATGTCACAAAGGAAAGAAATTCCACAAATTAACTTTTAATAAGGCACACCTGTTAATTGAAATGGATTCCAGGTGACCTCATGAGGCTGGTTGAGAGGATGCCAATAGTGTGCAAACCTCACCTAGGCATAGTGGCAACTCAAATGTAAAATTTATTTTAAAATGTATTTTGATTCGTTTAACACTTTTTTTGGTAGCAAAATGATTACATTTGTGCTATATAGTAAAAAGAAAGAAAAACCCTTCAATGAGAAGGTCTGTAAAAAATGTGTACTGGTACTGTATATATATATATATATATATATATACACAGTTGAAGTTGGAAGTTTACATGCACTTAGGTTTGAGTAGTTAAAACTTGTTTTTCAACCACTCCACAAATGTCTTGTTAACAAATTGTAGTTTTGGCAAGTCGGTTAGGACATCTTCTTTGTGCATGACCAAGTAATTTTCCAACAATTGTTTACAGACAGATTATTTGACTTATAATTCACTGTATCACAATTCCAGTGGGTCAGAAGTTAACATACACTAAATTGACTGTGCCTAAAGAGCTTGGAAAATTCCAGAAAATTATGTCATGGCTTTAGAAGGTTCTGATAGGCTAATTGACATAATTTGAGTCAATTGGAGGTGTACCTGTGGATGTATTTCAAGGTTGACCTTCAAACTCAGTGCCTCTTTGCTTGACATCATGGGAAAATCAAAAGAAATCAGCCAAGACCTCAGAAAAACAATTGTAGACCTCCAAAAATCTGGTTCATCCGTGGGAGCAAATTCCAAACGCCTGAAGGTATCACGTTCATCTGTACAAACAATAGCGTGCAAGTATGAACACCATGGGACCACGCAGCCGTCATACCGCTCAGGAAGGAGACGCGTTCTGTCTCCTAGAGATTAACATACTTTGGTGTGAAAAGTGCAAATCAATCACAGAACAACAGCAAAGGACCTTGTGAAGATGCTGGAGGAAACAGGTACAAAAGTGTCTATATCCACAGTAAAACGAGTCCTATATCGACATAACCTGAAAGGCCGCTCAGCAAGGAAGAAGCCACTACTCCAAAACCGTCATAAAAGCGCCAGACTACGGTTTGCAACTGCACATGGGGACAAAGATCGTACTTTTTTGGGGAAATGTGCTCAGGTCTGATGAAACAAAAAGAGAACTGTTTGGCCATAATGACCATCGTTATGTTTGGAGGGTGGCAGCATCATTTTGTGGGGCTGCTTTGCTGCACGAGGGACTGGGGCACTTCACAAAATAGATGGCATCATGAAGCAGGGAAATTATGTGGATACATTGAAGCAACATCTCAAGACATCAGTCAGGAAGTTAAAGCTTGGTCGCAAATGGGTCTTCCAAATGGACAATGACCCCAAGCATACTTCCAAAGTTGTGGCAAAATGGCTTAAGGACAGCAAAGTCAAGGTATTGGAGTGGCCATCACAAAGCCCTGACCTCAAACCTATAGAAAAGCAGAACTGATAAATCGTGTTAGAGCAAGGAGGCCTACAAACGTGACTCAGTTACACCAGCTCTGTCAGGAGGAACGGGCCAAAATTCACCCAACTTATTGTGGGAAGCTTGTCCGAAACGTTTGATCCAAGATAAACAATTTTAAGGCAATGCTACCAAATAGAAATTGAGTGTATGTAAACTTCTGACCCTCTGGGAATGTGATGAAAGAAATAAAAGCTGCTAAAAATAATTATCTCTACTATTATTCTGACATTTCACATTCTTAAAATAAGTGGTTATGCTAACTGACCTAAGACAAGGAATTTTTACTAGTATTAAAAGTCAGGAAATGTGAAAAACTGTGTTTAAATGTATTCGGCTAAGGTGTAGGTAAACTTCTGACGTCAAATGTATAGTGCTTTCGGGAAGTATTCAGACCACTTGAAATGTTCCACATTTTGTTACATTACAGCCTATTCTAAAATTGATTAAATAAAATAAAAATCCTCATCAATCTACATACAATACCCTATAAGTTTAGCTAAAAATGTAAATAAAGACTGAAATACCTTATTTCCATAAGTATTCAGACCCTTGAGCTCAGGTGGATCCTATTTCTATTGATCATCCTTGAGATGTTTTTTCAACTTGATTGGAGTCCACCTGTGGTAAATTCAATTGGCTGGACATGATTTGGAAAAGCACACACCTATCTTTATAAGGTTCCACAGTTGACATTGCATGTCAGAGAAAAAACCAAGCCATGAGGTCGAAGGAATTATTTGTAGAGCTCCAAGACAGAGTTGTGTTGAGGCACAGATCTGGGGAAGAGTACCCAAAATGTTCTGCAGCATTGAAGGTCCCCAAGAACACAGTGGCCTCCATCATTCTTAAATGAAAGGAGTTTGGAACCACCAAGACTCTTCCTAGAGCTGGCCGACCTGCCAAACTGAGCAATCGGGGGAGAAGGGCCTTGGTCAGGGAGGTGACCAAGAACCTGATGGTCACTCTAACAGAGCTCTAGAGTTCCTCTGTGGAGGAAAACCTTCCAGAAGAACAACCATCTCTGCTGCTCTGATGAAACCAAGATTGAGCTCTTTGGCCTGAATGCCAAGCGTCACATCTGCAGAAAACCTGGCACCATTCCTACGGTGAAGCATGGTGGTGGCAGCATCATGCTGTGGGGGTGTTTTTCAGTTGCAGGGACTGGGAGACTAGTCAGGATCGAGGCAAAGATGAACGGAGCAAAGTACAGAGAGATCCTTGATGAAAACCTGCTCCAGGGTGCTCAGGACCTCAGACTGGGGCAAAGGTTCACCTTCCAACAGGACAATGACCCTAAGCACACAGCTAAGACAACACAGGAGTGGCTGAGGGAAAGGTCTCTGAATGTCCTTGAGTGGCCCAGCCAGAGCCCGGACTTGAACCCGATCGAACATCTCTGGAGAGACGTGAAAATAATCAAATACAATTTGATTTGATTTTATTTGAAAATAGCTGTGCAGCAATGCTCCTCATCCAACCTGACAGCGCTTGAGAAGATCTGCAGAGAAGAATGGGAGGAACTCCCCAAATACAGGTGTGCCAAGCTTGTAGCGTCATACCCAAGAAGACTCGAGGCTGTTATTGCTGCCAAAGGTGCTCCAGGAAGGTACTGAGTAAAAGGTTTGAATACTTATGTAAAATGTATTTATTCATGTATTTATGTTTTATAAATTAGCAAACATTTCTAAAAAACGTTTTGTTCTTTGTCATAATGGGTTATTATGTGTAGATTGATGAGGGGGGAAAAACGATGTAATTAATTTTAGAATAAAGCTGTAACATAACAAAATCTGGAAAAAAGTAAGGGCTCTGAATACTTTCCGAAGGCACTGTATAACTACAGTAGCTAACTGTACATTTCCAGCAGTTTTTTACGTTGTGAGTATACGCCCACTGAAAAAATCTATTGTGGCTATACTGTGTATATTGGCGTATAGCCCCCACTACACCACTGTGCACAAGTCATTTCACATCTTTGCTTTCCTTCTATCCCCTACAGAATATCAAGCCACAACATCATCAGTGACCTTAACGTAGGTGTGAAGAGGCACTCACTTAAACCTGAGGTCATGCATTCTCTCTTTTCTCTCTTCTGAAAGAGTCCATCTGAGGTTAATGATAACCGTTTGTGTGGCAAAATAATTTAGCTTAATGGTGTGGGAAAAAGTTTAAAAAATGAGTTGGAGACTAGATGCTGAATACTAGGAAGAGAGATGGCCTTGTGGTTTGGAGCTGTTTTTCTAATGAGTGGTTTTGTGATACAATTCTCCATGTTTTAATTTTTACATGGTTTTCAGGGACAGTAGTTCCTATATATCAGCGATAATCCTAGTTTCTTTAAATTTTTACTGTGAGTGAAGTTATCTTCTCCCAGACTATTTTGAGCGAGAGAGAGAGAGAGAGAGAGGGGGAGAAAGAGAGAGAGAGAGAGAGAGAGAGAGAGAGAGAGAGAGAGAGATGTGAGATGTGAGATGTGAGGGTGGTTTGGGGGCTTGTAACGGTTTCCCCTCCACTTCAAACACCACCATGAACAGTGGAAACTTCCCCTACCCTACATCACTCTCAGGGTGGGTGTCTACTGACTGTCAGACTTCAAATCAAAATCCAGGAGCTACTGTGAAAAATAAACACGGAGGTTAACACTTGTTAACACAAATGCTATCTTGCAGCAAAAAAAAAGAAAATCAACCAAAAAAAGTGTGAAATCTTCAATTTTGGAATCATAGGCTCCTCTCATCTGAATCATTTTTTTGTTCTAATTCTATATATTACATTTTATATATGTTTCTGACAGTTTAATATCCTACGTTCCTACTAAACATTTCTGAAATAATAATCCAAAACATATTTTAATTAATACAAATGTTCAGGACACAATCGATATATCACACTGCATCACAAATGATATATGCACATACGATTCATTCATGTTATGTATTATATTAATCCATATAGTTAATAAACATTGAGAAACATATGTAAGTATTTATAATGGCTTAAATATGTATATTAATTAGGGGATTCATTATGCTAATTTCTTCATATCAAAAGTTCAGTTTAATATAACTGAAATGTTGAAAATTTATTTTATTGGGTTACGTATATATTTGCTGTGACAAAAGTGTGTCGTTATGGCTAAAGGTACTTCACATGACCTTATTTTCATTACCAGTAAGCAAGGTGTCATATCACATCTGGAGTCTTTTTGGTCATCAAATCTAAAGAGTGAAACATCTAACCACTTATTGGAAGTGACTAAGATGACCTAAAGTTTTCATCTGTGACCAAGAACAACACAAAACATGAAAACATATTTTGAATGTCACATCTCTCTCACGTTTTCTTTTTTCGTTTATTTTCATTGTGATTGTACAGCAGCTTTTAGAGCATGCGTTGACAACCGTACCTCTTGAATACTGTGCTGTACTTCAGGAGATAATTTCAGACAAGTCTGGTCTTTGCCACAGGAGGGAGCAGAGGAGGAGAATAATGAATCTACAGTACAATGCAGAGCTTCTTGCTTATACCACTTCTGACAAGAAATTATTAGAATAGATAACCAATAAGATATATAATGCATTTGTGTTTGTTTCCATGTTTTTAATGAATTAGAACTCTTAGGCAATGGCCTAAATACAGGCAAATGTGGCATCAAAAATATGTGCAAACAATTGGACTCCCATAATAATAATTAGTAGTAGTATTAATAGTAATAGTAATTTGTTTATAATATGTGTTCATGTATGTATCTTTTATATTTTTATTCATACTTAATTGTCCATTGCTTAGTAATACAATACATATTTTTATGAGTGCTGTATCAACCGTAGCCTAATTAATAAGCACTATTAGCTTTATTATTACTATGATCCTTTTATCATTTATTTATTATCATCCTAATTTGTCATATTCAATCATTGTTTTCACCATTTACTCAAAATAAAAATGCCTTACTGTTATTTTAAACTTTTTGTCAATGTGTTAAATACAAAAGCAACAGGCTGTGAAGTACTGTAATCGATTGCCGAGCAGCTACAGCACAGACAGCCAGAGAGAGAGAGATCCGTTTCTCTGTGTTAGACCAGGTTCCCAGAACAGACACTCGGCGGCTCGTCTGCTCTGCTTTCGAAGATGGAGGAAGTATTGGAGGATTAACTGTTGTTGCCTGCGGAATTTCTGTATTACATTGCATTGTATTCCAAGCAAGACATTCCAATGGGTGAACATGTGTAGTTCTTACCTCACAGCATAGGTGATGGGATTATTTAATCTCCTGCGATTATAAGGTAACGAAATAAAGAAAATAAATAGCGATAATTATATATTTATTTAGCCTACAAGGATGACAGTTTGTCTGCTATGATGATGATCTAAAATATGTCCGTGGATAAACGCTCAACATCCGACCATTGATCCAGATTCCAGACAATGCAAATCGTGCTGCAATCTACACAGACACGGAATTCAGCGAGACAGGTGCATTTCACTAATAAACATCAGACGGCTCTGGACTGCACAATGGTCGGATACCTGTTGATGCAGCAGTGGGGGCTTCTGCAAAGTCTTTCTATGACATGATTCGAAATGCTTTGAACCCAAATTGCAGTGTCAAGGGAGATACTCTCGTATTTTATTGAATTAGGCTATAGAGATAGAATGGGCACAATTATTGAGGAGACGTTTTGTCTGTTGAAATATCTTTCTACCTGCACCTGCATGTGAATGACAGGTTACTACGAGACAGCATGGACTATCAGTCTGTCATATCTCTCTTGGACTGCCCACTGACACACTCACTCTTACACCTCATCCAATACCTTTTGAATAACGATGCTTATCCGATTCCTTAGAATCCCTCGGCCAAAAATAGGCTGCTCCCTACTCCTTTTATTTGGCTAATTCCATAGGAACCGGTGGATCCAGTTATATTCTACGCTTTCTTTCTTTCTTTGTTCCTTTGTTTCTTTCATTTAGTCTAAAAGCAAGTTACATCTTCCCCGACCTGCTTTAATAAATACAAAATCCAGTAATACACAGTCTATAACTGTTGAAGTGCCCATATTTTGGCTAATCAAGGTGTACTTCATAGAATATTATAGGATACATACTGTACATAAAGGGAAGGTGCGTGCGGGCTGAGGTGAAAAAGTTGACAGGCTAGTTCAGCACAGAGGAAGTAACTACCAAAGCTACTTATTGAGGAGTGTGCTGCCATGTTCCTAAACTTTATTCAGTTTGTATGCAGGACAGGACCGTGGTATATTCAACTGAAGTTTTTATTTTAGGTGTCCTACTTTTTAAAAAGAGGAGAGTAGACTCTACATTATTAATTGTCTATCAAATACATATTAGACAACTGGGGGTTTTAATTTGTATTTTAGAACGAGGTGCGACTTCCATTGACGAAGATCACTGACTTGCACAGGGGAGACACTGAAAGGTAATATTAAGTTGAACATTTTGTCAATTTATCAAGTCTGGTTATCAGAACCATACAAATTATTATGCATTTAAAATTATTAGGCTACCATTCCTACACGAATACTTTGCGTACTAACTTTGTAACACATTTATAATAACTTAACAGCATTGTTTTTACCTAGTCGCAACAGATTAACTTTTAACTTCAATGGTCCTCATTCTGCTTACTCTTTCTGAGCGATTGATCGATAAATTGACAGGGCTACCCATTCGATTGCTCAAATCATACAATAACAGGTGGCGGCTGATTCTGTCAACATATGGCTTGATTTCGATCGTGTAATTAAAATAATCAACCCATATGTTGTTTTAAACTAAAGGGAGATCTTGGGCTGTCAGATAAGCCAACACACGTGCCACGACTGAGCGTCTAGGGACTGGTGTCCACAGCGGAGGCGCGGATTGTTGGTGCAAATACTTAAGGGCTTTCCGTTTATTGCTGACGAAGCACTTATCTCAATTGTCAAAAGTATAAAATAAAATATATTGACGGAATGTAATAACTTGTATACTTAGGCTGCTAAGCGCTCTAAACTTTAGAGTATTAACAACTATTTAGTATTTATTTATTTATTTGAATAGCCTAGTCAACCACATATGACTTTTAATTCAGCATATAGTTTTTACTATTTTTCCATAGAACATACTCTTAAAAAACAGACATGTTATCTCTCCTAGTCTTAGGTAAAACAAATATTTCCATTGTAATTGGTTTCCTAATTATTGAAGTGTTAATTATGAAGGAATATGTAGCCAAAGTGCATGCCATTTTTGATTGACTTGCTATAAATATGTCTTGTGTGATTATTATTGTATGTAGATAAAAGTGGCCATCATACACAAGACATTTGCCAAAATGTTGACATCTGTATGCTAGTTCACAGTAGAAAATGTTGACATCTGTATGCTAGTTCACAGTAGAAAATGTTTTGCTTGGTCTGTCCTCAAGATTGGGCCTTAATGCGGTTTTATTTTTACAACTGAAATATTACTTTATTGTCCTCTTGTGAGTCATACAATGCCCTACAATGTATTCATACCCCTTGACTTATTCAGCATTTTGTTGTGTTACAGCCATAATTCAAAATGGATTACCTAGATTACCTAGATTACCTACCTCTTTTGTTCTCACCCATCTATAAACAATACTCCACAATAACAATCTGAAAACATGTTTTTAGGAATTTTTTCACATTTATTGAAAATTAAATACAAAAATATTTCATTTATATAACTATTCACATCCCTCAGTCAATCCATGTTAGAATCACCTTTGGAAGCGATTACAGCTGTGAGTATTTCAGGGTACGTCTCTAAGAGCTTTGCATACCTGGATTGTACAGTATTTGCTCATTGCTTGAAAGCCATTTTCAAGTATTGCCATACATTTTCAATCAGATTTAACTCAAAACTAGCTAGGCCACTCAGGACCATTCAACATTGTCTTGGTAAGCAACTCCAGTGTATATTTGGCCTTGTGTTTTAGGTTATTGTCCTGCTGAAAGGTGAATTTGTCTTCCAGTGTCTATTGGAAAGCAGACAGAAACAGGTTTTCCTCTAGGATTGGCTGTGCTTAGCTCTATTCCGTTTATTTTTTAACCACCCCCAAAAAACTCCCTATAACATGATATAGCCACCACCATGCTTGAAAATATGAAGAGTGGTAATCAGTGATGCGTTGAGTTGGATTTGACCCAAACATAAGACTGTATTCAGGACATGAAGTTCATCTTTTTGCCACATTTTTTTTCTCCAGTTTTACTTTCGTGCCTTATTGAAAATATTTTTTGGAATATTTTTCATCCTGTACAGTCTTTTCACTCTGTCATTTAGGTTAGTATTGTGGAGTAACTACAATGTTGTTGATCCATCCTCAGTTTTCTTCTATCACAGCCATTAAACTTTGTAACTGTTTTAAAGTCACCATTGGCTTCATGGTGAAATCCCTGAGCAGTTTCCATCCTCTCTGGCAGCTGAGTTCGGAAAGACGCCTGTATCTTTGTAGTGACTGGGTCTATTGATACACCATCCAAAGTGGAATTAATAACTTCACCATGCTCAAAGGGATATTCAATGTCTGGTTTTTATGTCCTTCTTCGCAAGGCATTGAAAACCTACCTGTTTTTTTGTGGTTGAATCTGTGTTTGAAATTCACTGCTCGACTGTGGGACCTTACAGATAAATACAGATAATTGTATGTGTTAGATGATGTAGTCATTAAAAAATTATGTTAAGCACTATTATTGCACACAGAGTGAGTCCATGCAACTTATTATGTGACTTGTTAAGCATGATTTTACTCCTGAACTTATTTAAGATTGCCATCACAGTTGGATTGAATACATATTGACTCAAGACATTTAAACTTTTCATTTTTCATACATTTGTAAAAAATGTCGAAGAACATTATTTCACTTTAAAATATGGGGTATTGAATGTAGGCCAGTGACAAAAACAATGTAATTAAATACATTTTAAATTCAGGCTGTAACACAACAAAATGTCGGAAAAGTCAAGGGGTGTGAATACTTTCTGAAGGTACAACGCTTATTTAATCTCAGGTGACCTGACCAGACATAACAAAAACATCTAGGAAAGCAGAGAGAGTAAACCTGGAACTGGACTGTCCAATTTAGCTGTGACATTTGACTGCAGAAAAGGACATATTCAGTATTTCAGAAGTTCAGGATAATTACAAACACACACACACACGCACACGCACATGCACACGCACACACGCACACGCACAATGAACATACACTGACACTTACAAAACATTAGGAATACCTTCCTAATAATGAATTGCACCCTATTTTGCCCTTAGAACAGTCTCAATTCATCGGGTCTACAAGGTGACGAAAGCATTCCACAGGGATGCTGGCCCATGTTGACTCCAATGCTTCCCCCAGTTGTGTCAAGTTGGCTGGACGTCCTTTCGGTGGTGGACCATTCTTGATACACACGGAAACTGTTGAGTGTGAAAAAAACAGCAGCGTTGCAGTTCTTGACACACTCAAACCGGTGTAACTGGCACCTACAACCATACCCCGTTCAAAGGCACTGAAATATTTTGTCTTTCACCCCCTGAATGGCAAACATACACAATCCAAGTCTCAATTGTATCAAGGCTTAAAAGTCTCCTCCACTTCATCTACACTGATTGCAATGGATTTAACAAGTGACATCAATAAAGGATCATAGCTTTCACCTGGATTCACCTGGACCAGTCTATGTCATGGAAACAGCAGGTGTTCCTAATGTTTTGTACACTGAGTGTACATGTAAACATCAATAGTATACAATCTCACCTGAACCTCCAACAGATAATACATGTATACAAAATGTCACCCTGATCGCAGACATGAAATTGGCCAGTGGTGGTATGCACCATATTACTATTCTCTATACTACTATTACTATATTTCATTTGAGTTTAAGGCCTTTTGTTCAGAGGGTCTGAAACTACTAGAACTGGGAACATTGGTCTTCTGACTCTATGTACATTTGTAACCCATAATATAGTTTGAGCTCGATATATTTGTTACTTCTCTAATCGCGCAACTTTCTATGAGCCACTGTATTCTATTCAGAGGCTAACACTTTACAATCCACCAGCACTTCAGCAGCATTTTGGGAAGTTGAACCATAGAGTTTTATGTTGCAGGGATGCTAGATTAAAGTATTTCGGAACCTCAAAAGCCAAAACTAAAACACGTGCATCTTTGTCTTCATATTGAACTCTGTATCATGTTTGTACATTCTCAAATGTTATCAGTGATAGATTTTATTGATTTATTTTCACTCAACTTTCATTGTAATATATTTGTTAAATAATAATCATGCCTGTTTCAAAATCAATGTATCCTCTAATTCGGCATTTCTAAATATTTATAATCATTCATAATGGCTCATTCATTAAATCTATTACAAACTGTTACCTAAAGTAATGTACAAATAAATCACTCCAACCAAACAGTATACACTGTTTTATTCCATTAGGATTTAGAAGAGGTTAGAAGGAGAGTAAGCACTGTGGTACAGCTGGAGTGCTCTAACTTGCTGTTTCTTTTTGATACCTACAGCTCTCCCCCAACTATGGAAACAGAGGCAACTGATGTATACTCTGCAAGTAGGTCAACTCTTCAATCACGCTCTAACCAAAATAATATTGACATATAACTCTTAAAAGTCTTTAAACGGTTTGTGACATCGTGTTTTAAGTTGTGGATACTGGATGTGTCTCTTATTCACCATTTTATGTAGTTTTTTTAATGTTGTTTTATGGTCTTTCTAATCAATTTTCCACATTTTGAGGCCGTTTTTGTCATCATTTTGGTTATAATCCAACTATAATTAGTATTTAGTCCAGTCTCCTCTTTCATTTCTGGTTGTTTCTGAGAGTTATTGATTCCTAAAGTGGTTTTATGCTAAAGCAATCAGACATTTGAGAATGTCATGATGTTGTGATGTTTTGCACAGCTGAGTTATGGTCAAAGGTATGGGGCAAGGCTGAGGCCACACTATTTTTTAACAAATACAGTTGACTCTCATACAGATATGGAAGTGTACGCAAGGATAGGTGAACGTGTTCCACACAGCTGAGATGAGGAAGTCATTCTGCTTTACTACTCCGATAAGAGGAGAGAGACACGAGCTGCATGTGTTCTGATCCTGTAAAAGGGCCAACTACTTCTTGGCTCCCCTAGAGATGTCTTATCAGTAGGGTGGTGCTGTACCAGGCACAGTGATACTTCCCTCCTCTTTCTCCCCTCCACAGATTCCCTCTGATAGAACACACTGATCATCTGGAGTTTGATAACTCCTTGTTGCAGGTGTTGAAAATAGTTTTGGGATGACTGGAGCAAAATATGGTATAGTGAGGTTATAGTGTGAAGGAAAAAGTAGGATGGAGTAGGATATAGCCATTATAGTGCCCTCTGTTCCAATCCATGTTTGAAGCATACTGCCATATCTCCTCTAAATTGTTAAAGGAAAGCTGATGAATGAGATCTCTGTCTCTTACAGTGTGGAGGAATGGTCTGGAGGTTGATGGTTTGACTGGAAAAACCAGATCCTTGCTCCTGCCTGTGCTGCCTGTGTGGAAATAGGGAAATAGTCCTGCACAGTTCCAAACCTCTTGTTCAAAGTTCATGTCATTCCAGTATCTGTGGCTTATTGAAGTGCTCCCCACTTGTAAAGTACAGTATATATTTAACCAGCCAACCAGATGTTGATGATCATTTGATGAAACACGTTCTCAACTCACTTCATAAAACGGCCTACAGAAGCCAACATGTTTATCAGGTCTTGTTCTCTCTTTGCCATTTTCATAAATTGTATTTTCCTTTTGGCCACGCCGCCTACACATGGAACCATCTATATCTGATGTGTTACACACATCATCTTTCTCTGGTTACCTTCCCTGTCTAAACAAGTCATCTGGGTCTTGGCCCTGATGTACAGAAATGTTGTGGCGGTTCATACAGTATTGAGTCAACTAATGTATGGTGCCAGTCAAAGCTCTGATTTTGACACAGCAAACTGTGTGTGTGTGTGTTTTGTATGTGTTGTCTGCCCCAGTTACTCCTCAATCTGGCCCGCGGGTTCACTTTGGGAGCAATGAGCTGCAATTTTAAGGATTGTATGAGGAATAGCAGATGATGAACACGTTTGATGCCATTAAGGTTTTCAATAATAATTACAAGGACATGAAACATAGGACCATCAACATTCCGATGCTACTAGTACATATCATCTTTGAGCCACTGTGCCTTTACCTAACCTGATCGACCACACAGAGTCGTCAAGGCATCAACACTTAGCACAGTAATGGGAAAGCCTGTCGTATCCAGTCATAGAGCGACTCCTGTCTCTACGACAGACAGCACTGCCAAGGGATAGCCGCCCGTCGGTCACCTGAGATTTCCTTCAACTTCAGCGTGGCTTGCAACCTGAGACCAGACCCAGGGATTGTGTCATCATGGTCATGGACCGCGACTCCCAGAGTGCCTCACTCAGCAGCAGCCAATCACAACAATGGAACACTAGTCTACCACATATAATACTAGCATTTTGTTTTAGTCTCCATAGGGGAAGCATGAAGATTGAAGATTAACTGTTGGACTGAAGTGGCCATTGTCTCTATGACATCTCCGGTACTTTCCTGTATAATGTGCTAGCTGGTAAAGTGTTGTCTTTGCTCTGGTGTGGCTCATGTGGGATTTGACACCTGGGTCAGTGGAGGTGCTGTGGTGTTGCTTCTGTTTTGGCTGAGAGGCTCCCCTGGGGTCAGGCTGTAGAAGGGATTGGACAGCTCTACCTTTGAGTGGACAGGACAGCTATCTTATAGCCGTGCCTGTGTGTCAGGGTGGGTGCTAAGAGGATGCAATCTGATCTGATCTGTATGGATAGGACATGAGGCTGACAGATGCAGTGGCCACTAGCAATACATGTTCCATCCTGCACTCCTGTGGTGGCCTGGTTAAGCCTAAGTGATGGGCCTGGTTGGGACTTGGATGGTGGACCACCCAGGGAAAATATCTTTGCTACTGGAAGTGTTGTTGGGGAACTAGCAACGGATTGCAAAGATCGGTGTGGCACTATGTTTGATTAGGGACTTACACTGCAAATGGGCCAGTGTTACCTAGTGTTGATTTTTCAGTGTAACATTTATACTGTTTATTCAGGTGTTACATTAACTCTGTTGGTGTTAAATTATTACTTAGTGGTCTAAAATAATCCCAGTGTTGGTGTTAATAACCAGAGTTGAGTGTGAGAGTGTGATTGTGTCAGTATTACTCTGTGGAAAGTACAACATTCTCATCAAAATCCTGCAGAGGTGGCACCACAGGTCCCAGAGCGGTATGGCAAAAAAAAAATGTTGTAAAAAGGTTTATTATGGGCTACAATGGGACCAGAGTTTTTCTAAGCAGATCACATGGTTTAAAAAACTGCTGGAAAAGCTCCTGTCCTTGGGGAGGAGGAAAAGCCAGTCAAACTGCAGCAATCTTGTACTTGTTCATATTAACTATATTTTAAAGAATGTTAGAACATAAACCAAATTTGATCGCGTTGACATTTTCTCACAAACAAATGGCCTATAAATTCACAATGTTACCGGTTCGTTTAACCTGGCAAGTGGCACAGGGCGCATAGTAGGCTAGACTATGCAGATTGAAACGGATTCGTCTTCCTCTGATGAGGAGTAAGAGAGGTCGGACCAATTTGCAGCGTGGTGTGTGTCCATTTTAATAATAAAAACTGAACACTATACAAATACAAAATAACAAAGTGAAAGACAGAAACGAGAACCGAAGAAGTTCCGTGTGGAACACACAGACACAGAAAACACTCACCCACGAAACACTGGTGGGAAAAGGCTACCTAAGTATGATTCTCAATCAGAGACTAACGACACCTGCCTCAATCAGAGACTAACAAAACCATACCAGGCCAAACGCAAAATACAACATAGAAAACCAAACAGACTGCCCACCCCAACTCACGCCCTGACCATACTAAAAACAAAGACAAAACAAAGGAACTAAGATCAGAACGTGACAGTACCCCCCCAAAGGTGCGGACTCCGGCCGCAAAACCTGAACCTATAGGGGAAGCTCTGGGTGGGCGTTTGTCCGTGGTGGCGGATCTGGCGTGGGACGTGGACCCCACGTCACCATATTTTTTTTCCGCCTCTTTATCCGCCTCCGTGGCCTCTTAAAAACGCCGACCCTCGCCGCCGACCTCGGACTGGGGACCGAACGGACGGGAGACTCCGGCAGCTCCGGAGTGAAGGGCGATTCTAGCAGCGCCTGGCTGACTGACGGCTCTGGCAGCTCCTGGCTGGTGGGAGACTCTGGCAGCTCCTGGCTGGCGGGAGACTCTGGCAGCTCCTGGCTCCGGATAGACCGGACCGTGAAGGCGCACTGGAGGTCTCGAGCACCGAGCCTGCCCAACCCTACCTGGCTGAATGCTCCCCTTAGCCAGGCCTCTGCGGTGAGGTGGAATAGCCCGCACTGGGCTGTGCTGGCGAACCGGGGACACCATGTGTAGGGCTGGTGTCACGTACCCCAGCCCGAGGAGACGTACTGGAGATCACATGCGCTGAGCCGGCTTCATGGCACCTGGCTCGATGCCCACTCTAGCCCGGCCGATACGAGGTGCTGCAATGTACTGCACCGGGCTATGCATGCGCACCGGGGACACCGTGCACGGTGCCTGCCCGGTCCATCTCTCTCCACGGTAATTACGGGGAGTTGGAGCAGGTCTCCTACCTGACTTCGCCACACTCCCCATGTGCTTCCCTCAAATACATTTTGAAAAGTGCTGTGGCAAATGCCGCCTCGCCACAAGTTTAAAACCACACCCATCATTGAAATATTTCCCAGCATGCTTTCCTGCAGGTAGATTTTTTTTAGGATAGGTTTTTTTCCAGCTGTGTTTTGGCATGTTCTTGATTGATTGATATATTAATCATATGCTACACAAAGTTAAATACACATTTTCTAAACTAATCCAATCAGTTAGTTAGATTTATAGCACCCGTTGATGAAATGGTTATTCCAGTTTAAATGGTTTAGGTAGTTTAATTTACCAATTTGTTTGGAGTGCAGGTTTCAGATGAATAAAACTGTTGGTTGTTGCCATCCTAACTCTGGCTGCTGTCCAATAGAAACTACATATCACTTTGCAAACCAGCATAATTTGGTCTGTTGAAAGTGAGTTTAAGGCCACTCTATTAGGCAAAAAAAAAGGTATCTTAAATAAGGTCTTAAGAGGTACAGGTGAAGTCGGAAGTTTACATACACCTTAGCCAAATACATTTAAATTCATTTTTTCACAATTCCTGACATTTAATCCTAGTAAAAATGCCCTGTTTTAGGTCAGTTGGGATCACCACTTACTTTAAGAATGTGAAATGTCAGAATAATAATAGAGAGAATGATTTATTTCAGGTTTTCTTTCTTTCATCACATTCCCACTGGGTCAGACGTTTACATACACTCCATTTAGTATTTGGTAGCATTGCCTTTAAATTGTTTAACTTGGGTCAAACGTTTCGGGTAGCCTTCCACATGCTTCCCACAATAAGTTGTGTGAATTTTGGCCCATTCCTCCTGACAGAGCTGGTGTAACTGAGTCAGGTGTGTAGGCCTTGAGGTCAAAGATTTGATGGCCACTCCAATACCTTGACTTTGTTGTCCTTAAGCCATTTTTCCACAACTTTGGAAGTATGCTTGGGGTCATTGTCCATTTGGAAGACCCGTTTGCAACCAAGGTTTAACTTCCTGACTGATGTCTTGTAATGTTGCTACAATACATCCACATAATTTCCCCCTCATGATGCCATCTATTTTGTGAAGTTTACCAGTCCCTCCTGCAGCAAAGCACCCCCACGACATGATGCTGCCACCCTCGTTCTTCACGGTTGGGATGGTGTTCTTTGGCTTGCAAGCCTCCCCCTTTTTCCTCCAAACATAACAGTGGTCATTATGGCCAAACAATTATATTTTTGTTTCATCAGACCAGAGGAAATGTATCCAAAAAGTATGATCTTTGTCCCCATGTGCAGTTGCAAACTGTAGTCTGACTTTTTTATGGCGGTTTTGGAGCAGTGGCTTCTTCCTAGCTGAGCGGGCTTTCAGTTTATGACAAAATATGTCTCGTTTTACTGTGGACATATAGACACTTTTGTACCCGTTTCTTCCAGCAGCTTCATAAGGTCCTTTGCTGTTGTTCTGGGATTGATCTGCACTTTTCACACTAAAGTACGTTCATCTCTAGGAGACAGAACGCGTCTCCTTCCTGAGCGGTATGACGGCTGCGTGGTCCCATGGTGTTTATTCTTGCGCACTATTGTTTGTACAGATGAACGTGGTACCTTCAGGCATTTGGAAATTGCTCCCAAGGATGAACCAGACTTTTGGAGGTCTACAAAAAAAATGTCTGAGGTCTTGGCTGATTTCTTATGATTTTCCCATGCTGTCAAGCAAAGAGGCACTGGGTTTGAAGGTCGGCCTTGATGTACATCCACACGGACACCTCCAATTGACTCAAATGATGTCAATTAGCCTATCAGAAGCTTCTAAAGCCAGGACATAATTTTCTGGAATTTTCCAAGCTGTTTAAAGGCACAGTCAACTTAGTGTATGTAAACTTCTGACCCACTGGAATTGTGATACAGTGAATTATAAGTGAAGTAATGACTTGTGTCATGCACAAAGTAGATGTCCTAACCGACTTGCCAAAACTATAGTTTGTTAACAAGAAGTTAGTGGAGTGGTTGAAAAACGAGTTTCAATGACTCCAACCTAAGTGTGTGTAAACCTCAGACTTCAACTGTATGTTGCAAGAAGTTTAATAATTACGTTTGAGCAGGAACCCACTCGGAAATTATGTTGGAGTGGGGTCGTGGAGTACCGTTAGTTCATTTTGGCCACCTGTGAGATGAAGTGTTGTATCAGTTTAGGTGGTCTATGGTTACGTTAATTGAAGTAAGAGAATGTCTCCTGGCAATTCTGAAGTTTTTATAAATGCTTACATAAGAGCATGTAACATTAAGGAGTTGTAAAAAAAATACTGTAATGTCCTTAACCCAACACCTTATCAAGGACTATGGACCTCTTGGTGTAATGTTTAAAAATACTATGAGGTGTTGTTGCATAAAACCGTTGGCGCAAACTATTACTGAACCAAAATATAAATGCAATATGCACCGATATCAACGATTTTACTGAGTTAAAGTTTATATAAGGAAATCAGTCAATTCAAATAAATACGTTAGGCCCTAATTTATAGATTTCACATGACTGGGCAGGGGCACAGCCATGGGTGGGCTTGGGAGGGAATAGGCCCACTCACTAGGGAGCCAGGCCCAGTCAATGAGAATTAACTTTTTCCCACCAAAGGACTTTATTACAGACAGAAATATTCCATTTCATCAGCTGTCCGCGTGTCTGGTCTAAGAAGATCCCGCAGGTGAATCTGGATGTAGAGGTCCTGGGCTGGCGTGACGTGGTCTACGGTTGTGAGGCCGGTTGGACGTACTGCCAAATTCTATAGAATGACGTTAGAGGTGGCTTATGGTAGAACAATGTACATTCAATTCTCTGGCAGCAGCTCTGATGGATGTTCATGCAGTCAGCATGCTAATTGCACGCTTCTTCAAAACTTGAGACTTCTGTGGCATTACGTTTTGCGACAAAACTGCACATTTTAGAGTAGGTCTTTTATTGTCCCCAGCACAAGGTGTACCTGTGTAATGATCATGCTGTTTAATCAGTTTCTTGATATGCATACCTTTCAGGTGAATTGGCAAATGATAAATGCTAACTAACAGGGATGTAAACCAATTTGTGCACAAATATAAGCTTTTAGTGCAAATGGAACATTTCTGGGATCTTTTATTTCAGCTCATGAAACATGGTACTAACACTTTACATGTTGTGTTTGTATTTTTGTTTATTATATATACACTTCCTAGTGTTAAAAATTATATATGAGGTGTTATTGCATAGCACTGAATGTGATAATTCCCTGAAACTGACAAAGTGTAACAGCATCAGCATTAAGTACAGTGTTATTTTTTTATTATTGATAATTTTACCCCATTTTCATGATATCCAATTGGTAGTTACGACCTTGTTTCATCGCTGCAACTCCCAACGGGCTCAGGAGAGGCGAATGTCGAGACATGCATCCTCTGAAACATGACCTGCCAAGCCCCACTACTTCTTAAAGGTCCCAAACTGTCATTCTGATTCCCATGTAAAATTGCGTAAAACTATGAAACAGAGTTTTAGACAGCTTTAATTTAAATGTATGTTTTATCCTTATTGGGTGATCTGTATATAAATACAGCACTTTTTGTACAAAGTCTCCCCATTTTAGGGGACCAAATGTATTCGGACAAATTTTCTTACTGTATATGTGTTTTAAAGTTGTACAAAGTTACATATTTTTTTTCCCAGTATTTGGATAATCCTGAATGGAACATTAAAAATGATGAGTGAAAAGGTTTATGATCAAACTTTATCAATGTCGAAGTAAAACTAATTTTTTATTACTTTGGTCATCATACTTTGATCTGATTTCATCCAAATATCATCACATTTGAGTAAAAACTTGATTATGGCTATTCATGACCTTTAACACAATGCTCACTTAACCTCTTGAAGTCAACCTTGCCAATATGTCGGAGGAAACATTGTTCAATTGACGAGCACTATCAGCTTGCAGGTACCCGGCCCGCCACAAGGAGTTGCTAGATGAGCCAAGGAAAACCCACTGACCAAACCCGGATGGTGCATGGCCAGTTGTGTGCTGCTTTATGGTGATCCTGGTCATAGATCGAACCCCAGGCTGTAGTGGCTCCTCAGCACTTTGATGCAGTGCCTTAGACCGCTGCGCCACCTGGGAGGCCCAACACAGTGTTAACAATGAAAGTGGACCCATATACACACTGGCCCAGTCTTAAGTTTAAAATTGTCAGAGTTGATTCAACATTGGAACATTTGCTGTTTAGGATCCGGAACAGGGTATCATCTCCTCTTCAACTCTTCTCCAAGATCGCATAGCAGTTCAGACGCCTTTTGTCCTCGTCTTGTCGTGTCCTGTATATATATATTTTTATTTTCCATCAACTCATCTTCTAAACACTCTCCTGCAACCAGCCTCACCAATTTATATTTATAAAAAATTATTATTTACCTCAGATCTGTAATCCTCCAAGAAGCTAGCCAGAAACTCCAAGAAGCTAGCCAGAAACTAGCCAGGAGCTAGCCCAGAAGCTAATCCAGAAGCTAATCAGAAGCTAGTTAGCTTCTTTACTGGCAAATCGTTAGTATTCAGCTAACCACGGTTTGTGGTCATCAGCTATCCTTTAGCTCGAAAATCTATCGCCAGTTTTGTACGGCGCAGCGCGGCTCAGAACGGAACATACCGGACCAATTTTTCTCTCCATGTCCCTGGATTTCAACTGCTCTCTGGACATTCATACCCGGATCTCACAGCTAGCTAGCTGCTATTCGTGTGACAGTCGGCTTTCGTCGATTCCGGAGCAAACATCGATTGTTCCGGTGCTAGCCAGCTCCGTCAATCACTCCTGAGTTCCATCATTCACTCCTGGGCTGCAGTCACCTATCCGGACCCGTTTCACTGCCTACGCGGAGCCCCACCGGGCCTTCACAACTGGACTGCCGACGTTATCTACCTGAAGGAGATCCGGCTGGCTCCTCTGTCGCGACGTTACCTGAACGCTCATCTGCGGCCCGCTAACCGTTAGCTGTCTTACCGGCTGCTATCTGAATAGACAATCGGACAATTTATTTATTTTTATTATTATTATGTTTTCTTCTCGGGCCTCTATAACTATATCTATTGTTCTTATTTTTGTTGTTGTTGTGTGATTTGGATTAATCCCCTCTACCTCACGGAACCCCACTAATCTACTGACCGAACGCAAGAGGTGGCTAACAACAGACTCCATCCTATGCTAGCTTGCTACCGGTTGGCTTGGCTAGCTGTCTAAATCGCCGTGACCCTCAACCAACCTCTCCACTCACTGGACCCTTTTGATCACTCGACTAAGCATGCCTCTCCTTAATGTCAATATGTCTTGTCCATTGCTGTTCTGGTTAGTGTTTATTGGCTTATTTCACTGTAGAGCCTCTAGTCCTGCTCACTATACCTTATCCAACCTATTAGTTCCACCACCCACACATGCAATGACATCTCCTGGTTTCAATGATGTTTCTAGAGACAATATCTCTCTCTTCATCACTCAATACCTAGGTTTACCTCCACTGTATTCACATCCTACCTTACCTTTGTCTGTACATTATACCTTGATGCTATTTTATCGCCCCCAGAAACCTCCTTTTACTCTCTGATCCAGACGTTCTAGACGACCAATTCTTATTGCTTTTAGTCGCACCCTTATTCTACTCCTCCTATGTTCCTCTGGCGATGTAGAGGTGAATCCAGGCCCTGCAGTGCCTAGCTCCACTCCTATTCCCCAGGCGCTCTCTTTTGACGACTTCTGTAACCGTAATAGCCTTGGTTTCATGCATGTTAACATTAGAAGCCTCCTCCCTAAGTTTGTTCTATTCACTGCTTTAGCACACTCTGCCAACCCGGATGTTCTAGCTGTGTCTGAATCCTGGCTTAGGAAGACAAAAATTCTGACATTTTAATTCCAAACTACAACATTTTCAGACAAGATAGAACTGCCAAAGGGGGCGGTGTTGCAATCTACTGCAAAGATAGCCTGCAGAGTTCTGTCCTACTATCCAGATCTGTACCCAAACAATTTGAACTTCTACTTTTAAAAATCCACCTCTCTAAAAACAAGTCTCTCACCGTTGCCGCCTGCTATAGACCACCCTCTGCCCCCAGCTGTGCTCTGGACACCATATGTGAACTGATTGCCCCCCATCTATCTTCAGAGCTCGTGCTGCTAGGCGACCTAAACTGGAACATGCTTAACACCCCAGCCATCCTACAATCTAAACTTGATGCCCTCAATCTCACACAAATTATCAATGAACCTACCAGGTACCTCCCCAAAGCCTTAAACATGGGCACCCTCATAGATATCATCCTAACCAACTTCCCCTCTAAATACACCTCTGCTGTCTTCAACCAAGATCTCAGCGATCACTGCCTCATTGCCTGCATCCGTAATGGGTCAGCGGTCAAACGACCTCCTCTCATCACTGTAAAACGCTCCCTGAAGCACTTCAGCGAGCAGGCCTTTCTAATCGACCTGGCCGGGGTATCCTGGAAGGATATTGACCTCATCCCGTCAGTAGAGGATGCCTGGATATTTTTTAAAAATGCCTTCCTAACCATCTTAAATAAACATGCCCCATTCAAGAAATTTAGAACCAGGAACAGATATAGCCCTTGGTTCTCCCCAGACCTGACTGCCCTTAACCAACACAAAAACATCCTATGGCGTTCTGCATTAGCATCGAACAGCCCCCGTGATATGCAGCTGTTCAGGGAAGCTAGAAACCATTATACACAGGCAGTTAGAAAAGCCAAGGCTAGCTTTTTCAAGCAGAAATTTGCTTCTTCCAACACTAACTCAAAAAAGTTCTGGGACACTGTAAAGTCCATGGAGAATAAGAACACCTCCTCCCAGCTGCCCACTGCACTGAAGATAGGAAACACTGTCACCACTGATAAATCCACCATAATTGAAAATTTCAATAAGCATTTTTCTACTGCTGGCCATGCTTTCCACCTGGCTACTCCTACCCCTGTCAACAGCACTGCACCCCCAACAGCAACTCGCCCAAGCCTTCCCCATTTCTCCTTCTCCCAAATCCATTCAGCTGATGTTCTGAAAGAGCTGCAAAATCTGGACCCCTACAAATCAGCCGGGCTAGACAATCTGGACCCTTTCTTTCTAAAATTATCTGCCGAAATTGTTGCCACCCCTATTACTAGCCTGTTCAACCTCTCTTTCGTGTCGTCTGAGATTCCCAAAGATTGGAAAGCAGCTGCGGTCATCCCCCTCTTCAAAGGGGGGGACACTCTTGACCCAAACTGCTACAGACCTATATCTATCCTACCATGCCTTTCTAAGGTCTTCGAAAGCCAAGTCAACAAACAGATTACCGACCATTTTGAATCTCACCATACCTTCTCTGCTATGCAATCTGGTTTCAGAGCTGGTCATGGGTGCACCTCAGCCACGCTCAAGGTCCGAAACGATATCTTAACCGCCATCGATAAGAAACATTACTGTGCAGCCGTATTCATTGATCTGGCCAAGGCTTTCGACTCTGTCAATCACCACATCCTCATCGGCAGACTCAACAGCCTTGGTTTCTCAAATGATTGCCTCGCCTGGTCCACCAACTACTTCTCTGATAGAGTTCAGTGTGTCAAATCGGAGGGTCTGTTGTCCGGACCTCTGGCAGTCTCTATGGGGGTGCCACAGGGTTCAATTCTTGGACCGACTCTCTTCTCTGTATACATCAATGAGGTCTTGCTGCTGGTGAGTCTCTGATCCACCTCTACGAAGACGACACCATTCTGTATACTTCCGGCCCTTCTTTGGACACTGTGTTAACAACCCTCCAGGCAAGCTTCAATGCCATACAACTCTCCTTCCGTGGCCTCCAATTGCTCTTAAATACAAGTAAAACTAAATGCATGCTCTTCAACCGATCGCTACCTGCACCTACCCGCCTGTCCAACATCACTACTCTGGACGGCTCTGACTTAGAATACGTGGACAACTACAAATACTTAGGTGTCTGGTTAGACTGTAAACTCTCCTTCCAGACCCATATCAAACATCTCCAATCCAAAGTTAAATCTAGAATTGGCTTCCTATTTCGCAACAAAGCATCCTTCACTCATGCTGCCAAACATACCCTTGTAAAACTGACCATCCTACCAATCCTCGACTTTGGCGATGTAATTTACAAAATAGCCTCCAATACCCTACTCAACAAATTGGATGCAGTCTATCACAGTGCAATCCGTTTTGTCACCAAAGCCCCATATACTACCCACCATTGCGACCTGTACGCTCTCGTTGGCTGGCCCTCGCTTCATACTCGTCGCCAAACCCACTGGCTCCATGTCATCTACAAGACCCTGCTAGGTAAAGTCCCCCCTTATCTCAGCTCGCTGGTCACCATAGCATCTCCCACCTGTAGCACACGCTCCAGCAGGTATATCTCTCTAGTCACCCCCAAAACCAATTCTTTCTTTGGCCGCCTCTCTTTCCAGTTCTCTGCTGCCAATGACTGGAACGAACTACAAAAATCTCTGAAACTGGAAACACTTATCTCCCTCACTAGCTTTAAGCACCAACTGTCAGAGCAGCTCACAGATTACTGCACCTGTACATAGCCCACCTATAATTTAGCCCTATCAACTACCTCTTTCCCAACTGTATTTAATTAATTTATTTATTTTGCTCCTTTGCACCCCATTATTTTTATTTCTACTTTGCACATTCTTCCATTGCAAAACTACCATTCCAGTGTTTTACTTGCTATATTGTATTTACCTTGCCACCAAGGCCTTTTTTGCCTTTACCTCCCTTCTCACCTCATTTGCTCACATTGTATATAGACTTGTTTATACTTTATTATTGACTGTATGTTTGTTTTACTCCATGTGTAACTCTGTGTTGTTGTATCTGTCGAACTGCTTTGCTTTATCTTGGCCAGGTCGCAATTGTAAATGAGAACTTGTTCTCAACTTGCCTACCTGGTTAAATAAAGGTAAAATAAATAAATAAATAAATCATACAAATAGCCATATTGACACTGGCCTCCTGGCCTAGTTTGCTAAATGATTTCCTCTTAACATAAGTGAAACAAAGTTTAAGATTATCCCCAGGTAATCAGGTGTTTTGTCACTATTTTGGCAAGGTGTGATTGCTTCAACTGACACCTATCAAAAGCAATGTGTGTGAGTGTGTGTGTGTGTGTGTGTGTGTGTGTGTGTGTGTGTGTGTGTGTGTGTGTGTGTGTGTGTGTGTGTGTATGTTATGCTGTTTGTACAGATGGAGTTGTATGCTTATGTGTGCTATGCAATGCAATGCAATGCAGAGCGATGTTCCCAGCTCTCTTGTCTGTCTGTCTGTCTCCCAGGTAACGGAGACTGCCCTCCCAGGAAGACAGAGAACTCTAGAATGTTGGTGGACCTGTCGGCAAACACACCCAATGGACAGCAGCTCCAGCATCCTAATTCACCCACTGGTGAGTGGTTGCTGAACATATACGTGCACACAAACACACACACGTATGTATGGATGCAGAGAGGAACATACACACGTGCACACACCCACACTCAAGAGGATTGTGTGTGTTAAGAGAAACAGTTTATCTTATCAATGCATGTCTTATCTGAAGGGTCTTGCATAGTTCCCTTCCCCTAAATGAACAGAAACAGGAAGAGCTGAGGGTGCTATTCACCATGTGGTAGCTGAAGCAGAAAAGGGAAGCTGTTTCCCGCAGCATCCCCCACTACTAGTACCCTGGTCCCAGATCTGTTTATGTTGGCTTGCCAACTCCTATGGTCATTAATAGTTAATAGGAGTCTGCAAGACCCCACAAACAGATTTGGGGTTCAGGCTAAAGTGTTAAAGAGGGAGATAGCTCTCACAGACTACAGTGTTAAAGAGGGGGATCGTTCTCACTGACACAGCCTGTGTCATCCTGACCCGGAAGTTGCCTAACACCACTCAGCTTCGCCACCATTGTTGTAACACAACACTGACTGACGCTGAATTTCTCGTGAAATTGACCAGTTGTGTCACTGTACAAAACTACAGAACATGTTTGCTATATGTTTACATTTCAAACTATTAGTAAGGTAGAGCATTTTAAATGCTTTTCTCGTTGACTTCAGCTAAATGCCTCGACAGCGCCACTAGCAAAACTATGAGGGTAATGTCAATTACAGTATGAGGGGAATGTAAACTATGTGGGTGATGTAAACTATGAGGTGTTCAAGACACAGAAAGCTATGGGTTGGACAGGCACCCAAGCTCAGATTTGCTTATGATGGCACTCTTCTATTAGCTTGGATACCTAGTTTCTCCTCCTTGGTAACATGACCCATGCTTTGGGAGTTTCTTTCTTTATATTTTATTCATCTGAGTTCTATGATACACTGTTGTCACAGCAACCATCTCAAGTACAGCCAGCTGCGACAGCAAAGTGCAGGGCTCGTCATTTTATATATCCCATCTCCCGTACCCCTCGTCTGGGAGGAAAATATGAAAACCAATAGAGCTCGTCTCGATCTGCTAGTTCCGTGTTGCCAGGAGACAGTTCTGGATGATAACCTCAATGTCATGCTGTTAGTAAAACAGGGGCTCCTTCAGGTCAGACAGGGATACAGATAGAAGGGGGAATATTGCTAAAGAAAAGACTGCCATGTTGTTTCAGAGATTGTCATGTCATTGATGACAATAGCAGGAGTCCTGAATTCTATGTGTCCTATGTTGTGAGAAAGATGGATGACATCAACCCTATAGCAATCACCACAGTGGACATTGTTGTCATCCCTAAAGCAATCACCCCACACACTCCCTTGTGTTTATGGAGTCTATGAGCCTAAGGGAACATGGGTATGAGATGGATATAGGTGTGAGAGGTTTGGGGCTATTGCTTTGTCTCCTTGCGTACACACCCTGTGATCATGGTCAGTCACAAATCACAAACAGCCGTGTCTAAAGGATTGCAAGGAGTCACCTTCTGCTCATGTTCAATCATAAAGGTCCCTGTAGCCTATGTTCAATCATAAAGGTCCCTGTTGCCTATGTTCAATCATAAAGGTCCCTGTAGCCTATGTTCAATCATAAAGGTCCCTGTAGCCTATGTTCAATCATAAAGGTCCCTGTAGCCTATGTTCAATCATAAAGGTCCCTGTAGCCTATGTTCAATCATAAAGGTCCCTGTAGCCTATGTTCAATCATAAAGGTCCCTGTAGCCTATGTTCAATCATAAAGGTCCCTGTAGCCTATGTTCAATCATAAAGGTCCCTGTAGCCTATGTTCAATCATAAAGGTCTCTGTAGCCTATGTTCAATCTTAAAGGTCCCTGTAGCCTATGTTCAACCTTAAAGGTCCCTATATTCAAACAAATGCATTGTATGGGAGTGTACAATCTCTGGATCTCTGAATATTATTCTGTGGCTACGTTTGTGTGTGTGTGTGTGTGTGTGTGTGTGTGTGTGTGTGTGTGTGTGTGTGTGTGTTGTCAGTCACAGATACTAGGAGTCTTGTGGCAGTAGAAAACCAGCAGAGGCCTTCCTGCCTTTAGTCAGTCAGTCAGTCAGTCAGCACCCCCCCCCCCCCCCCCCCTCCCCCACATCCCATCCAGCCAGTCTCTAACCCAGCATCAGTCAAGTGGAAAACCTCAGGGGCTGCGGCAGCACCTGTTTAGGCTAAGCTAGGACATTCCCCTCCCCCTCGTCCTTCCTCTTTCATCTTCTTCCTCCCTCCCTCATCTCCCCAGGGACTGACTGGAACTAGACAAGCCTGTTTCTCATCTCTTCCCCAATAACGTTCAGAGCATGTCACATCACTACACACAGTCCATTTCTGGGAGTAACCAAGTGTATCTTTACATAACATGTTAACTATGTGCATTCCAGGAATTTCAGGTTTAAAAATAGCACTTGTAGTTGCTTACAATTAAAATAGTGTAATTGTTAGTCAGATGTGGAGAGTCTCTGTCTCAGGGGGTTTAGCATAAACTTTCCTAATACTGTGAGTATCATTATATCACTTGTTTCGCCAGGGGAAATGATATGCAGATCGTATGAACTTATTCCTATCAATGGACTTAGTCAAAGAGAAAGAGATTTACAAGATGTACAATCCCAACCTTCAGTTCCCACACCTATTGAGAACAAGGATCACCCACAACAATAATCTAATGTAATTAGCCAAAAAGCATCAAACAATAACTTGATTGGTCATACTGGTCTCTTCTAGAAAACACAATCAAACAGGAAGATGAGACAGAAGATGAAGGGGACAGGAGGACCACAGCAGAGGACATGGGCCAAAGCGGGGAAGAGGGATTGGGTTTGGAGGAGCCCATGATTGACAGCCCAAACAACCTACAGGATGGGGTCCCCGGGTCAGAAGGGTCATGTGACCCAGGAACTCAGCTGCCCAATGGTAAATGTTTCTCTAAAGTTGTTTCCCCTTATGTCCCTTCTATAGTATATAGCCCAAACCTTATGTACGCTATATTGAACACCAATGACCCAATACTCTCTGATGTATCTGAGGATTGTCAATGTTTTACCATTAACGTCTAGCAAACTGCAAAAACCTATTAGTTATAGACGTATAATACAAAATGGCAGATAATGGATACTTCACATTGTGGCTCAGTATGAGATATGTAATTTACAGACTAATGCAATTGTACGTCACTTATCCTATGTTTGAAGAAAATTATAATGCTTGAGTCAGAAATGGCTTTTTTTTTGTGTCATTGGGTGTGGAGGTGAAAAGCTTTGCTGTGTTCTAGAAGACAATAGTTGAGCCTTGGAATCATTCTCAGGGAAAACATCCCAGGAATCTTCCTCAACCTGTTCCCTAGCCCTTAACTGACGCTATTACTGTGCCTCGGTCGTCACAGATTTAGGATCAGATTTTCAATTGTTGGGCTGCAGATCAAGAGCGGATCATCATTATGATGATGATGATGATGATGATGATGAGTGCTGTAGTCTAGTTGTGAACCAGGAAAACTATGTACATAGAGACATACAAACACACACTCACCGATGGTAAAACTGGGCACTAAACGGATGCAGCACGTTTAGCAATGCAAGACTATAAGACACAATGTAAGACTCTCTAAACCATCTTCCATCTGAAGACACTTTGACAGCAACGCTTAACATAATACTTTTAACTTAGACATATGGGTGTGTGTGTGTGCATGTGTGTATGTTTGTCCCTCCTATAACCATACATTGGGTCTGGTTAGGGACGGAAACATTGTAGTTATGTACCTACTGTACTGTGTGGTGATAGAAAGAGAGAAAGCTGTAGTAGAGACCCAGAGCGAATAGGAACAGAGCTAACACCTCATCTCACCACACTCTATTTCTGGAGATATAAATATCTCTGTCGTTACTACAGTAAGATCTAGTTCAAATGTATCAATAGTACACAGTGCACATCAGAAACCACACAGCAGTTTGTTTTTCTCTGCACTGAAAATCCTCCTTGAAGTAATATTGGCAACGTTTGTTAGTCTCAGCTAGGGTTTGTTTAATTGAGGCTGAGGACGAGGTTAGCAATTGACGAGTTTAGGGTTTGTTCACCTCCACAGTCCAGCCATGTACAGGTCCTGTGTAGCTGGTAGAGCATGGCACTTGCAACGCCAGGGTTGTGGGTTTGATTCTCGTGGGGGACTGGTACGAAAAAAAAGAAAATTATGAAAATCTATTTATTCTACTGTAAGTTTCTCTGGATAAGAGTGTCTGCTAAATGACGTACATGTTTTACCAGTGAAATGTGTTGATTGTTGTTGAGTCGCTGTGAACCTCAATTTCTGTCTTAAGTTCGTTCGGTCCAAAATCCCAGTGAAAAGTGTGGCAACTCAAGACTAGGTTGCTGAGTTTCTGTGGTTATTGTGTGTTGCTGATCTGGCACTACGTTAAAGTGGGACTGTGAGTGAAGCGAGCTTGCACTTCCTGTGCCCATTTCAGCTGATAGGCCGCTCCAGTGTAACACTTCCTGAGCCCATTTCAGCTGATAGGCCGTTCCAGTGTAACACTTCCTGTGGCCCTCTCAGGTGATAGGCCGTTCCAGTGTAACCAGTGTGGTGTGTCGTTCACTCAGAAGGGCAACCTGTTGAGACACATTAAGCTGCACACGGGGGAGAAGCCCTTCAAATGCCCCTTCTGTAGCTACGCCTGCCGCCGTCGTGACGCACTCACAGGCCACCTACGCACACACTCAGGTCAGCCTCTCTGCCGCCTCTCTTCTTCCTTCTTCTTCCTCCTCATCCTCCTCATCTCTGGGACTCCTTTATTCACCTATTCCGTCTATATTGAGTCATGCTTGCTTTAACTTTTTTTATTACTGTGGTTACTACTGAGTATCATATCCTGGTTTCAATAAATTCTCAACTTGTCAAATAGTTGATGCTATAGAACAGGCTATAGAACAGGTCTGTCTCGAAGCAACTAAAAGCATGATCTCGTCTGACTTGTGTCTAAGTTTGTGTGAGACAGATTAGCAACAGTCCCCACAGATATCATTGTTTCTCATTGTTGGATGGATGCATCTCTCTGAAGCTTTGTTTGCAGACAGACAAGGGCTGTGGTTAGGCACCCAGGACATGATGTTCCTTTCATTCCTATAACCTGCTCACGTCTAGTCTCCTCAGAAAGGAACTCTCGGTTCTCTGTAGATATATGGGGAGACTAAAGAAACGCTGTGCTGTGTTGCTCTAACTGTAACTCACTGTCCTAGCTCTGCATCAAAGACCCCTCTCTCTCTGTGGTCTCCACTGCCGTGTCTTTTTGAGACAACAGTACGCCGCCACCTCTAGTGTTGTCCTCCTAGAAGTACTCACATGCAGCTACCAAGAACCAGAGGGTCTTTCTCTCGGTCTCTTGTCTGTCTTTCTCTGTCTCTTTCATTCTCTTTTGACCTTTTTCTAATTTTCACATCCTGTTTTTTAGGCTAAACTCATTCTTCACTCTCCTCCAGTCAGTGTAGGCAGCAAATTAATGTGTAGTAAGTAGTAGTGCTGTATGAATCCCCTTTCGCCCCTCAGCCTACCTACTATATGAATCCCCTTTCACCCCTCAGCCTACCTACTATATGAATCCCCTCTGCCCCTCAGCCTAACTACTATATGAATCCCCTTTCACCCCTCAGCCTACCTACTATATAAATCCCCTCTGCCCTTCAGCCTACCTACTATATGAATCCCCTCTGCCCCTCAGCCTACCTACTATATAAATCCCCTCTGCCCCTCAGCCTACCTACTATATGAATCCCCTCTGCCCCTCAGCCTACCTACTATATGAATCCCCTCTGCCCCTCAGCCTAACTACTATATGAATCCCCTTTCACCCCTCAGCCTACCTACTATATAAATCCCCTCTGCCCCTCAGCCTACCTACTATATGAATCCCCTCTGGCCCTCAGCCTACCTACTATATAAATCCCCTCTGCCCCTCAGCCTACCTACTATATGAATCCCCTCTGCCCCTCAGCCTAACTACTATATGAATCCCCTTTCACCCCTCAGCCTACCTACTATATAAATCCCCTCTGCCCCTCAGCCTACCTACTATATGAATCCCCTTTCACCCCTCAGCCTACCTACTATATGAATCCCCTTTCTCCCCTCAGCCTAACTACTATATGAATCCCCTTTCACCCCTCAGCCTACCTACTATATGAATCCCCTTTCACCCCTCAGCCTACCTACTATATGAATCCCCTTTCACCCCTCAGCCTACCTACTATATGAATCCCCTTTCACCCCTCAGCCTACCTACTATATGAATCCCCTTTCACCCCTCAGCCTACCTACTATATGAATCCCCTTTCGCCCCTCAGCCTAACTACTATATGAATCCCCTTTCACCCCTCAGCCTACCTACTATATGAATCCCCTTTCACCCCTCAGCCTACCTACTATATGAATCCCCTTTCACCCTTCAGCCTACCTACTATATGAATCCCCTTTCACCCCTCAGCCTACCTACTATATGAATCCCCTTTCACCCCTCAGCCTACCTACTATAGAAATCCCCTCTGCCCCTCAGCCTACCTACTATATGAATCCCCTCTGCCCCTCAGCCTACCTACTATATGAATCCCCTTTCACCCCTCAGCCTACCTACTATATGAATCCCCTCTGCCCCTCAGCCTAACTACTATATGAATCCCCTTTCACCCCTCAGCCTACCTACTATATAAATCCCCTCTGCCCCTCAGCCTACCTACTATATGAATCCCCTCTGCCCCTCAGCCTACCTACTATATAAATCCCCTCTGCCCCTCAGCCTACCTACTATATGAATCCCCTCTGCCCCTCAGCCTACCTACTATATGAATCCCCTCTGCCCCTCAGCCTAACTACTATATGAATCCCCTTTCACCCCTCAGCCTACCTACTATATAAATCCCCTCTGCCCCTCAGCCTACCTACTATATGAATCCCCTCTGCCCCTCAGCCTACCTACTATATAAATCCCCTCTGCCCCTCAGCCTACCTACTATATGAATCCCCTCTGCCCCTCAGCCTAACTACTATATGAATCCCCTTTCACCCCTCAGCCTACCTACTATATAAATCCCCTCTGCCCCTCAGCCTACCTACTATATAAATCCCCTCTGCCCCTCAGCCTACCTACTACACAACCTGAGCGCTGAATGGAATGTTAGGCACTCTTCTGTGGCATACGGAGTAGGTTCGCATGCCGTTCTCTTATGTACAAGGCTGTAGTTGAAAGGGCTCTTCTCCCTTCTCCTCTCTCTCTCTCTGTTCCTCCCTGCCCCCTGGGAGACACATGACACAGTGCCAGGAAACAGGTGAAGAGATTGAGAGGGGAAAGAGACAGAGGCAGAGAAACAGAGAGAGACAGTGACAATGTATTGTACAATCAAAATCAAATCAAATTAAATTCTATTAGTCACATACACATGGTTAGCAGATGTTAATGCGAGTGTAGGGAAATGCTTGTGCTTTTAGTACAGACAATGCAGTAATATCTTACAAATAATGTAACAAATTCACAACAACTACCTTATACACACAAATGTAAAGGGATGAATAAGGATATGTACATAGAAATATATGGATGAGCGATGGCCGTGCGGCGCAGGCAAGATGCAGTAGATGGTATAGAATAGAATACAGTATATATACATATGAGATGAGTAATGTAGGATATGTAGACATTATTAAAGTGTTGTTTTTTAAAGTGACTAGTGATACCTTTATTAAGTCCATGTATTAAAGTGGCCAGTGATTTAAGTCTGTATGTTGGCAGCAGCCTCTCTATGTTAGTCTCTCGGTCCCAGTTTAGATGCACCTGTACTGACCTCGCCTTCTGGATGATAGCAGGGTGAACAGGCGGTGGCTCGGGTGGTTGTTGTCCTTGATGATCTTTTTGGCCTTCCTGTGACATTGGGTGCTGTAGGTGTCACAGATTGGCACTGCATGGATTGTGTTGTACAGTATCTGAACCCATCACAAACACATTGTTGAATGGCAATATGAAATCATTCCTAGAATTGCTGTGCAAATGTGTAGTGTGCATGTGATTGGTTGTTCTTGGAGATGTTTTAGATGCTACATGGAGAGCTATGGGGTCACTCATTTTTGACATTACATGAGACAATAAAAGGTTTCTGAGACAAGAAACAATAGGTTCCTGTTTGTCACCCAAATAGATGCAGCCGACTGAGTCTAAAGGCTGAGAGCGCTGAGGCTATTTGCATGTTCAAGAATAGCTGCTGAAAGCGGGATTTTGGTGATACATCCAACATCTGCAAAAGGCCACGTGGGGGAGGTTGTGTAAATGAGGTGTGTGTGTGTGTGTGTGTGTTGCCTATTCCAACATGAAAGTGTAACTGCCCATTGCGGCTGGCAGCTGGCGACAGTTCGCAGGTGCTTTGGCCTAGATCATTGGAGCAGACAGACAGTTCAGGGTGTTTTTCCATTACCGTGACATTATATTACTTAAGTTGGTAGAACATTGGATTCTTATAATGCCAGGGTAGTGGGTTTGATTCCCTAGACCGCCCATACGTTAAATGTATGCGCGCGTGACTGTAAGTCGCTTTAGATAAAAGTATCTTAGTTATCAGACTGAAACATGTTATTCCCACAGTCACAGGTCAGGTAGTTTCTAGTGACATAGTCACCTCTGCTATACATTTTATCACGTGAACTGCTCCTGTTTTGGGCCAGAGTCTGGGTCACTGGTGGGTGTTGTCTGGACCGCCAACTCATTGTGAATTTATTCATTCATTCATTAATGAGTAATTAATTCATGAGTGAACGAATGAAGTAGAATTCATAAATTAATGAGGAAAGATTGGAAGGAAGGGAGGAAGGATTGAAGGAAGGAAGGAAGGATCAACGGATGGATCTTCTCTGTGGGAAAGCTAGGTGAGGTTTTGGCCTGTCTCACCAGCATAAACCCCATCTAAATGGAACTGGCAGCATGAATACTTCTCACCTCCAGCTGCTGAGGAGAAACACATGCGTTCTTTAGGTGTAACGTTGGAGTTATTTTCCTCCCACTAAGGGATGCAGAACGTATTGACTGACTCTGTACTGGGCCTACAGGCCCTTTGAATTATGCAACATAGTAGTAAACTAGTATTTGGCGCCTGGAAGAGTTGTAACAGTTGTTCCTTGGTGTATGAAAGGGACAAGTCTGTATTGGAGAGTCTGGTTTGTGTGAGGGATCCTACTAGCTGTGGAGCATAATTCCTCCATAGCGCATCATAGCCCTCCTCTATTTTCTGTCTTCTCCATGGGCTCTGTTTGTTTACTACAACCTCCTACAGCAGTGTTTCTCAACTCCAGACCTCCAGGACCCCCAACAGCACACATTTTTGTTTTAGCCCCGGACCAACTCACCTGATTGAACTCATTGAGGGCTTGATGATTAGTTGACAAGTTGAATCAGGTGTGCTTGTCTCGGGCTACAACCAAAAGGTGCACTATTGGGCGTACTCGAAGACTGGAGTTGGGAACACTGTCCTAGAAAGTTCACATAGACTCTGTTCTCCACAGGTTCTATGCGTCTACTACAACCTCCTAGAGAGTTCACATACTGTAGATTTGCATCACCACAAAAATGCTTTGGACCATGCCCACTCTCTCTCTCTGTCCATCCATCTGTCTATTAAAATAGTATTTTGTTATTTTGATATAATTTCTCTCGTTTAGTGGGCAAACCACACAAGTGCAACTACTGTGGGCGGAGCTACAAACAGAGGATTTCATTGGAGGAGCATAAAGAGCGTTGCCATAACTACCTTCAGAGTGTTGCCATGGATCCCACTTCCATCACCGGACCTTATCCAGGTGAGTGTCAATGTCCTGCTCTGGTACAGAGACGTGCTATATGGTACAGCACTGTTGATGGTATAGATGTGGAAACGTCTGCTTTGTTTGTCACTTTTCTGCACCTTGCACTTTCTCTTTTTATAAATGATCATTCAATCATGAAGTTCAATTGAAGACCAATTGTATTTCTCTGCCTCCTTATTGTAGAGTAAGCGCGAGTACCCTGTAAACTCTACTTAGTTATTTGACATTCATACACCAGCCACCTACTACCTACAAGCCTTGGTGCAGACTTTCATTCTGCTTTTCCACACACACACACACACACACACACACACACACACACACACACACACACACACACACACACACACACACACACACACACACACACACACACACACACACACACACACACACACACACACACACACACACACACACACACACACACACACACACACTCCTCACACACACACTCCTCTGACCCCTAGGTGAGGTCCCTAAAGAGCAGAGGCCCCTGGCTGAGGCTGTTGCCAGGGCACCCTTCGACCGCCCACCAGTCATCGAGAGACTGCAGAGTAACATGGGGAAGAGGAAGAGCACCACCCCACAAAAGTTTGTGGGTAAGAATCATTACATCACTTCCTGTAATGGGGAGCACAATGATGTGTTGACCCCAAGGATCACTAACTCACAATTACTCATATAAGCTTATATAACTATTGTATTTAAAAGACAATACATCATTTCATTTTTCTTTACAATAACTATTTGAAATATTTCAGTGTTTGATAATGATTCATTTGTTATTAAAGGTAGACTCAGCAAAATTACGTTAACACGAGCAGCACCGGAGATATTGAGATGAGTGAGATGCAACACTTCGCTCTCACACAGTCACACACAGTGTCTGTGCATGCACATGGGTGCTTCATGCTGTTCACAGTGTGGTGGCCAGGCCACCAAAACAGCTGAGAAGTTCAGCCTCTCACTTCAACACTCTTAGTTGTTACAGAAATTGACCCACCATATTGTTTACGTGTTGCATCTACCTCATATCACTGAGTATTTTGTGGGGTATTTAGTTAATTCCATTTTTTGATTGAATTTTACCTGTTAGGTTAAATTCAGTTTACAGTTTCGATTTTTTATGTTCAGTTTGACCGAACTGTTACAGGATGAGTTTACGCATGCAAAAAAGGGAATTGCATGCCTGGGCAGAGGTTTAGCAACAAAAATATTACCTTGATTTAACGGTAGAAATGAACACACTAATCACAGATTTCAGCCTTTTGTTCGATTGTTTCAGATTTCAGATCCATTGGTCTTATTCACTGTATTTCTACATTCAATTACAATAAATACTTATCATCAAAAACATTATTTTTCTTTGTATTACGAAACAGTTGTAAACATTTAGTGGGCATATTAGCGTTGAACACAATTATTTTGTTTGTGAGGTATAATTCACTGCACTATTAGATAGAGCAAGACACAGAGAGCGGATGAGAGAGACGAGGGCATGTTTTTCACTCTGTGGTTTGTTACACCTGTATCTCTGCCATAGCTCTTATCGAGAGAGGGGCAAAACAGCTCACCGCATCCCTGTTCTGGAGGGGTTAAACAGTGCATTCAGATAGATGGGGATTTCCACTATTAAACACAAAACCTCTGAGATAATGCAATACGAAAAACAAGAAAATAATGCTTAGCTTCTCAAAAGGGAAAAGGTTCAACTTTGACAGGCACTCATATTCATATACCACAATATATATTTACACTTGTATGTATAGTATACTAGTTGTCGCTAAACATGGTTTCAAGAGGTGTCATTCAACCAGACACTTTCTCCATACATATGTGAGTTTCATTGTGGTAATATGTATTCTGTGCTCTGTGCAGGTGAGAAGATGATGCGTTACAGTTACCCAGAGCTGAGCTATGACATGAGTCTGAAGTATGAGAAGGAGGCAGAGCTGATGCAGGCTCACATGATGGACCAGGCTATCAACAACGCCATCTCTTACCTGGGCTCTGACTCCCTGAGACCCCTGGTCCACCACCCCCATCCGCACGGTCCACACGGTCCACACCCATCCCTCTCAATGGCTGAGGTGGTAAACATGGGCAACCCCCTCTTCCACCACGTCTACCCCCTGGAACCAGGGCCAGGTCACCGTATGGACCGACCAAGCAGCCGGGACGCCCCACCTCATCCTTCACCTCTGCACCCTCCTCTTCCTGACTTTACTCCCTCCTCCAACGGGCCCATCGCCCTCACCAGACCCAAGCAGCACCACCTCCAAGGTACCAGAGAGGAGAGAGAGTGTCCTAGCAACAGTGGGCTGAACTCGGCCGAATCTGCACGGAGCAGCCCACAGGAGAGGCTGGGTTACCACAGGAACCACCGAAACAACCCCCACCCCCGACCCAGGTCCAGACCCAGCCCAGCCAATGGCGGGAGAGAGGAGGGGCAAGGTGGGGCTGAGGTGGGTGGGGTGGGGTTGACAGCGGAGGTGGCCCGGGGAGAGGCGGCAGAGACGAGTCGGGACGGGGTGCGTGTGTTTGGGCGAGAAGGCCGGGAGGTGAGGGTGTTCCAGTGTGAGCACTGCTGTGTTCTCTTCCTGGACCACGTTATGTACACCATCCACATGGGCTGTCATGGTTACAGGGACCCGCTGGAGTGCAACATCTGTGGCCACCACAGTAAGGACCGCTACGAGTTCTCATCTCACATCGTCCGCGGGGAACACACCTTCCAATAGAGGGCTGGACAAGACAGTAGCCGTCCCTCCCCATCCCCACACCAGGACTGTGATGTTGAACTAACTGTGTGTGATCAATGCAGCGAACCAAGGCAGAGAAAACTAACTAACATTTGCTGCAGCATAATGATACTGACTATATAATTCCAAACAAATATATGAAGGTCTGGGCCAAATACACATTTTCAATTTTTAAGGTGTTTTGAAGATTTTAAAGTTGAGATATGCATCTGAAGTGAGGGATTTCTTTGTGTGGGAAAAAGAGGACAAAGAATAAGTACACCTATTCAGTTTTGTTGTGGTCAGTCTCTGAGATTGTCAAAGAGCAACTAATACTGTGAGTAGTTATATTATAGTTTTATAAGTCGTTTCACTGTCCTTGTCTTGCATACTGTATTGTTGCACTTGTTTGCTGCAACACAGACTGCCATGGAAGAGCTCAACTTGTCAAGGGGGCTTTCCCTGACTCCACCACCCAAACCATTTCATGCAATACACATCTTCTCTGTCTTATGTCAAAAGCCTTGCTAACTGCAAACTGCTCAGACGTGTTGTCACACCAGCCACATTAGAGAGGGAGAGAGAGAAGAGCGAGTGAGAGAGAGAGAGAGAACAAGAAAGAGAGAAAGAAAGAAAATAAAAGAGAAAGAGAGAGAGACTTACTCAGACATTGATTTACTTTTCCAGACATTGTATACAAATTTGTTATTAAAGTTTTGTTCATTACACTAGCTAACTATCTGCTTTCCTTAGAACAGTTCCACAACACTTCACAGAGGAAAGGAAAAGCACTGCACTGCAACCTGCCTCCCTAAACCTGTTCTTGCACTAGAAGCCTGATGCCTTGAGGGATGTGGAGGAATGGATGAGGCACTCCCAGGTTCAATAGCAACTTCACATATCTTTCTCGCAGCTTGCCTTTACTCCACTCATGTGTCTTTAGTGAACAGGCTGCTTTCTGCAGATTACATGTCAGCGCATGTACTCCACTGTACTCCAGGGTTGGGATCAAAACCATTTCAATTCAGTCAATGAAAAAAAGCAATGAGGAAAATTGGCATTGGAATTTGGAATTGCAATTAACTTTTTTTGTTGATAGAATTAAAATAGAATTGATCCGAACTTTGCTGTACAGTGGATATGAATGATGTGGAAAGCATTTAGCCCAGTACAAATGGCAATGCACTTTAAACTGATACACTGCTGCTGTCAAGTAGACAGAAAGCAGTGTGGTTTAGAGTTTACTAAGAGCCTTTTTAGAAGGATAATGCCAATGAAGGAAGATGGCACTGATTTGGATCAAATATGATAATCTAGGTGCACTTGGACAAATGCATAAGACAATGTACATACTGCTCTTTAGATAACTCATATTTTGCTGGCAGAATATGTAATGTCGCTGTTGTTCTGTTTATTTTACAGCGTATACCATATTTTGAATTGACACTGTCTTTTGTCTTGATAGTCTTTGGCCACTGGAATGGCCCTATGCATATGGCCAGGAACAGTTCACTGTTCAATTCAAAACTTCTCCTCTCCTGCCTGGTCTATGTAACCTTCCTGGTCAAAGTAGCAGCTTATTTCTGTTTAGATGACAGCGACGTGGACAAATGATATATCTACTCATAGTGCAACAGACATACGGTACTTCTATTGTTACTGTAAAGTATTGGCAATAGTATCTGTTTACACTTTTTAGTTGTTGTAGTATCTCATATACTATTGTTCATTGTACACTCCCACACTGCATTATTCTTATTACATGAGCGCCCCTATTTTTGTATTTAATCACGCCTTTATCTTTGATAACATATATTTCTATAGGCGTTCTAATGCAACGGTATAGGCCTATTCTGTGTTATAATTGCCTTAAATCTATTGTATGTCTGCCTATTTTCTTTGTCTCAACAAATCCACAAACATAAAACAGCTCGCTATGAAGCAAGCATGATGCAAAGAAATCATTTTTAGAGATGTTTTTTAGAATATACAGTACCAGCCAAAAGTTTTGACACACCTACACAATTAAGGTTTTTTCTTTATTTGTACTATGTTCTACATTGTAGAATAATAGTGAAGTCATCAAAACTATGAAATAACACATATGGAATCATTTAGTAAAAAAAAAAAGTGTTAAACAAATCAGAATATATTTTATATTTGTGATTCTTCAAAGTAGCCACCCTTTGCCTTGATGACAGCTTTGCACACTCTTGACATTCTCTCAACCAACTTCAACTGGAATGCTTTTCCAACAGTCTTGAAGTAGTTCCCACATATGCTGAGCACTTGGCTACTTTTCCTTCACTGTGGTCCAACTCATCCCAAACCATCTCAATTGGGTTGAGGTCGGGTGATTGTGGAGGCCGGGTCATCTGATGCAGCACTCCATCACTCTCCTTCTTGGTCAAATAGCCCTTAAACAGCGTGGAGGTGTGTTGGGTCAAAACCAAATGATAGTCCCACTAAGCACCAACCAGATGGGATGGTATATCGCTGCAGAATGCAGAGTGTGCCTTGAATTCTAAATAAATCACCAACATTGTCACCAGCAAAGCACCCACACACCATCACACCTCTTCTTCCATGCTTCACGGTGGGAACCACACATGTGGAGATCATCTGTTCAGATACTCTGAGTCGGTTGGAACCAAAAATCTCAAATTAGGACTCATCAGACCAAAGGACAGATTTCCACCAGTCTAATGTCCATTGCTCATGTTTCTTGGCCCAAGCAAGTATCGTCTTATTATTGGTGTCCTTTAGTAGTGGTTTCTTTGGAGAAATTTGACCATGAAGGCCTGATTCACGCAGTCTCCTCTGAACACTTGATGTTGAGATGTGTCTGTTACTTGAACTCTGTGAAGTATTTATTTGGGCTGCAATTTCTGAGGCTGGTAACTCTAATGAATGTATCCTCTGCAACAGAGGTAACTCTGGGTCTTCTTTTCCTGTGGTGGTCCTCATGAGAGCCTGTTTCATCATAGCGCTTGATGGTTTTTAAGACTGCACTTTAAGAAACTTTCAGAGTTCTTGACATTTTCTGGATTGACTGACCTACATGTCCTAAAGTAATGATGTTTTTCTTTGCTCATTTGAGCTGTTTTTGCCATAATATGGACTTGGTCTTTTACCAAATAGGGCACTCTTCTGTATACCACCCTTACCGTGTCACAACACAACTGTTTGGCTCAAACACATTAAGAAGGAAAGACATTTTTAAAAATGTATGTTTAACAAGGCACACCTCTTATCCTCATGAAGCTGGCTGAGATAATGCCAAGAGTGTGCAAAGCTGTCATCTATGCAAAAGGTGGCTACTTTGAAGAATCTCAAATATCAAATATATGTAGATTTGTTTAACACTTTCTTGGTTACTACATGATTCCATACGTGTTATTTCATAGTTTTGATGTCTTGTAGAAATGTAGAAAATAGTTTTAAAAAATAAAGAAAATTCTTCAATGATTAGGAGTGTCCAAATTTCTGACTGGTACTGTATGGAAAACATGTCATACCACCTGTAGTTACTATCTCTTACAGAAACAGTTATGCAGAGTATAAATATAACATACATTATATGTTATATTTGTCCCTGTAGATAATCTGTTTGTATTCTGTTTTATTCTCTCCTTCCAAAAGCATCGATGTGTGCAGAAATGGCTTTGGCAACTCCCCCATTGAGGATGACAGTGTCAGCACCAAGTTTAGACTTTTTAAGAAATATCTATTTAACAAAAAGTCACTGGGAAGAAAAAAATACAGATGTTTGATTTTGAATGTGAACTCGATAGTGTATAGTTAAATGTATTTTTATTTTGTTTCACCTGCAGCTTTTACTGTGTGTATATGTAGAGGCCTTAGCTCAAAGTGCTTGTTTTTGGACCTACAGCTGTTGTACGAGCCGTCTTACCTCTGTTTGTACAACCTTGTTAAAGAGTGATAAATGTAAAGTTGAAGCATCATGTGTAAATATATCTGTAGGCTATAGCCTATATATGAACTTATATGAGCCTATATGAACACAAAGAAGAAGTGATATTATTGACAGACTCCACACTCCTAGATGAAGAGCATACTTGAAGTGGAATTAGTGACGCTCCTGATTGTGCTACATTTTTATACTTACTAAAAACGGAGCTAGATTTATATTTTTCTTGGTAAATGTAAAATATGAATAGTTTTGTGAAAATGACATGCTTTTTTATTATTCTTAAGCGCAAACCAACAAAACTGGTAAAAGAGGGTTACTGTGTATTGTTGTATACATATTATATATGGTGTTTATTTTGGCACTATGAAAATGGGTTAGGAATGTGCACCTATATATTTGTTGTAATGATTATCATGTGGGGTACTCAGGTATTTGTCTTCTATGTACTTCTACTTTTGTATTTCTTAAAATACATATTGAAATACATATTTTTTTTATAAACTAAATTTAAAAAATAATCATTTGGGATACTGCTTTCATTGATAGGTTCATCTCTGAAATTGGTAAATTTTGTGATGTTACAAATGCTACAAAATACAATACCTGAAGAGAATATTGAGGTATTACCAAAACCAATGTTGCTACTGAAGTTTGCTTCCAATATCATTGAAATGAAATGAAGATACTGTGCTGTAAATAGCTAAATATTTGTTTATGACATGAGCTTTCCACTATTAAATTATAGATTGTTTTGTATGGATGTCAAGTGTGATGAAACAAGTTATTACCAGTTTGTATGGTGAAATATAACCGCACACAATCTATGTATCCTAACACCTTAACCCATAAGAGCCTAAGACCCATGAAGCATCAAAAAAATACAAAAACAAAATATTTGATGAAAAAAGCCTTACTGCTATTTGCCCTTACAAATGCACTGATTAACACATTTACAACATGAACATATATATTAGAGGTATAAGAAAGATCAGGAAACATTTATATATATATATATATATATATATATATATATATATATATATATATATATATATTACACAATGGGGCAAAAAAGTATTTAGTCAGCCACCAATTGTGCAAGTTCTCCCACTTAAAAAGATGAGAGAGGCCTGTAATTTTCATCATAGGTACACTTCAACTATGACAGACAAGCTATATTTTTTTTTCTTCAGAAAATCACATTGTAGGATTTTTTATGAATTTATTTGCAAATTATGGTGGAAAATAAGTATTTGGTCACCTACAAACAAGCAAGATTTCTGGCTCTCACAGACCTGTAACTTCTTCATTAAGAGGCTCCTCTGTCCTCCACTCATTACCTGTATTAATGGCACCTGTTTGAACTTGTTATCAGTATAAAAGACACCTGTCCACAACCTCAAACAGTCACACTCCAAACTCCACTATGGCCAAGACCAAAGAGCTGTCAAAGGACACCAGAAACAAAATTGTAGACCTGCACCAGGCTGGGAAGACTGAATCTGCAATAGGTAAGCAGCTTGGTTTGAAGAAATCAACTGTGGGAGCAATTATTAGGAAATGGAAGACATACAAGACCACTGATAATCTCCCTCGATCTGGGGCTCCACGCAAGATCTCACTCCGTGGGGTCAAAATGATCACAAGAACGGTGAGCAAAAATCCCAGAACCACACGGGGGGACCTAGTGAATGACCTGCAGAGAGCTGGGACCAAAGTAACAAAGCCTACCATCAGTAACACACTACGCCGCCAGGGACTAAAATCCTGCTGTGCCAGACGTGTCCCCCTGCTTAAGCCAGTACATGTCCAGGCCCGTCTGAAGTTTGCTAGAGAGCATTTGGATGATCCAGAAGAAGATTGGGAGAATGTCATATGGTCAGATGAAACCAAAATATAACTTTTTGGTAAAAACTCAACTCGTCGTGTTTGGAGGACAAAGAATGCTGAGTTGCATCCAAAGAACACCATACCTACTGTGAAGCATGGGGGTGGAAACATCATGCTTTGGGGCTGTTTTTCTGCAAAGGGACCAGGACGACTAATCTGTGTAAAGGAAAGAATGAATGGGGCCATGTATCGTGAGATTTTGAGTGAAAACCTCCTTCCATCAGCAAGGGCATTGAAGATGAAACGTGGCTGGGTCTTTCAGCATGACAATGATCCCAAACACACCACCCGGGCAACGAAGGAGTGGCTTCGTAAGAAGCATTTCAAGGTCCTGGAGTGGCCTAGCCAGTCTCCAGATCTCAACCCCATAGAACATATTTGGAGGGAGTTGAAAGACTGTGTTGACCAGCAACAGCCCCAAAACATCACTGCTCTAGAGGAGATCTGCATGGAGGAATGGGCCAAAATACCAGCAACAGTGTGTGAAAACCTTGTGAAGACTTACAGAAAACGTTTGACCTCTGTCATTGCCAAAAAAGGGTATATAAGAAAGTATTGAGATAAACTTTTGTTATTGACCAAATACTTATTTTCCACCATAATTTGCAAATAAATTCTAATGATACAGCCCAACAGGATTCTCTCAATTGCGCATCTGTAAAGGTTTGTGAGGGTTTGTGAGGGCCAAGACAAATTTCTTCAGCCTCCTGATGTTGAAGAGCCACTGTTGTGCCTTCTTTACCACACTGTCTGTGTGGTTGCACTATTTCATATTGTCAGTGAGGTGTACGCCGCGGAAATAGAACCTTTTCACCTACCTACTTTTCATATACAGTTTGGACACACCTATTCATTCAAGGGTTTTTTGTTATTTTTACTATTTTCTACATTGGAGGATAATAGTGAAGACGTCAGAACTATGAAATAACACATATGGAATCATGTAGTAACCCAAAAAAGTGTTCAACAAATCAAAATATATGTTAGATTTTAGATTCTTCAAAGTAGCCACCCTTTGCCTCGATTACAGCTTTGCACACTCTTGACATTCTCTCAACCACCTTCACCTGGAATGCTTTTCCAATAGTCTTGAAGGAGTTTCCACATATGCTATGCACTTGTTGGCTCATTTTCCTTCACAATGCGGTCCAACTCATCCCAAACCATCTCAATTGGGTTGAGGTTGGGTGATTGTGGAGGCCGGGTCATCTGATGCAACACTCCATGACTCTCCTTCTTGGTCAAATAGCCCTTACAGAGGCTGGAGGTGCGCTGGGTGATTGTCCTGTTAAAATAAAAAGGATAGACCCACTGAAGGCAAACCAGATGGGGTGGCATATTGCTGAAGAATGTTGTGGTAGCCATGCTGGTTAAGTGTGCCTTGAATTCTAAATAAATCACAGACAGTGTCACCAGCAAAGCACAACCACACCATCACACCTCATCCTCCATGCTTCACGTGGGAAATACACATGCAAAGATCACCCGACCACCTACTCTGCGCTTCACAAAGACAAAAATCTCACATTTGGATTCATCAGACCAAAGGACAGATTTCTACCTGTCTAACGTACAATGCACTTTTTCTTGGCCCAAGCAGAGACTTCTTATTATTTGTGTCCGTTAGTAGTGGTTTCTTTGCAACAATTTAACTATGAAGGCCTGATTCACGCGGTCTCCTCTGAACAGTTGATGTTGATATGTGTCTGTTACTTGGACCCTGTGAAGCATTTATTTGGGCAGCAATTCCTGAGGTAACTTTGGGTCTTCCTTACCTGTGGCGGTCCTTATGAGGGCCAGTTTCATCATGGTGCTTGATGGTTTTCTGGATTGACTGACCTTAAAGTGATTATGGACTGTCGTTACTCTTTGCTTGTTTGAGCTGTTCTTGCCATAATATAGACTTGGTCTTTTACCAAATAGGGCACTCTTCTGTATACCACCCCTACCTTGTCACAACACAACTGATTGGCTCAAACACATTAAGAAGGAAATAAATTCCACACGTTTACTTTTAACAAGGCACACCTGTTAATTGAAAAGTATTCCAGGTAAGGACCTCATGAAGCTGGATGAGAGAATGCCAACAGTGTAATTTAGGCAAAAGGTGGCTACTTTGAAGAATCTAAAATATAAAATATATCACTGTTTTGATTACTACGTGATTCCATATGTGCTATTTCATAGTTTTGATGTCTTCACTATTATTCTACAATTGTGAAAATAGTAAAACATTAACAACAACCCTTGAATGAGTAGGTGTGTCCATACTTTTGACTGGTACTGTACATTACTATTACAGAATTTCCACATTGGTGAGGATATTGGAAATGTAATCTAATTCAATTTAATCGAAGGGTGATAACTTTTTTTAAACTAGGACAGAATAATTTATTTCTGACTTTATCCGACATAACCTCCGAGATGCCCTTATTGTATAGGACACTTTTAAATGTGCCATTGGAGGCCAAGCAATTCAATATTCATCTTAAAACAAAAGCAATTTAGGTTAAAATAGTTCATATTAACAAATGAAATAGAAGGACTAACAGTACAGATAAAAAGCAACAAAAAACTGTACAATAGAGATACAGAATAAGTTAGAGAAAAAACAAAAATAATTGGAGAAACTTATTCAAGAAAGATCAACTGTAATATATAATAAACAATAAAGCGAACTGGATGGAATATGGGGAAAGATTAACCAAATTTTTGTTTTATTTTCAACATAAAAATGCTACCAAAAATAATTGACTTGTTACAAATGACAAATGCAAATGTTATCACCCATATAGACACAATACCCCATAATGACACATTGTAAATTGTACATTTCTGTAAATGTATTGAAAATGAAATTAAGACATTTCTAATATACATAATTATTCACAACCCTGAGTCAAGACTTTGTAGAAGCGTCTTTGGCATTGATTGCAGCTGTGAGTCTTTCTGGGTAGATCTCTAAGAGCATTGCCAACCTGTATTGTACAATATTTGCACATTATTATTTTTTTAAATTCTTCAAGTTCTGTCAAGTTGGTTGTTGACCATTTCTAGGCAGCCATTTTCAAGTCTTGCATAGATTTTTAAGTCAATTTAATTCAAAATTGTAACTAGGCCTGTCAGGGACATTCAGTGTTGTCTTGGTGAGCAACTCCAGGCTAAATTTGGCCTTGTGTTTTAGGTTATTGTCCTCCTGAAAGGTGAATTGGTCTCCCAGTGTGTGTTGGAAAGCAGACTGAACCAAGTTTTCCTCTAGGATTATGCCTCTGCTTAGCTGTATTCCATGTATTTTTATCCTCCAAAAATCCCTAGGCCTTTTCAATGACATGCATTCCAATAACATCATGTAGCTACCACCATGCTTGAAAATATGAAGGGTGGTACTCAGTGATGTGTTGTGTTGGATTTGCCCCAAACATAACGCTTTGTATATAGGACTTTAAGTTAATTTATTTGCCAATTTTTGGGGCAGTTTTACTTGAGTGCCTTATTGAAAACAGGATGCATGTTTTGGAATGTTTTATGCTGTACAATATTTATTCCTTTCACTCTGTTATTTAGGTTGGTATTGTGGAGTAACAACAAAGATGTTGATCTCAGTTTTCTCCTACCACAGCCATTAAACTCTGTAACTGTTTTAAAGCCTCATTGTGAAATCTCTGAGCAGTTGCCTTCCTGTCCGGCAACTGAGTTAGGAAGTTATATTGCTGTTTGAAATTCACTGCTCGACTGAGTAACCTTACAGATTATTGTATGCTTGGGGTACGTAGATTAGGTCGTCATTCAAAAATCATGCTAAACACGATTATTGCATACAGCGTGAATCCGTACAACTTCTTTTTACTCCTGAACTTATTTAGGCGTGCCATAACAAAGGCGTTGAATACTTATCGACTCAAGACGTTTGAGCTTTTCATTTTGAATATGTTTTCAAAAATGTCTAAAAACGTAATTCCGGAGAAGAGAAGAGATATTCAGAGTTCTAGTCCGACTCAGGAGGCGTGCTCACCATCCACCGCTTCCAACTATTTTAGTTGCTAATGTTCCGTTTTTTTTTCTTCAGGAGAAAAGACTGAGTGGCCCCTGGAATACCTAGGCTACCTAAGTATGGTTCTCAGAGACAACGATAGACAGCTGCCTCTGATTGAGAACCACACCCGGCCAAACACACAGAAATAGGAAACATAGAACACAAAACATAGAATGCCCACCTCAACTCACGCCCTGACCAAACCAAAATAGAGACATAAAAAGGATCTCTAAGGTCAGGGCGTGACACAAACATTTCTCTCCACCCCATGGCAAAATAGGTAGAATTGCAGGATGAACAGCAAACATTCTAAAAAAAAAATTGCCCTGTGGCAAAATGAGTAGAATTGCATGATTTTTTCAAATAAAATTGCAGTTCTTTCCATACTATGGCAAAATTAGTAGAATTGCATGCTTTAAAAACAAATTGCAGTTCTTTCCATCCTATGGTGAAATGTGAATAATGGCAGAAAACTTGCTTTAACGCTGCAACATTTAGTCTTTTCCCAGTGTTAAAATATGTAGAATTGTAGGAAATTCACATACAAAAAAAAAATGTCTCCACCATCAAGAGGGGGGCCACTAAAATGTTTTACTGCAAGGTGGGGGGGCCCCCCAACCAAATCTCACTTAGGGACCCCATACTGTCTCTCTCACCCTGTTCACACTCACGCTGTACAACACATTTCACACAATGGTTGTGATAAAACTGATATTTTTGTGATAAAACAAAGTCTTCATAACAAACAAAAAATGATCACTGTGTGGTTTCTTCACAACACTTATGTATTCATGTTTGTGCACAAAAACCCTCAGTTGCATCACAACCGTAGTTCCAAATGTGTTGTACATCAGGGGTACAACTCAAGTGTGTAGGAGGCCATACAGCCAGACTACTATAGTTTTTTTCTTCAGGAGAAAAGACTGAGTGGCCCCTGGCCTCCCTGCGCTAAGCTGAGCCATCGTTGTGAGAGACTTCCTCTTTGAAGTTTCTCTGGTATCCTGTAAAAATAAACTGATCAGGGCTGCTCTAAGATGTGAACCAGTTGTAAAAGACTACTTGACTACCTGATAAAACAAACAGTTTATTAATTTCACCTCAGCAAGGATTACTGTAGTCTGTATATCATTCAATTCCATTTTTTCGTTTCTGGCAGTTTGTCTAAGCTTGGAAAATAACCAGCAGTTTGTATGGCTGTATGGCAGGGCATTGTCTTGTGAGTTAGACGTTACAGTAGGAGGAGGTTCCTGATATCTTAAGCCCAGATATATCCACTGTGTAGTTGTGCAATCACTGCCTGGTGACTCTTATTCCTGTTTTTCCTGCCTGACCATGGGGATTTTAGGGCTGGTTTGCTACACACACCATTTCTCTCTCTCACTCTCTCTCCCTCTCTCACTCTCTCTCTCACTCTCTCTCGCTTTCTCGCTCTCTCTCTCTCATTCCAATAAACACCCGGCACACATCCGTAAGACAATGCAGGTACAGGCCATAGACTGCTAGAGAAATGGCGCGAGAACCAAAAAGGGTTCTATGGTAACCCAGGTTACTGTACCACTCAGCCCCGTCTTAGGACCTATGTTAGGAATAGAAATTTAGATAAAGAGACTGTGATATTTGTGTGCGTGTGTGTGTGCGTGTGTATGCGTGTGTGCGTGCGTGTTCCTGTGCGTGCCGACGCTCGCAGTGCAGAGATTGACTAATGTGATGTCAGTTCAGTTCAGCACAGTGTCAGAACCATTTCAGTAAGGTTAGGGAGTGGAATGGGAGGGGCCTCCAGACAGGAGCTGTAAGGACTGGGGAGTGTTGTTAGGGGAATCCAGCTCATCTGATGTCGGCAGTAGTCTAGCCCTACAATCTATTACACTGGAAACAGTTCTCCTGGCGCTGTCATTGTTTAACAAAGAACCCATCACACAGAGGTACACTGGAATATGTACATTTAAGCTGGATAATGTACTAATCATAGGGTCCAAGTCACCATATCCTCCAGGGTCGCTGCACTAATCTATGGCTCACGCTGTGCTTTAACCTCTCGTTTGTCTAGGGGTTACATTCACAAAACAATCTAATGTGTATTTCCTGTGACAGTAGAGAGCAATGTAATGTTCTGTAAGGAATGATTATTAGGATGACTTCTGAAACCAAACCAACCTGGTGTCAGTGCAAAGGCCTATGGGTAATGTGGGCTGGTTTGTGGTCAGGCAGCTCAAAGAGCAGGTTGAGATGTACATCTGAGGAGGATGTTGGACTATGGGGAAACTTCCACCTTCCTTCGTCTCTCTCTCTCTCTCTCTCTCTCTCTCTCTCCCTCTCTCTCTCTCTCCCTCTCTCTTTTTCTTTCTCTCTCTCCCAAGTTATATAGCAAGTCTTCTCACTACGGGAACTTTGGTGCAAACGGCATGCAGAGGGAGAGAGAAAGAGAGAGGGAGAGCGAAAGAGGAGACAGACACAGAGACAGACAGACAGACAGACAGACAGACAGACAGACAGACGTGTGCACCTGATAGGAGAGAAAGTGAGAAAAGGAGAGGTTTTGTGGATCAGCTGCGTGGTTGCTTGGTTTGTGAGTTAGTATTGGGAAGGGGAAGAGAGAGAGAGAGAGAGAGAGAGAGAGAGAGAGAGAGAGAGAGAGAGAGAGAGAGAGGTTGTGATGTTGGAGAAGCTGTAGGTTTTAGCTGGGGATACAAGGATACAGACAGCTGTGGTTTGACATAACTGGGTTCACAGCTGCCTTAAACTGAAGTGAAAACAGGAAATATATGTAAATAAAGATAGACTTTCCACAATAGATAGACTGTGTTTAGTCAGATGCGTTTTCAGCACTTCATTGTACCTTGCTACCTATCTCTATTTGAGGCTGCTAGAGGGAGACACTCCCCTGGGTAAAAAAAAAAGAGAGAAAAGAAACATGTTCTCTCTGCAACTCTTGGCACGGTTATCTCCCCTTTTAAATGTCAGCTCTTTTGTTAGCTTTGCGGTTGCTGGGCCTTGGTCAAGACAGGAGTAAACGACTTAGATACAGAACAACACTCAGAGAGAGATGAAAAAACTCTGTGCCATAGGACTCCTTAAACTTTCTATAAGGATACCAATTCAATGCATGCACACAGACCAGATCTGCTGCAACATACAGGGCAGAGATGCATGGATAGGTATTGACATCAAAGTTAACTATCTGGGGAAATATCTCTAGAAAGCCACTCACTGCCTCTCTCTGGTGTAGTGTAATGTCCTGTTGTGCAGTCGGGCTGCGCTACTAGTATGAGTTCTGTAATCCTTTTAAAACATGCTTGTATTGGTGGGTTACAAACTCAAAGATAATCTGGTTTATACGGCCTCTAGTTTTGATAATGTGTTCTATGACCATATTCAAACTGTCATTATTCATAACATTCGAAGACCGTGGTTTGCCTGAAATGATCTCTTATCATTCAAGTTTCCTTCAGTCACACGTAACAGATAGCACTGATCAGTCAATGTGACCAATGTGATATTATTTAACCCTACGCTGTAAGAGTCTACTCCCAGCCCCCGCATTGACATCAAGGGCAGAGTGGTATGATGCTGTACTCTCAGAGTTGCTCAGATTAAACCAGTCATTCAGTCTTGTTTCCACACTCATGGTTAACTGCGAGGGCGGACATCAACACAAACTGTAAAGTCCTGCCAAGGTGTGTGTTGACGCGGGCGCGCACACACACACACACACAATCGTGTAGTTAGTGAGTAAACCACTGCTACTTTAAAAACGGAACTCATTCTCACTCTTGTGCTGCCCTCCAGTGGTACTACACTTAGATAAAATGCTTCACATAAAAGAGACAAGATATGGATAAAGACATGATAAATTAACATCTGGTGAATTCATTCAATTACCATAAAGCAGTATGATGATCAGACCCCTTAAGCCCTTTTCAAACACCCTGGGATGATCATGGGATCTTTTGCCATGTTTACTATAGTTGAAGTTTCTACCTATGCCCAGTAGTTGGCAGTATATTTCAAAACGTAACAAACTAGAGACAATAATTTATTTTATCCAGTGGATGGCAGCAGTGTACAGTGTACAAACATTTCCTCCAATATCCCTAATCATCATTAACCCACAACTCAGAGAAACAGAGATGGCGAGAGAGAGATAGAGAGAGAGAGAGAGAGAGAGAGAGAGAGATACACAGACTGAATCAACAATCCCACTGCCCTTTTTTCAAACTGGATCAACAACCCCACTGCCACTTATTCAGACTCAATCAACAACCCCACTGCCCCTTATTCAGACTCAATCAACAACCCCACTGCCCCTTATTCAGACTGAATCAACAACCCCACTGGCCCTTATTGAGAATGAATCAACAACCCCACTGGCCCTCGATATACAGACTGAATCAACAATCACACTGCCCCTTATTCAGACTGGATCAACAACCCTACTGACACCCTCGATATACAGACTGAATCAACAATCACACTGCCCCTTTTTCAAACTGGATCAACAACCCACTGCTCCTTATTCAGACTGAATCAACAACCCCACTGCCCCTTATTCAGACTGGATCAACAACCCCACTGACACCCTCAATATACAGACTGAATCATTAATCCCACTGCAGCTTATACAGAATAAATCAACAACCCTTACTGGCCCTCGATATACAGACTGAATCAAAAATCCCACTGGCCCTTATTTAGACTGGATCAACAACCCCATTGGCCCTCAATATAAAGACTGAATCAACAACCCCATTTCCCCTTATTCAGACTGGATCAACCCCACTGCCCCATATTGAGACTGAATCATCAACCCCACTGCCCCTTATTCAGACTGAATCAACAACCCCACTGGCCCTTATTGAGAATGAATCAACAACCCCAACTGGCCCTCTATATACAAACTGAATCAACAATCTCACTGCCACTTATTCAGACTGGATCAAAAACCCCACTGACCCTCGATACACAGACAGAATCAACAATCCCACTGCACCTTAGTCAGACTGGATCAACAACCCCACTGGCCCTCGATATACAGACTGAATCAACAATCACACTGCCCCTTATTCAGACTGGATCAACAACCCTACTGACACCCTCGATATACAGACTGAATCAACAATCCCACTGCCCCTTATTCAGACTGGATCAACAACCCCACTGCCACTTATTCAGACTGGATCAACAACCCCACTGACAACCTCGATATACAGACTGAATCAACAATCCCACTGCCCCTTCTTCAGACTGGATCAACAACCCCACTGCCACTTATTCAGAATGAATCAACAACCCTTAATGGCCCTCGATATTCAGACTGAATCCAAAATCCCACTGTACCTTATTTAGACTTAATCAACAACCCCACTGCCCCTTTTTCAGAATGAATCAACAACCCCACCGCCCCTTGTTCAGAATGAATCAACAACCCCACTGCCCTTTGTTCAGAATGAATCAACAACCCCTACTGGCCCTCGATATACAGACTGAATCATCAATCCCACTGCCCTTTATTCAGACTGGATCAACAACCCCACTGGCCCTCGATATACAGACTGAATCAACAATCCCACTGGCCCCCGATATACAGACTGAATCATCAATCCCACTTCCCATTATTCAGACTGGATCAACAACCCCACTGGCCCTTATTGAGAATGAATCAACAACCACCACTGGCCCCCGATATACAGAGAATGATCCTGCCTCACTGACTGGACATTGAGCATCTTAAAACAGAATGGTCCTGCAACCCCACAGCCCACTGTCCCTTATACAGAATGATCTTGACTCACTGCCTGGCTACTGAGCATCATGCATCCATCAGCAGACAACGCCAGGGTGAGATGTGATGGGATGGGAGTGAACATTTCCCCTAATGGGAAACAATTACACAGTCAGTAGGTTCTTCAGTGACTTCTGATGAGAGTTGTTGGCTGAGGAATTGGCCATGTAATCATGTGTGTGTAATGTGGTAATGCAGCTTATTGCTCTGTGACTCGCGAGCGGAGCCCATAGAGTTGAGGCAGATAGAGATAGAGACATATTCAGAGGGAACTCTAAACCTCTATGAGACATCACTGGTTTTAACCCATTCTAATCTGAAGATTTAACCCCTCCAACCCTACAGCTTCTGGGTTTTGCCCCCAAAAATCTTATCAACGTGTATTTTTCATATGCAGAAGATACAGAGGGGGGTATCAAATAAAATGATATCAAATCAAATGTTTGTCACATGCTTCATAAACAACATGTGTAGACTAACAGTGAAATGCTTACTCTACGCGTCATTTTCCAACAATACAGATAAAAATAATATTCAAAAAATGTAAATAGTGACACGATGAATAACGAATAACAGTAACGTGTAAAAAAAAATAACATGGTTATTTACAGGGAGCACCAGTACCAGCATCATGTTGATGTGAGCCATGAATAGCCTTTCAAAGCATTTCATGTAATTTGCGGTACAATGAAATGCACCTTACATTCACACGAGTAGAAATTTAATATAATTATTTAGCATTTTAGATAAATGCTGAGGCTTATACTGGTTCGCTTTATCCACCACACACACTCTAATGAAGCCAGTGTACACTACTCTACAGTAAAGTTTGTCAGCGTTTGAAAGCGTTTGCCTTTCTGTGAACAGAATATCTGTTTGAGAAGAGGACATGGAAGACCTTGAATGTATTCTCAATCTATTCAAAGACAAGGTGAGCTCTTACAAAAAGACATGTATGCACTGCAGCTTCTCCACAGCCATAGTCAGGGTCTGCGTCCCATAACGGAACCCTATTCCCTATGACCTACTTTTCACCAGGGCCCAGAAGGCTCTTGTCAAAATTAGTGCACTCTATAGGGAATAGGGTGCTATTTGGGATATTGTTAGTGTCTCAGAATTGGACATGAATCACTCTTTCAATAAAATATGAATGTATTTTATTTTCTCAGACATTATATTGGAAGGGAATAGATGCTTAGAAGGAGAGAAACAGACCTGTCTGTCATGTTCACTGTTGTCTTTAGATTTCCAGATTGTTCAAATTATGTTTTTGACATACATAATTATGTTGTGGAATGGTGTGGAATGATGTGTTGCCCACAGTATCCTGCACTTCTTAATGTACACTGTAAAACATTTAGTGTAAAATTGACAGTAACTTACTGACTGCAATTGGCCAATAAGTTACTGTAACATATTTTACAGTCCAGCTACTGTAATCCATTTTACGGTACCAGAAATGTCCCTTTAATATAATTTACAGTATGTTACTGGAATTGCCCATGCAGCGACATATTACCCAGTGTTCTTAGTAAGTTTTAATTTTTACATTTACATTTTGGTCATTTAGCAGGCGCTCTTGTTATTAGCAACTTACACTCAGTGCAGTCACAGTCACAGTCACAGCAAGTAAAATTTTTCTGTAACGGTTACTGAAAATGTTGTAGTTAAGGACCACACCAGATGCTGACTATTACTTTTGACCCCCCCTTTGTTCAGGGACACATTATTCCATTTCTGTTAGTCACATATCTGTGGAACTTGTTCAGTTTATGTCTCAGTTGTTGAATCTTGTTATGTTCATACAAATATTTACACATGTTAAGTTTGCTTAAAATAAACACAGTTGACAGTGAGAGAATGTTTCTTTTTGTGTTTATTATTGTTAGACCACCACTAGCACATATGACTTAAATTGGTACAGCATTCTCAAACACGGGTACCACAAATTTAGCCTCTTACAAGTATCGCCTTAAAATATGTTAATGAAACAGAGACTCGTTCCCTGCCCACAACATTTTCCCACAATGCACCATAATTAATACTATGAAACACATTTAAGGTATTTTACTGTGCATTCTACAGTGTTTTTCTGTTGAAATTAGAGAAAGGTCTTACAGTGTGCTGTAAAACAAATGTACGGTATTTTACTATGCCATCTATGGTAATCTACTGTATTCAAATGAAATCAAATGTATTTATATAGCCCTTCGTACATCAGCTGATATCTCAAAGTGCTGTACAGAAACCCAGCCTAAAACCCCAAACAGCAAACAATGCAGGTGTAGAAGCACGGTGGCTAGGAAAAACTCCCTAGAAAGGCCAAAACCTAGGAAGAAACCTAGAGAGGAACCAGGCTATGTGGGGTGGCCAGTCCTCTTCTGGCTGTGCCGGGTGGAGATTATAACTGAACATGGCCAAGATGTTCAAATGTTCATAAATGACCAGCATTGTCCAATAATAATAAGGCAGAACAGTTGAAACTGGAGCAGCAGCATGGCCAGGTGGACTGGGGAAAGCAAGGAGTCATCATGTCAGGTAGTCCTGAGGCATGGTCCTAGGGCTCAGGTCCTCCGAGAGAGAGAAAGAAAGAGAGCACACTTAAATTCACACAGGACACCGAATAGGACAGGAGAAGTACTCCAGATATAACAAACTGACCCTAGCCCCACGACACATAAACTACTGCAGCATAAATACTGGGGGCTGAGACAGGAAGATCACATCAGTGACTCAACCCACTCAAGTGACGCTCCCCTCCCAGGGACGGTATGAAAGAGCCCCAGTAAGCCAGTGACTCAGCCCCTGTAATAGGGTTAGAGGCAGAGAATCCCAGTGGAAAGAGGGGAACCGGCCAGGCAGAGACAGCAAGGGCGGTTCGTTGCTCCATAGCCTTTCCGTTCACCTTCCCACTCCTGGGCCAGACTACACTCAATCATATGACCCACTGAAGAGATGAGTCTTCAGTAAAGACTTAAAGGTTGAGACCATGTTTGCGTCTCTTACATGGGTAGGCAGACCATTCCATAAAAATGGAGCTCTATAGGAGAAAGCCTTGCCTCCAGCTGTTTGCTTAGAAATTCTAGATACAATTAGGAGGCCTGCGTCTTGTGACCGTAGCGTACGTGTAGGTATGTACGGCAGGACCAAATCAGAGAGATAGGTAGGAGCAAGCCCATGTAATGCTTTGTAGGTTAGCAGTAAAACCTTGAAATCAGCCCTTGCCTTGACAGGAAGCCAGTGCAGGGAGGCTAGCACTGGAGTAATATGATCACATTTTTTGGTTGTAGTCAAGATTCTAGCAGCCGTATTTAGCACTAACTGAAGTTTATTTATTTCTTTATCCGGGTAGCCGGAAAGTAGAGCATTGGAGTAGTCTAACCTAGAAGTGACAAAAGCATGGAATAATTTTTCTGCATCATTTTTGGACAGAAGGTTTCTGATTTTTGCAATGTTACGTAGATGGAAAAAAGCTGTCCTTGAAATGGTCTTGATATCTTCTTCAAAAGAGAGATCAGGGTCCAGAGTAACGCCGAGGTCCTTCACAGTTTTATTTGAGACGACTGTACAACCATTAAGATTAATTGTCAGATTCAACAGAAGATCTCTTTGTTCCTTGGGACGTAGAACAAGCATCTCTGTTTTGTCCGAGTTTAAAAGTAGAACGTTTGCAGCCATCCACTTCCTTATGTCTGAAACACATGCTTCTAGCGAGGGCAATTTTGGGGCTTCACCATGTTTCATTGAAATGTACAGCTGTGTGTCATCCGCATAGCAGTGAAAGTTAACATTATGTTTTCGAATGACATCCCCAAGAGGTAAAATATATAGTGAAAACAATAGTGGTCCTAAAACGGAACCTTGAGGAACACCAAAATGTACACTTTGATTTGTCAGGGGACAAACCATTCACAGAGGCAAACTGATATCTTTCGAACAGATAAGATCCAAACCAGGCCAGAACTTGTCCGTGTAGACCAATTTGGGTTTCCAATCTCTCCAAAAGAATGTGGTGATCGATGGTATCAAAAGCAGCACTAAGGTCTAGGAGCACGAGGACAGATGCAGAGCCTCGGTCTGATGCCATTAAAAGGTAATTTACCACCTTCACAAGTGCAGTCTCAGTGATATGATGGGGTCTAAAACCAGACTGAAGCATTTCTTATACATTGTTTGTCTTCAGGAATGCAGTGAGTTGATGCGCAACAGCCTTTTCAGTTATTCAGTTTATACAGTATCATACTATTGATTAATACAGTAAATTACTGATAAAATTATAAAAACAGTGTATACTATCAGCATTTCAATAAACATGTTATACATAACATTATTTCCTAGAGTACCATGCAGTCAAGTCACACTTTCCAATGGCAAATACATACATGGTTAGTAATGTGATTATTGGTATTCAATCTGCAGTTAGCTTGTACTATACATTAAATAACCATACAGTCTGCCTGCTGTCCTCCCTTTCTGATTCAGCATGTGGTTAATATATTGTGACACATTGATACATTGAATACAGTCTGCCTGCTGTCTTCCCTTTCTGATTCAACACGTGGTTAATATATTGTGACAGCCAGACAGGCTGTTGAATGAATGCCCACAAATGCATCTCACATGTCACCCTATTCCCTATATAGTGCACTTCTTCTGGTCAAAAATAGTGCACTATATAGGGAATAGGGTTACATTTGGGTTGCAAGCCTTTGTGAATACCCTTTGCTGCAGGGGGAGAGATTGCATTGGTTGCAGGGTAGCAATGAAACAAATAAGCACTGGGATGTGTGAGGAGGAGTATGATAAAGTTGCTTCATAAGTTGCAGAACATTGTGTGTGTGGAATCATTATGAGGCATTAGCCCTCTGGAGGCTGCTATGGTTTTATTGGCTCGCCTCATGCAGCAAAGTCTCATCCATTAAACAAATCAGGGACTTATGTATTAGATTAGCTACACCACTGGCACCAGGGGAGCTAAAGCAGGCAGGCAGGTAGACAAACACACACACACACACACACTCACCCACCCACCCACACACACACACACACACACACACAACCTTATCGTTTTATGATTCTGTTTCATAATAATCTGTGGAATAAATGATGTAATTGACAGCATTAAGAAGATACTGTCAGAGGAGCGATCTTTAAAATATATATAATGAAATTGAAGAAAAAAATAGAGTGGGCTGAATTGCATTTGAGGTATTATTAAAATGATAAACGGCAGTCACTGGAGTTGCTTAAGAGCGAGAATAAGCCGCAGCCCCTATTCAAATTGAAAACTAATTTTAATATTTCTTAATCACTTGTCAGTGATATTAAATGCTCATCACATTGAGTCGTATTTTAATAACAATGTGTCTAAATGATAAGATGTTCCGATGTGTCAAATTAAAAGACACTGAGACAGTGAACGTGTTGGTACCTGCTTGAGTCATTGTGTGTATCCCACCCTATTCTCTATGTAGTTCACTACATGTCACCAGGACCCATAGGGCTCTGGTCAAAAGTAGCACACCATAAAGGGAATAGGGTGCCATTTGGGAGGCAAGCATTGAGTCATCCCACCGAGTCATCCCACCTGCTAGCTTTATGCTAAATGCATCATGACGCTGTGACCTCTGAGGTGATAGTCTACCTCCCCCCTGTGGTGAAAGGTCAGAACTACAGTTGCAGTGCTGAAGATGTCAGGCAGTTCAATGCGTCATTATTCATTTTGCACTCAAGGAGAAAACAGTCCTTAGTGACTTTCTGCAAAGTGAGCATTGCAAACTTCCAATGTTCAAAGTCTTTGGGGAAGGACTCAAGGATCATTTGAAGAGAACATGAAAGAAGGACATAAAGTGAAACAGGACCATTTGCTTAACATGTAAAGTCATTCTGAAAACTACTTTCTCTCCCATGGCTAACTACCAGGAAGTTTAAAAAGACAAGCTGAGTGTGCGGAGCTTATATTCATGACCTCGCCTTTATTGAAAGCTCTTTGAAAGGCCTACTGTATGTCAAGCAATTAGGAATCAGTGAGCATTGTAATACTCAAAGCAATTCAAACAACGTTTAAATTATATAAATTATACATGTATATAAAAAAATATATATTTATATATATATATATATATATATATATACACATTTGAAGTTGGAGGTTTACATACACTTAGGTTGGAGTCATTAAAACTATTTTTTCAACCACTCCACAAATTTCTTGTTAATTAACAAACTATATTTCTGGCAAATCAGTTAAGACATCTACTTTGTGCATGACACAAGTCATTTTTCCAACAATTGTTTACAGACAGATTATTTCATTTCTAATTCACTGTATCACAATTCCAGTGGGTCAGAAGTTTACATACACTAAGTTGACTGTGCCTATAAAACAGCTTGGAAAATTCCAGAAAATTATGTCATGGCTTTAGAAGCTTCTGATAGGCTAATTGACATTATTTAAATCAATTGGAGGTGTACCTGTAGATGTATTTCAAGGCCTACCTTCAATCTCAGTGCCTCTTTGCTTGACAGCATGGGAAAATCAAAAGAAATCAGCCAAGACCTCAAAAACAACATTTGTAGACCTCCACAATTCTGGTTCCTCCTTGGGAGCAATTTCCAAAGCCTGAAGGTACCACGTTCATCTGTACAAACAAAAGTACGCAAGTATAAACATCATGGGACCACGCAGCCGTCATACCGTTCAGGAAGGAGACGCGTTCCTCTAGTCTGTCCCCTAGAGATGAACGCACTTTGGTGCGAAAAGTGCAAATCAATCCCAGAACAACAGCAAAGGACCTTGTGAAGATGCTGGAGGAAACAGGTACAAAAGTATCTAAATCCACAGTAAAACGAGTCCTAAATCGACATAACCCGAAAGGCCACTCAGCAAGGAAGAAGCCACTGTTCCACAACCACCATAAAAAAGCCAGACTACGGTTTGCCACTGCACATGGGGACAAAGATCGTACTTTTTAGAGAAATGTTCTCTGGTCTGATGAAACAAAAATAGAACTGTTTGGTCATAATGACCATTGTTATGTTTGGAGGAAAAAGGGGGAGGCTTCCAAGCCGAAGCACACCATCCCAGCCGTGAAGCCAATTGCACACTCCCTCAAAACTGTAGACATCTGTGGCATTGTGTTGTGTGACAAAACTGCACATTTTAGTGGCCTTTTAATGTCCCCAGCATGATTGTGCTGTTTAATCAGCTTTTTGATATGCCACACCTGTCAGGTGGATGGGTTATCTTGGCTAAGGAGATATGCTCGCGGACACAGATGTAACGGATGTGTGCACAAAATGTTTGAGATTTTTTTTTGTTGTTATGCATATTGACCATTTCTGGAATATTTCATTTCAGCTCATGAAACATGGGACACTACACATGTTGTGCTAATTTTTTGTTCAGTCTCGAAGCAACAGTCCCTTTCCATAGTTTCCATAGTTAAAAAATTACGTGTGTGTGTGGGTGTGTGTGGGTGTGGGTGTGCGTGCATGCGTGTGTGTGTGTGTGTGCATGTGTGAGTTAGTGTATGTGTGTATGTACGTGTGTACATCCTATGTGCGCCCAACATAGAACAATTTGCATTTCTGACCAGACTGCTTTGGCATATTGCAGCTCAGAGGGTGTTCACACCTCACTTGAGGTGTGACAGAGAGAGAGGAGTGTTATTGAGAGGTAGGTCGTTCTGATGTTCTGATGTGGACAGACACTCTTTACGTTCTATCCAATGACTCGAACTTCAGTTGTCATTTGTTTTGTTTTTTATTCAAAAGTCAAAGCTGAATCACAACGAATTCAGTCCTACTCTAAACAACACATTATCTAAGACAATAAATACCATTGCCTATGCTACTCATAATGTTATTAATTATCACTTAGATATCTGTCTCTAGAAATGTATTTTAAGTGGTAGGAAAAAATGCCTGTATATAGTTTATTGTGGTTACATGTTCGTCTCCCAAAACAGGTATTATACATAATTTTGACAAGCAATGTGTTTTTCTAGACTGTGAGACAGGTGCGAGGGGCACGACGGGAACCGACGCAACAAATTCAAGAATTTTGGCAACTTCAAAGAGCCAATGGGAGCCTCCCTGGAGTGCTAGGAGGCGGGCTTCAATAAATTAGCACTACTGTCGACCAATCCTGTTGACTGTGGGAGGACACAAACATGCAAAGGGGTTTGTCTCTTAGACTGCGAGACGTCGCTTCGTACCGTATCCAACTCCGAGAGAGTATTGGCATGATGAGCATTGCTTTACTATTTTGACAAGCCATATTACAGCGCTACTTTGAAACCTGGTTGGAAGCTAATCAATCTGTTTGAACTTTTATTCACGAGACATAAATAAACCAGACCGAGAGAAGAAGTAGTTGGACTAATTAGCCTACTAACCCAAATCAATAACCTAACTGTGAACTGACTCAACAAGCTACGTCTACGTTTTCATCTTTTTCAATCCGAAAGGGTTTTTGCTTCTGGACATGTGAATCAAAGGAGTTATTGAGAACCCCTGAAAATGAAGCTACTAGCATCGGTTCTTTGTTGCTTCGGCTTTCTGCTCACTTCTGCGATGTTTCGGACAAGCTCTTCACAAGCAGGTGAGTGAGTGACTGACAGTTCGGTGTATGCCTAGCTGATGCGCAGCGCAAGGTGTTTGGCTACCCTTATCACTCGTGCGCGTTGCGCACGGAACAAAGTGTTATTTTGTGTGCCGCAACAGTCCCCACACATTTGTCCGTTTTGTTTCAAATGTATCGGGGTTGTACTTTAAATTGTCTATACCCTCTATGTTGATTTTGGTTAATATCTGCTATAAAATCACCCTGGCTCCATTGAAAATGTGTGTTCGCATTGAATGTTCGTCACGCGTGTCCTTTGGCTTGGACAAACAGTGGACATCACATCACTGAGACCAAACCAAGACCAAGTCCACCCTATCCTCCTGGCTCCTGCTACTGCTTCATTATTCTCATATCGCGTCGTCCTTCGCTCTGTGAGAGTAAGGGGTGGTGGGCATTTATAGTGTGCATCGGTCCGTCTTGGTGTGTTTGTTTGTTTTCAGAGAAAAACAACGTGTTTTGTTGGCTTTGGTGTACAAGTCCCAGGTACTTTTGTCATTTTGAAAGGGCACATTTATTATTATTATTATTTCTTTATACTAATTGGTAAAAACAATTGCTGGCTATTCTTATTCTACTGGTACTTCTTATTATTGTTATTATTATTATCAGTTGTTGTAGGCTTAGTTGTAATATATAAATAGTAGTAGTAGTAGTAGTAGTAGTAGTAGTAGTAGTATATAAATAGTGGTAGTATAGGTTATGGAATAAAAATATAATATATCCTATAAGCGAGTATTGTAAAGAACTGAACTTATTTTTTTACATTGCTCACATTTATTGGCGATCCCTGCTTGGAACAGAGCAGCTCTCCACAAGGTGGTAGTGTAGTATGAACCGGAGAGAAACGCTCTAGAAACCTTTATCCTCAGCTCCGAGCCATGCAAAGGGACAGAGCGCGCGCTGACTGACTGACTGACTGACACACACACACACACACACACACACACACTACAGAGAGATGGAGAGAGCGCTTTTGTGAGCACGGACCATAGACACAAACCAATACTTAATTGGTCATTTAAAAAAAATGTTATTCTAAAAACTGTTGTTATAGTAAAACAGATTTGGCAGGTGTTCTCAACTCTCGCTTCTAAACATCGTATAGACCTGTGAACAGTAAGGAATTAACCATAGCACCACACACTCCTGTGCATGCGGTTTGTTCAAGCACCACACACTTCCCCGGGACGACAGGACGTAGATTGAATAGCCTTTAGATAAAAAAGAGGTTGAAAGATAAGAGGACAGGGGAGGGAATAAATAGCCTAATCCGTCCGTGCTGCATTTGTGATTAGACCTGTTTAGCCGATTACCTACACATTTTGTCTTAGTAATTATTAAAACATTATTAGTACAATAAAATATTGTTGTCAAAATGTAACATAATTTTAAGTAGTATTTCTAGATTCCAGACTTCCAGGCAATTACTTATGCTCTTTCTACTGTCTCTATATCAGACTGAAGTTGTGTGCCATATTGATGCTTCATCTGCTGCAATTTGCCGCTTGCGTGTGTGTGAGTGTATGTATTGGTCTACGTGTAGCCTTGTGTTTGCGTGTATTATGATCCCCAACATCCACTGGACAGGATGCCAAGCACGAGGTGTTGTGAGGCGAGAGAGGCATACCTCAGCACTTCAACCTTGCCACGTGTACCACTGGGTGTTTCACAGCTGCCCCTCTGATATAACGCACCGGGTGCAAATCCCTCTTTGGAGTTATGTTGCTTACTAACAGAAGCTCTATATGACATTTACGGACGGGCTCGGCCCAATGACGTATATAAACCCTGGATTGCGCATTCTATGTATTGGCCATTAAGAGGCTTTGATGCCATCATTCGACCATATTGGCACTCCACAGTAGGAGAAGTCCTCCATATAAATTAATGGAATTCTACATTATTTCAATTACGTTTCAAGGACAAAATGATACTGAACAAAAATATACACGCAATATGTAAAGTGTTGGTCCCATGTTTCATGAGCTGAAATAAAAAAAATCCCAAAATGTTCCATAGCACTAAAAGCTTATTTCTCCCAAATTCTGTGTACAAATTTGTTTACATCCCTGTTAATGAGCATTTCTCATCTGCCAAGATAATCCAGCTACCTGACAGGTGTGGAATATCAAGGAGCTGATTAAACAGCATACTCATTACACAGGTTCACCGTGTGCTGGGGACAACACAATGCCATAGATGTCTCAAGATTTGAGGGAGTGTGACAATTGCAAGAATGTCCTCCAGAGCTATTGCCAGATAATTTAATGTTCAGTTCTCTACCATAAGCCGCCATCAATGTTGTTTTAGAGAATTTGGCAGTACATCCAACAGGCCTCACAACCGCAGACCACGTTTTAGCAGGCCAGCTCAGGACCTCCACATCCGTTCAGCTGTGGGATCATCTGAGGGGGGGGGTGCTGCCCCCCCCTTTTGTGGTGAAAAACTCATTCTGATTGGCTGCAAATGGCTGCAACTCTGCCCAGTCATGTGAAATCCATAGATTAGGGCCTAATGGATTTATTTCAATTGACTGATAACTGTAACTCAGTATGTTTTTCCAGTGGGTACATGTATTTAAGTGTTTGTATTGTTGGAGTGTATGTATGTTTGTATGTTTTGTGAGTTGCTCACATAATATAATTTAAAAGTATGCGATAAGGTGTCTATAATAGAATAAATGTGTCATAAATGAAGACATTATTAAATGCATTTCTATAGTTTCCTAAATATTTTTTTTTCCAATGGGGAGTGCCGAAATGGGGGCAAGGTGGCATCAACACAGTGCCCCCTATTAGTCATCAAGTGTATAAATATATCATTGGTTCGGCGCCTCTTAGGGCAGTGGCGGTCATGAAATTTGGTGATTGTGAAGCAAATAACTGCCGGTCTCACGGTAACTGAACATTAATTAACATAAACATGTCCTGGCTTCTTCTCATAGACTACAAGCCACTGATGCAGACCTTTGAAACATCTACATTTGGAAAAGTTGAAAAAATCCAGCACAATAAATCTATTATTTATTTTAGACAGGTCTAAAGAATCATAATATGAAGAAAACATAATATGAAGAAAAATATGAAGAAGAGAATAGCATACTCTGATTCGTCTTGATGTTAGGCCCTGATCTGGTTATGCAAAATGGCTGTTGGCTACACTAGTTCATTTAGCAGACAAGATTTGCTTCGAATTCTGTGGCATTATTTTATATTATTTTATAGTATGAAGAATACAATTGAACGTAGCTGAATAAAATAGAAAGGATATTTTCTCTGAAGTATTTGAGGGAGTGCGCACATGCGGCTATTCTGTGTTGAGTGTTAACAAAGAAACAGGAACTTCTATATGCTTTATTTTAAGTTATTTAGTTGTGATACAAACATTGGGCTATATGTTTAGATTTTTTAAATATATTCTAAGGCTGCATGATGAGACTCTAAATTATTGAACTTTTCACACTTGATCAGCAATCAAATAGTGGAGAACCATTGATATAATATTTTTTCCCAGTAAATTGTTTGAATGTTTGACTTGTGGACGTTGTATGCCTCAGTAACATGACATGGGAATATAGAGCGCATTTCTGCTACCTTCAGACAACATTGTGCTCCGAAGGAAGTGCAATTGCCATGAAAGAAGGGAAATAGGAAATAATAAATGAATGATCTGGTCTTATTAATATTTATTGAATTACAAAAAATACCCCAATTTAATTTTGGCCTTCATCGAGGGAAATAGAATGTAGTCTCAGCTAGGATGTTTTTATCCTTTTTCATCATGAATCATATTTAATGTTTGCCTAGGGCTATATCCCCCTGGTATTTTCAGTTGCACTATGTTTGAAATGTTACAGTTTATCAATCTAATTAATGTACATGAAGGATAATACATGATTAAGGTAATTTCATGTTTTCAGATTTGAATGTCAGATGAGTGAATGAATGAATGACATTTTATTTACGTGTCAGTTGGCAACCCATCCCTTATGGGATTATTTAACACATAAACATTACAATAATTCCCTGTGATAATTCTTATTCCGGTGTTCTCTGTATTAAAGATGGCCTTGGTTCATGTACTGTCAATATTCTGAATTATTACCCTGGCTATCTCCACGTACAGAGCAGAGGCTACAGTAGCTGAAATGACATGGAGAAGTTGTTTGGTTGACATTTGATTGTTTCCATTATTATGCCCATCTTAAGTTCATAGTACATCTAAATGTTTCCATGGCCTGACTGACTCAGACAAGGAGGCTGGACTATGGAGAAAGGGAATGTGTTGTAGCTTGTGGCTTTCACAATTTCTAAACTACGTCACTTGTGTTCCCCTCTATCTAGCAAAAAAGAATGATGTCGTTTTCTGTCCACACGGCAATACGCCATCATCACACACATACCCTCTTATTCATTTCTCTCCCGTCTTTGTCTATGAAAGAAGATGTGACCTCTGTGTCTCTGGCACTCAGCTGGAAGAACAGCAAGCCTTGATTCCCAGGCGATCTCCTCTGTAGCCAAATGGAGGCAGACTAGCGGGCTGCTTGTGAGGCGCTCTGCACAAGCTGCTGTATATGCTAGCTGCTCTCTGAGTTAAGGGTCTCACTCAGATGCAGAACATGCACTACACACAGCAACAGTGTCCCCCTCTCTGCTGAAGAGAGCAGCAGCAAAAACAGTGACACTAGGAGACACGTGTGTGTGTGTGTGTGTGCATGTGTGCGTGCGTGTGTGTGTGTGCGTGTGTGCGTGCGCGTGTGCGTGTGCGTGTGTGTGTGCGTGCCCGTGTGTGTGTGTGTGTGTGAGGGAGTACGGTGGCTTCGAAAGGGGGGAATGATATGGCATCAATATTATGTTTTGAGTTGACGGTTGTTTTCTGTCCCCCAGTATTAGATCCAGTGAGTGTTGATCAGAGAGAGTGTAGCCTACCTGACCTCTGCATCACCCTTGAACTCATATGTCACTCATATGTCACATGTGCTATACAGCTATACAGCTATGCACCGCACAAGGACGGGCAGTAGGGCACATGTGTTTTTCCAGCGTTATTGTCATCCATCAAAATGTCCCCCGCTTGAGAATTTCTTAATTGAATTCTGAGCACCGTCCTAGCCCGAGGTCCACAGGACAGTAATTCATCACATGTAGCCTAGTCCTACTGCTGCACATGAGATTGCAAATCATGTATGTGTGATTAAGGCTAAGTCGGCTACATGAGACAATTAAACCAATTTGCTTTTAATTAGGCCATGTGAGTTTCCCTCTTTCTGTCACTGTCTTTCAGTCTCTGTCTCTCTCTCTCTCTCTCTTTCTCCTACTGTATCTTCTCTCTCTCACTCTTTTTCTTCCTCTCTCTGACTCTCTCTCTTCCCCTCCTCTCTTTCGGTCTCTCTCTCTCTCTAATGCTTTATCTATGGTTTCAGTAGCTCCACTCTCCTCTCTGAAAGTCAATCTTCTTTTTATTCTGGTTTTTCTTGATTATTTACAGCAGTATATCTGACCTGACAAAGATCCTTGTTGGATTGAGACGTTGTCAATAAAGGTGGCAAACTGGGAGCATATTCAGTGTGTGGGCCTCTCTGCAGGGCCGGCCATGGTCGTTCTGCCACCCTAGGCGAGACAGAAATCTGCTGCCCCCCCAATATGTTTGGCATTGGGCCAGTTTTTTCCTCTGCTAAAAGTCGGAGGAACAGAACATAATAGCAGCCCAATTAATAGGCCTATGCTACAACATCGACAGGGCTGTAGTGGAGTGGGTCGAGAGTTTCAAGTTCCTTGGTGTCCACATCACCAACAAACTATCATGGTCCAAACATACCAAGACAGTAATGAAGAGGCCACGTCAAAACCTATTCCCCATCAGCAGAGCGGAAATGGGTGCCCAGATCCTCAAAAGATTCTACAGATGCACCATCGAGAGCATCCTGACCGGTTGCATCACTGCCTGGTATGGCAACTGTTCGGCATCTGACCATAAGGTGCTACAGAGGGTAGTGCGAACGGGCCATTACATCACTGGGGCCAAGCTTCCTGTCATCCAGAACCTCTATACCAAGCGGTCAGAGGAAGGCCTTAAATATTGTCAAAGACTCCAGCCACCCTAGTAATTGACGGTTCTCTCTGCTACCGCACTGCAAGCGTTACCAGAGCGCCAAGACTTGGTCCAAGAGGCTTCTAAACAGCTTCTACCCCAAGCCAAAAGACTCCCGAAAATCTAATCAAATGGCTACCCAAACTATTTGCACCCCCCCTCCCCCTCTTGTACATCGCTGCTACTCTCTGTTGTTATCATCTATGCATAGTCACTTTAATAACTCTACCTACATGTACATATTACCTCAACTAACCGGTGCCCCCGCACATTGACTCTAACGGTACCCCCGGTATATAGTCTCGCTATTGTTATTTTACTGCTGCTCTTTAATTTATTAGACTTTTATTTTCTATTCTTATTCTTATTTAAAATCTCCATTGTTGGTTAGGGGCTCGTATGTAAGCATTTCACTGTTGTATTCGGCGCATGTGACTAATACAATTTGATTTGATTTGATGTGATTTGGCTATACCGACATCTATGGATAGGATAATTGTGTCTGTCAAACAGGTAGGATTACCACATCTTTTTTTGGAAAATGAAGAAATAAGCTCCAACCATCTATGTAATTCTATGTTTATGCCCATAAACTGTTTTTGTGGACACGTGCACATATAGTAGGTCCCTTACCAGGCAGAAGGGAATGTTACTTTAACCCCTGTATCGGAGAGCTACATTGTTGCTATCACTATGCAACCTGCTACCTGTAGTAGGAAAACGAGTTTCTTATTAATAATATCCCACATGTTTTCTCACATGGCACAACCCCATAATTGTTACAATTACAATAAAAAATAACACTACATATTTAACATATATTTTAATGTTCCTGTAGAACTGTAAAACAGAGTAAGATCATTTGAGCCTTGGCGGGCCTCGTTTCGCTGGAGCAGTGTAAAATAAGCTTTAGGTCAATGACCCAGCCTTTACGAATTTAGTTTATTTACAAAATCAAATTTGTATTTTTTTATTTTTTTATTTCACCTTTATTTAACCAGTTGGCTAGTTGAGAACAAGTTCTCATTTACAACTGCGACCTGGCCAAGATAAAGCATAGCAGTGTGAATAGACAACAACACAGAGTTACACATGGAGTAAACAATTAACAAGTCAATAACACAGTAGAAAAAAATTGTCTATATACATTGTGTGCAAAAGGCATGAGGAGGTAGGCAAATAATTACAATTTAGCAGATTAACACTGGAGTGATAAATTATCAGATGGTCATGTACATGTAGAGATACGGGTGTGCAAAAGAGCAGAAAAGTAAATAAATATAAACAGTATGGGGATGAGGTAGGTAAATTGGGTGGGCTATTTACCGATGGACTATGTACAGCTGCAGCGATCGGTTAGCTGCTCAGATAGCAGATGTTTGAAGTTGGTGAGGGAGATAAAAGTCTCCAACTTCAGCGATTTTTGCAATTCATTCCAGTCACAGGCAGCAGAGACCTGGAACGAAAGGCGGCCAAATGAGGTGTTGGCTTTAGGGATGATCAGTGAGATACACCTGCTGCTCCAGCAGTGCTACGGGTGGGTGTTGCCATCGTGACCAGTGAACTGAGATAAGGCGGAGCTTTACCTAGCATGGACTTGTAGATGACCTGGAGCCAGTGGGTCTGGTGACAAATATGTAGCAAGGGCCAGCTGACTAGAGCATACAGGTCGCAGTGGTGGGTGGTATAAGGTGCTTTACTAACAAAATTGATGGCACTGTGATAAACTGCATCCAGTTTGCTGAGTAGAGTATTGGAAGCTATTTTGTAGATGATATCGCCGAAGTCGAGGATTGGTAGGATAGTCAGTTTTACTAGGGAAAGTTTCAGTGAAGTGAGTCAAGGAGGCTTTGTTGCGGAATAGAAAGCTGACTCTAGATTTGATTTTAGATTGGAGATGTTTGATATGAGTCTGGAAGGAGAGTTTACAGTCTAGCCAGACACCTAGGTACTGATAGATGTCCACATATTCTAGGTCGGAACCATCCAGGGTGGCGATGCTAGTCGGGCATGCGGGTGCAGGCAGCGAACGGTTGAAAAGCATGCATTTGGTTTTACTAGCGTTTAAGAGTAGTTGGAGGCCACGGAAGGAGTGTTGTATGGCATTGAAGCTCGTTTGGAGGTTAGATAGCACAGTGTCCAAGGAAGGGCCAGAAGTATACAGAATGGTGTCGTCTGCGTAGAGGTGGATCAGGGAATCGCCCGCAGCAAGAGCAACATCATTGATATATACAGAGAAAAGAGTCGGCCCGAGAATTGAACCCTGTGGCACCCACATAGAGACTGCCAGAGGACCGGACAACATGCCCTCCGATTTGACACACTGAACTCTGTCTGCAAAGTAGTTGGTGAACCAGGCAAGGCAGTCATTAGAAAAACCGAGGCTACTGAGTCTGCCGATAAGAATATGGCAGTTATGATATCGTTTAGTACCTTTGATTGTCCAACATCAGCATTTATTTATTTAATCTCCACCTAGAGTGAACTCTCCTCTCCTGTGCTGCTGCATTGCAGTCAGCGATGTTCTCTCGGTAGCTGTCCATGGTCCTGAAATCAAATCATCTGAGTTTGATTGGACACCAGCCTTATCTCCAGCTCCTTCCACTTCTGGAAACTATCTAGGTGGTCATGCGACTCCTCATGCGAGCTGAGGAGGTGGAACTGATTCTTCCAGTCCCTGCTTCCATCACTGACCAGTGCAGATTTGCACTTGTGTAAAAAACGTTTGCAGCAAAAACAGAAGTCTGCATCGTTTTGCTTGGAATAGACAAGCTTTGGTCTCTCCACTCTCTCTCTGTTCGCCATCCTCCTATTGTAGTGGGCCACCGAAAACTTTCGTTGCCCCTCATCTCTTGGGAAATTCCCCTCCTTATCCCGATGTGGCCCAGCCTGCACTAACATATCCCCTGAAGATTTATTCATATATTTTGGCCACTCACCGGGATCTTTTATGTTTTTTTGTCTGGGAGACGGATTTAGCAGCAGCACCACCACTGTCATCAGGGACGGAGAGTCTGAGTCCAAGATAGAAGGGTCTGCAATGTTTGGAGGTGTGGCTAGGCCTGGTACGACCACTTGTTCTTGTCCAGCCGGAGAGCTGTCATCATCAGTGGAAGTGTGTGGCTCAGATTCCCCCGGTTTGCCCTCGTCGCTGCTGGAATCAGCGAACGGGGGCTCATCGTTCTCGGCGAATGATTTGCCTGTCCTCGTAGGCTTGTCATTCTCCACACAATCTGATGGATATTGCTGCACGCTGATACATTTCACCAGCGAATTTCTTTGGTTTACAAATTGTGCCTCTTTTCTTATTTTTTTTATATTTTATATTCCCTATAATTATATCCACTAGTAGTAGCTAGCTAACATTAACAGGCTAGGTTAGGCTTCTGCCTTAATCACTAATCGTCTTCATCACACACAAACGTAAAAAAAAAAAATACAATTATTTATTTGGCATATTCATTTTTATTAATTTTTCACAATTGGCTAGTCCCATGTAAACACACATCACCATAGCGACCAAGGATAGTGGGAGTGAACTTCGGGAGAAGAGGGAATGGGGTGGGGGCGGGAACTGCAGCAACGCTATGAGCTGGTGGCTGGGGTACCGCAGGCGGTGTAGTAACCAATCAGGGGCGCCGCTGGGCAGCAGCCAATTGTCTAATTGCTGCCTCAAATTCAAGTGCTGCCATAGGCGACGGCCTAATCTTGCCTAATGGGAGCGCCGGCCCTGCCTCTCTATTCTTTTCAAGTTTACTTCTTTAGCCCAGCACCTAAGTTTTTAAGGATGTGCATATGACCATTTCTTTACATCTGTACATCCCCATAACATGGCCAGTAGTCTAAAGATGCTGGCTGGAATTGTGTAGCAATTACAACTTACACTAACTATGTACAGTCTGAGTATAGGCTGAGATCCATGAATGGCCAAGGATACCATGGATGTTCTTTCCCCTTCTCTCTCTCTGTGTGTGTATGCCATTTGGGACACATCTGTAACGGCTTTCTTCTGTGGGCGAAGGGGAGGACCAAAGTGCAGCGTTGTTAGTGTTCATCATGTTTAATAAAGACGATAAACGTGAACACTACAAAATACAAAACAACAAATGTGAAAAAAAAACGAAACAGTTCTGTCTGGTGTAGATACACGAAGACAACCACCCACAAAACCCAACACAAAACAGGCTACCTAAATATGGTTCCCAATCAGAAACAATGACTAACACCTGCATCTGATTGAGAACCATATCAGGCCCAAACATAGAAATGGGGAAACTAGACACACAACATAGAATGCCCACTCAGCTCACATCCTGACCAACACTAAAACAAAGAAAACACAAAAGAACTATGGTCAGAACGTGACAACATCACTGATATATCATATATCACACAGGCTTTCCTCCATGTACAGTTTACAACAGTTGTTATACAGCACACTTGCTTAGGGTTGCAAAATTCCGGTAACTTCAAGAAATTATTCCATCCTGAATCCAGGAATCTTCCAACTTAGAATTTTGAAAAACATGGGAATTTTGTGAAAGTTACCTGAGTTTTACAATCATAGGCTTGCATAAAGGAAACAGTGAGAGGTAGCTGAATAAACCAGATGTCTTGTACAATAAAGCAACTGTCAATTAGAGCTAAGCCCATACGGCTAGCTAGCATGTACATGTTACCTCAACTGACTCTGTACTGGTAACCCCCTGTGAATAGTCTCGCTATTGTCATTTTACTGCTGCTATTTAATTACTTGTTACTTTTGTTTCTTATTCTTACTCATATATATATTTTTTAACTGCATTGTTGGTTAGGGGCTCGTAAGCATTTCACTGTAAGGTCTACACCGTTTGTATTCGGCGCATGTAACTAATAACATTTTGATTTGATTTGAGCAGGCCTGCATTGGACCACACTGAGTAAACTGTAAATCTATAAAGTGCTCCAAAATCCCACAATGCAGTTCATTACGAGAGTCCTTAACAACATTAGGTTACATTTTGAAGATGTGCTTGAACATGTTCTTTCAAAGTTAACAGTGAACATCATCGTCTTCTCCTGGTCTCTGTGTGTCCATCTTCAGTACATGTAGTGTTATGACCCATCCTTCAACAGGGCTTTATTCAAACAAGCATAAACAATACAAATGTCTAGGTCCCTCCAAGTGCATCTGTCTATCTGGTGTTCCTATTGTGCTACTCTCACACAAATGCACAGTACCACTCCTAACTACCCCTCCTCTCTTGTCAGGCCTGTGTGTGTGTGTGTGTGTGTGTGTGTGTGTGTGTGTGTGTGTGTGCGCAGCAGAGGCTGAGAGACAGGCTGTCAGGCTGCAGTTAGGAGGGTTGGTGGAGTGAAGGGCCTTTTGACAAGTGTGTGTTCTAAAGGTTTAAACTGACAGGGGGTTGGAAGAAGGGAGGACGGATGAGGGAGGAGAGGGAAGGAGGCTGAGGGAGGAGGAGGAGGAGGGGTGAAGCTTCAATGGTGATTGACAGCATCAACTCGGGTAATTCACTGTCTTTCCTCATCTTTCTCTGACTGCTGTAGTCATCTATACGTTACTTCCACCGCGCTTTCATCCCACGTTTTCTTTGTACGCTCCACAAAAGAGAGAATTAGAATGAAATATGGCTAATCTTCTCCAAGACGCACACATTACCACAATGTTTAGAATTCAATGTTCAGATAATTGTGGCCTTTCTGTTCTCACTCAGCCTTATTAGCCTTCAGTGTCTGACAAGTCAGGGTGATTTGTTTTATTCTCTACTTCTTGTTCTCTCTCCCTCACTTGTTGCCTTTTATAATTCCTAGTCTCTCTCAGCCTTGTTAGTTCCTCTCTCTCCCCAACTCTCCTCTCCCTTGGCTCCTGAATAACAAATAAAATAATAGTAATAGGTTGGCAAACTTGAAAGCAGCTTGGGCTCCGCTCCACCTTCTGAAGAGCGTTAAATGTGTTGCGGGGGCGCTAAAGGGCTAATTTCACACTTGTTTTTTTCTTTGTCTTTTAATTATCCCCTTTTAAAATATTCATAGCTATCTGTATTTACAATGTAATTATAGCATGGTTTTGAGTGATATTGACTGCTTCAGGACAGCTGGAATGCTTGCTCAAAGCTTAATCTTGAAATGGGTCAGATAATATAAAGCTGTTTTGAATGCAGGCACAGCCAAACATAAGAAAACTTTTTTATCTCTTTCTTTCTCTCTCTCTCTTCTATCTCTCACCTGACTGACTGACTGAGAGATAGAGGCTGTGATAGAAATAGCATGCATGGTCAACAACTCCATTGTTCAGCACCTCCCATGGTCCAGATTTTAGAGGGCCGTGAACTCTGTGTGCCAGAATTGTGCAAACACTGGCAAGCACATGCACTCGCTAGCACACACACACACACTCGCTAGCACCTAGCACACACACTCGCTAGCACACACACACACTTGCTAGCACACACACTCGCTAGCACAAACACACTCGCTAGCACACGCACTCGCTAGCACACACACACTCGCTAGCACAAACACACTCGCTAGCACAAACACACTCGCTAGCACAAACACACGTGCACACACACACACTCTCCCTCTCTGTGCCAGCCTCTGCAGCTAGCGGAGCCCCTGGTACCTGTGAAAAGCTTGTCACTCCCGCCAAAGCTACAGCCTGTGTGTGTGTGTGCACCTAGCAGTCACCTTGCAGCGAAGCAGAAATAGCGCAGCTCTCTTTCCCTGCCTCGGTGTAAAGGTACATAAAGCACAGAATGACAGGTGGAAATGCAATTGACCTTGGCTGGGTGGCTGGGCTGGGTGGAGGGGGGTGGAGGATGAGGATGCAGGTTGCAGAGTAAATTCCATTGTTCAGAGAATGGAAAACATAGCCTGGTATAAAAAGCAGAAGTATATGGGCATTTCTAGAGGAAAGCTGAATGATAGCTAGATTACATTTCCTTTCTCCAAGGGATTTAGGGTGATTGGCATTTGTATAGTTTTTCAGGACATTGCGTGAGAGTCTGTAACATATCTAATAGCATGGTCTTTCCATTGTCAGAATTATGTCAGGACATATGTGCAATTACTTTGTCCAAGAACTCAACAGTTCACTGGTAGGGTTTTGATCAATATTAAATAATTGTAGCTGAATAATCCTGGCTCTTAACCAGCATGATGACACTGATACAAAAAGTAATATGACTGATGGTAAAGAGCAAGGTAAGGGAAGAGCTGTAGAGAGAGACTGAGTTAGTGAGTGTGATGGGAGAAAGATAGAGAGAGAAACAGAGAGAGAGAGAGAGAGACTGGGTTAGTGAGTGTGATGGGAGAAAGATAGAGAGAGAAACAGAGAGAGAGAGAGAGACTGGGTTAGTGAGTGTGATGGGAGAAAGAGAGAGAGAGAGAGAGAGAGAGAGAGAGAGAGAGAGAGAGAGAGAGAGAGAGAGAGAGAGAGAGAGAGAGAGAGAGAGAGAGAGAGAGAGAGAGAGAGAGAGAGAGAGAGAGAGAGAGAGAGAGAGAGAGAGAGAGAGAGAGAGAGAGAGAGAGAGAGAGAGAGAGAGAGAGACTGAGTGTGATAGAGAGAGACTGAGTGTGATAGAGAGAGACTGAGTGTGATAGAGAGAGGGAAACAGAGAGAGACAAACAACAAGAGTGTGGTTAAAATTGGCAAAAAAACACATTTCTTGAGACTGGGATGCAGCTTAAGCCCAACCTCTACATACAGTACATATCAACAAATTGGTGAGGGCACCAGAACAGTCTGCAGCACCCGGTCTCACCATACAATAATCAGAAGTCAAATGTCTAATGTTTGCTGATGATATGGTGCATCTGTTCCCATTCAAGAATGGCCTACAGCAGCACCTAGATCTTCTGCACTGATTCTGCCAGACCTGACTGTAAATCTTATTAAGACAAAAATAATGATGTTCCATAAAGGTCCAGTTGCCAGGACCAAAAATACAAATTCCATCTAGACACCGTTGCCCTAGAGCACAGAAAAAAACGATACATACATTGGCCTAAACATCAGCTCCACAGGTAACTTCCACAAATCTGGGAATGATTTGAGAGACAAGGCAAGAAGACCATAAAATGCCATAAAAAGGAACATAAAATTCAAAATACCAATAAGGATCTGGCTAAAAATACTTGAATCAGTTATAGAACCCATTGCTCTTTATGATTGTGAGGTCTGGGGTCTGCTTACCAACCAAGAATTCACAAAATGGGACATACACCAAATTGAGACTCTTCATGCAGAATACTTGAAAAATATCCTCAGTGTAAAACGTAAAACACCAAATAATGCATGCAGAGCAGAATTAGGCCGATACCCGCTAATTATCAAAATCCGGAAGGGTGCCGTTCAATTCTACAACCACCTAAAAGGAAATGATTCCAAAAGATTCCAGATGAACCTGGAGAAGAGTACCAGAAGAAAGATCCTGGGGCTCTGTTCAAAAACACAAACAGACCCCATAGAGCCCCAGGACAGCAACACAATTAAACCCAACCAAATCATGAGAAAACAAAAAGAGAATTACTTGACACATTGGAAAGAATTAACAATCAAAAAAACAGATCAAACTAGAATACTATTTGGCCCTAAACAGAGAGTACACAGTGGCAGAATAACTGTGACTGACTCAAATTTAAGGAAAGCTTTGACTATGTACAGACTCAGTGAGCATAGCCTTGCTATGCTTGTGCTTCTAATTCCGACAGTGCAGTAATATCTAACAAGTCATCTAAAAATTCCATAACAACAACCTAATACACACAAATCTAAAGGGATGGATTAAGAATATGTACATATACATTTAGGGATGAGCGACGACCGAGCAGCATAAGCAAGATGGAATAGATGGTATAAGATACAGTATATACATTTCAAGTCAGAATGTTACATACACCTTAGCCAAATACCTTTAAACTCAGTTTTCACAATTCCTGACATTTAAAAATTCCCTGTCTTAGGTCAGTTAGGATCACCACTTTATTTTAAGAATGTGAAATGTCAGAACAATAGTAGAGAGAATGATTTATTTAAGCTTTTATTTCTTTCATCACATTCCCAGTGGGTCAGAAGTTTACATACACTCAATTAGTATTTGGTAGCATTGCCTTTAAATTGTTTAACTTCCACAAGCTTCCCACAATAAGTTGGGTGAATTTTGGCCCATTCCTCCTGACAGAGCTGGTGTAACTGAGTCAGGTTTGTAGGCCTCCTTGCTCGCACATGCTTTTTTCAGTTCTTTCCACACATTTTCTATAGGATTGAGGTCAGGGCTTTGTGATGGCCACTCCAATACCTTGACTTTGTTGTCCTTGAGCCATTTTGCCACAACTTTGGAAGTATGCTTGGGGTCATTGTTAATTTGGAAGACCCATTTGCGACCAAGCTTCAACTTCCTGACTGATGTCTTGAGATGTTGCTTCAATATATCCTCAATTTCCCTGCCTCATGAAGCCATCTATTTTGTGAAGTGCACCAGTCCCTCCTGCAGCAAAGCACCCCCACAACATGATGCTACCACCCTCATGCTTCAGGGTTGGGATGGTGTTCTTCATCCTCCCCCTTGTTCCTCCAAACTTAACAATGGTCATTAGGGCCGAACAGTTTTATTTTTGTTTCATCAGACCAGAGGACATGTCTCCAAAAAGTATGCCCAATTGTTCAGTTTTTGATTTGTTAAAAAAGTTTGAAATATCCAATAAATGTCGTTCCACTTCATGATTGTGTCCCACTTGTTGTTGATTCTTCACAAAAAAATACAGTTTTATATCTTTATGTTTGAAGCCTGGAATGTGGCAAAAGGTCGCAAAGTTCAAGGGGGCCGAATACTTTCGCAAGGCACTGTATATCTCTCTGGTCACCCCCAAAACCAATTATTTCTTTGGCCGCCTCTCCTTCCAGTTCTCTGCTGCCAATGACTGGAACGAACTACAAAAATCTCTGAAACTGGAAACACTTATCTCCCTCACTAGCTTTAAGCACCAACTGTCAGAGCAGCTCACATATTACTGCACCTGTACATAGCCCACCTATAATTTAGCCCAAACAACTACCTCACCTCATTTGCTCACATCGTATATAGACTTGTTTATACTGTATTATTGACTGTATGTTTGTTTTACTCCATGTGTAACTCTGTGTCGTTGTATGTGTCGAACTGGGCCAGGTCGCAATTGTAAATGACAACTTGTTCTCAACTTGTCTACCTGGTTAAATAAAGGTGAAATAAATAAAAATAAATAAATAAATATGTCGCTATAGGTCTCGTTTTACTGTAGATGCAGATATTTTTGTACCTGTTTCGTCCAGCATCTTCGCAAGGTTCATTGCTGTTTTTCTGAGATTGATTTGCACTTTTCGCACCAAAGTAAGTTCATCTCTAGTAGAGACAAAGCCTCTCCTTCCTGAGCGGTATGACGGCTGCGTGGTCCCATGGTGTTTATACTTGCATACTATTGTTTGTACAGATGAACGCGGTACCTTCAGGCATTTGGAAATTGCTCCCAAGGATGAACCAGACTTGTGGAGGTCTAATTAACTCAAATTATGTCAATTAGCCTATCAGAAGCTTCTATAGCCATGACATCATTTTTTGGAATTTTCCAAGCTGTTTTAAGGCACAGTCAACTTAGTGTAAACTTCTGAACCACTGGAATTGTCTGTATGTCTGTAAACAATTGTTGTAAAAATGACTTGTGTCATGGAGAAGTAGATGTCCTAACCAACTTGCCAAAACTATGGTTTGTTAACAAGAAATGTGTGGAGTGGTTGAAAAACTAGTTTTAATGACTCCAACCTAAGTGCATGTAAACTTCTGACTTCAACTGTACATGTTAGATGAGTAATGTAAGATATGTAAACATTATTAAAGTTGCATTATTTAAAGTGACTAGTGATCCATTTACTAAAGTGGCCAATGATTTGAGTCTGTATGTAGGCAGCAGCGGTGTTAGTGATGGCTGTTTAACAGTCTGATGGCCTTGAGATAGAAGCTGTTTTTCAGTCTCTCCAACTTTGATGCACTGGTACTGACCTCGCCTTCTGGATGGTAGCGGGGTAAACAGGCAGTGGCTCGGGTGGTTGTTGTCCTTGATATTTATGGATGGCCTTCCTGTGACATTCGGTGCTGTTGTTGTCCTGGATGCATTGTGCAGACCGAACCACCTTCTGGAGAGCCTTGCAGTTGAGGTGCAGTTGCCATTCCAGGGGGGGATACAGCCTTACAGGATGCTCTGAGTTGTGCATCCGTAAAATTTTGTCAGAGTTTTACGTGACAAGCCAAATTTCTTCAGCCTCCTGATGTTGAAGAGGCGTTATTGCGCCTTCTTCACCACAATATCTGTGTGAGTGGACCATTTCAGTTTGTCTGTGATGTGTACACCAAGGAACTTAATACTTTCCACCTTCTCCACTACTATCCCGTCGATGTGGATAGGGGAGTGCTCTCTCTGCTGTTACCTGAAGTCCACGATCATCTCCTTTGATTTTTTTTTATTTGAGTGAGAGGTTGTTTTTCTGACACCACACCCCGAGTGCCCTCACCTCCTCCCTGTTGTGTCATCTGCAAACTTGATAATTGAGTTGGAGGCGTAAATGGCCGTGCAGTCATGGTTGAACAGGGAGTACAGGAGAGGGCTGAGCACCCTTGTGGGGCCCCAGTGTTGTGAATCAGAGAAGTGGAGATGTTGTTTCCTACCTTCACCACCTGGGGGAGGTCCGTCAGAAAGTCCAGGAACCAATTGCACAGGGCAGGGTTGTGACCCAGGGCCTCTTGCTTGATGATGAGCTTGGAGGGTAATATGATGTTGAATGCTGAGCTGCAGTAAATGAACAGCATTCTTACATAGGTATTCCTCTTGTCCAGTTGGGTTAGGACAGTGTGCAGTGTGATGGCGATTGCATCGTCTATGGACCTGCTGTGGCGATATACAAACTGAAGTGGGTCTAGGATATAGTGGAGGTAATTTGATCCTTGACTAGTCTCTCATAACACTTCATGATGACAGAAGTGAGTGCTACGGGGCGATAGTCATTTAGTTCAGTTATATTTGCCTGCTTGGGTACATGAACAATGGTGGACATCTTGAAGCATGTGTGGGGAGATATTGAATATGTTTGTAAACACACCAGCCAGCTGGTCTGCACATGCTATGAGGACGTGACTAGGGATGCCATCTGGGCCAGCAGCCTTGCGAGGGTTAACATGTTTAAATGTCTTAGAGAGGGGGGCCCGCAGTCCTTGTCACGTCGGTGGCACTGTATTATCCTCGGAGTGGGCAAAGAACTTGTTTAGTTTGTCTGGAAGCAAGACATCGGTGTCCGTGACATGGCTGGTTTTCTTTTAGTAGTCCATAATTGCCTGTAGACCCTGCCACGTATGTCTCATGTCTGAGCCATTGAATTGTGACTCCATTTTTTCCCTACACTGACATTTCGCTTGTTTGATTGCCTTGCCGAGGGAATAACTACACTGTTTATATTCGGCCATATTCCCAGTCATCTTTCTATTGTTGAATGTGGTGGTTCGCGCTTACAGTTTTGCACGAATGCAGCCATCTATCCACGGTTTCTGTTTAGGGTAGGTTTTAAAAGTCACATTGGGTACAACATCTTCAATGCACTTCATTATAAACTCACTTACAGAGTCAGCGTGTAAATCGATGTTGTTCTCTGAGGCTGCCCGGAACATTTCCCAGTACACATGATCAAAACAATCTCGAAGCATAGATTCCGATTGGCGTTGTATGGCTCTAGTCACGGGTACATCCGATAGGAGCAAAATAGAGTCGTGGTCGAATTTGCCGAAGGGAGGGCGGGGGAAGGAGGGCCTTGTATGCATCGCAGAAGTGCAGTGGGCCAGTGTATTGCCCGCGCCAGTGCTGCAATAAATATGCTGATAGAATTTAGGTAGTCTTTTTCTCAAATTTGGAGATGTATGGTTTCCAGTTTACATGGAGTCCAGTGAAGTTTCTTGAGGGCAGTCATGGTATCTACACGAGGGGGGATATGCAGCTGTGACGATAACCAACAAGAATTCTCTTGGGAGATAATATGGTCGTCATTTGATTGTAAGGAATTCTAGGTCAGGTGAACAGAAGGACTTGAGTTCCTGTATGTTTTTATGATTACACCATGAGCTGTTCATCATGAAGCATACACCCCTGCCCTTCTTCTTCCCAGAGAGATGTTTATTTCTGTTGGCGCAATGCATGAAGAAACCCTGTGGCTGTGCTGACTCCGACAACATATCCAGAGAGAGCCATGCTTCCGCGGAACAGAGAATGTTACAATCTCTGATGTCTCTCTGGAAGGCAACCCATGCCCTAATTCCATCCACATTGCTGTCTAGAGACTGAACATTGGCGAGCAATATACTCGTAAGCGGTGTGTGGTGTGCACTCCTTCGAAGTTTGACCAGGAGGCCACTCCGTCTACCTCTTCTGCGGCGACGTTGCGTTGGGTCGGCCTCAGGGATTAGATCCAATGTCCTGGGTGGTGGTCCGAAAATGTAAGGATCCCCTTAGGGAAAGTCGTAATGTTGGTAAATTGATGTCACTCTTATATCCAATAGCTCTTCCCGTCTGTATGTAATAACACTTCAGATTTTCTGGGCTAACAATGTAAGAAATAATACATAAAAAAAACAAAATACCGCATAGTTTCCTAAGTACTGTCTATCGGTGCCATCTTAAATGAAATACAACCCATATTTATGTTTATTTATTTTCCCTTTTGTACTTTAACTATTTGCACTTTGCTACAACACTGTATATAGACAAATTTCTTTATTCTTTTGGAACTTTTGTTCATGATCTATTACACTTGTTTGGCAATGTAAACATATGTTTCCCATGCCAATAAAGCCCTTTCAATTGAATTGAGAGAGAGAAAGAGACTGAGTTAGTGAGTGTGATAGCGGGAAAGATAGAGAGAGAGAAACAAAGAGAGTGAGAGAGAGAGAGAAACAGAGAGATAAACTAAGAGAGAGAAACAGAGAGAAACTCAGAGAGAGAGAGAGAGAGAGAGAGAGAGAAACAGAGAGAGCGAGAAACAGAGAGAGAGAGAAACAGAGAGAGAGAGACAGAGAGAGAATACGTTGGTGAGTGAGAGAATGGATGACAAAGAGGCACCACCGTCGCAAAGTCAACTGTACTTCATCCCCTGCTGTTACTGGTCATTTCCCTGAGTCACCGGTGCTTTATCACACACACCGCTGCAGCTGCCCTCTGTGGTCACTCCCACAGCCACGCCCACACCCATGCAAATAGACACGGGTATCACGCTGAGGTTCAAGCTGTTTACATGCCCCCCTCCTTTGTTCTATCGCTCTCATGCTAAGAGACATTATCCCCCCCCTGGCAAGGTGAACACTATGCTGATATAAGGACGTTTGTAATGGGGAGTGTGAAAAATAGAGAGCGAGACAGGGGAAAGAGAATTCTAAGTGACCGTTGAGTCACGGTAATCTCCTTTAATTCAGTCTGGACACGCGTTAGTAGTACCCAACTTGCTAATGTTCATCATGTACTAATGGTCTGGTAGTCAGGGCTCTATTGTCCCTCTAACCCAGGCAATTCCAGTCCTCAAGGGCCTGATTGGTGTCACAGTTTTTCCTCAGCCCCAGCTAACACACCTGACTCCAACAATCACCTATTCACGATCTTCGGTTGAGAATGCAGTTTGATTAATCAGATATGTTTGCTTGGGATGGAGAAAAATATGTGACACCAATTAGGCCCTCGAGGACTGGAGTTGACCACCCCTGGTCTAACCTCTCTGACATCAATGCAAATGCGATTGAAAATCACATCAAACACTTATCATCAAAACAGTATGTCCTTTTAAAACCCACCTCACTGGGATTGATCAATCTGAAGAAAGAAGTTCAACAACAGGTTTTAACTGAGTGGAAAACATATATACACGCTACCGTTAAAACCTAGGGGTCACTTCGAAATGTCCTTGTTTTTTAGAGAAAAGCACATTTTTTGTCCATTAAAATAACATCAAATTGATCAGAAATACAGTGTAGAGATTATTAATGTTGTAAATGACTATTGTTGCTGGAAACGGCTGATTTTTTATAGAATATCTCGATCGGCATACAGAGGCCCATTATCAGCAACCATCACTCTGTATGCTCTCGTTGGCTGGCCCTCGCTTCATATCCGTCACCAAACCCACTGGCTCCAGGTCATCTATAAGTCTTCGCTAGGTAAAGCCCCGCATTATCACAGCTCACTGGTCACCATAGCAGCACCCAGCCGTAGCACGTGCTCCAGCTGGTTTATCTCACTGGTCATCCCCAAAGCCAACACCTCCTTTGGCCGCCTTTCCTTCCAGTTCTCTGTTGCCAATGACTGGAACGTTTTGCAAAAATCACTGAAGCTGGAGGCTTACATCTCCCTCACTAACTTTAAGCATCATCTGTCAGAGCAGTTTACTGATAATTGCACCTGTACATAGCCCATCTGTAAATAGCCCACCAAACTACCTCATCCCCATATTGTTATTTATGTTTTTGCTCATTTGCACCCCAGTGTCTCTGCTTGCAAATTAATCTTCTGCACATCTATCACTCCAGTGTTTAATTGTTCAATTGTAATTATTTTGCCACGATGGCCTATTTATTGCCATACCTCCCTAATCTTACTACATTCGCACACACTGAATATAAACTTTTCATTATGTTATTGACTGTACGTTTGTTTATCTCATGTGTAACTCTGTGTTGCTTGTGTCACACTGCTTTGCTCTATCTCGGCCAGGTCGCAGTTGTAAATGAGAACTTGTTCTCAACTGGCCTACCTGGTTAAATAAAGGTGAAATTAAAAAACTCAAACAAAAAACTAAAGTTGCCAAACATCTCTAAAACTAGCGTATAGGATTTGTTTCAAATTATCACTTTTATGCTCAACACAGCATTTCCATATGCATACTCGCTCTGGAATGGGAAAAATATAATTTCTATTGTATCCAGTTAAGGTAAATGATATATAAAATCATATAATATAAAATAATGCCATTGGACTTATAAGCATATATTGTCTACTAAATGAACAAGCCTACATCCTATGACATGGCACATAGCCCGATAACATACAGTATGCCAACTGACATTCTGTTCTTCTGAAATACATGTTCTTCATATCATGTTTTTTTTTAGACTTGACTAAAATATACAGTAGATTTATTGTGATGGTGTACATGAAATGGATTTATTAAACTTTTTAAATGTAGATGTTCCAAAGGCGCACATCAGTGCCTTGTATGTGGCTTGAATGAGTAGAGGCCTGGAGATGCTGAACATGTTTATGTTAATTACGGTCTATTACCATGAGACCAGCAATCTTTTGCATGACAATAACCGGCTGAAAAAAGGTCATGACCTAGGAGAGACTCTCCAATGCATCCCAAATGGAACCCTATTCACTATATAGTGCACTACTTTTGACCAGGACGCATTGGACTCTAGCCAAAAATAGTGCACTATATAGGGAATATGGTGCCATTTGCCATGCATGCCCAGGCTTTCTGGCAGGCTAGAGGAGGTGTTTTTTATCTTGGACAGAGAGACAGGTGTGAAAGGGACATATGTGAGGCTGATTGGTCACCAGGAGGGTTTGGTTTAATGTGGCCACTATCATAGCTGCTGGACGGCACATTAATCCAGCATGGCCCTGGAGGAGAGCTAAGACGGTGACAGGGACACTTCATCCTGACACAGGACACAGGACAGCCAAATACTGACATGACAGACTCACACCCTGCCCGTCTTCTGTTCTGTTCCCTTCTCTCCTCAACACCCACTGCCGTATCCTTCCTCACTCCTCTCCCCTCTTCCTTGGAATGGGGTGATTGATTGATTGATTGATTCAGGTCCGACATGCCTGAGATAATTTGGGGACAGAGTAAGGACGTTGTTAAGTGAACAAGCAGAGGTCAGCCCAGGCAAGACAGGGGAAATAGGGATTTAGGACCGGGATTAAAAGGAACAGGATGTTAACCATGAAGCCCCAATGTTTTACAGACAGTACCAAGTGCCTGTGTGAGTTAAGTGATAATGCCCGGCATGGGAGTTGTTAGGCACAAGACGATGTCGAGGGCCGGCACACTGTTCCAATCTATCCTCCGAACACCGGCTTCGAGGGCGTTATCACTTTTATACAACGGGTTACCAACATATTCAAATAAGGGATGACATATTTTCATGAAAACCTTTATTTTGATTAATTTAATCGTACTATGTAATCCTTCCAGGAGATATAGTCTGACACGTCTAGGGTTGCTACCCAAGCCGGCTGGTCATTCATTCTAATGGTTACAGTAGGTTGCCTGAGACGCGACCCAGTCGTGGAGTCTTTTTTTTCCTATATCTATTGGCGCGACCCAGTCATTCGTTCATAATTTTCCATTGCCTTGCTTGCTGGCAACATTGTTATCTCTTGCTTGCTAGGTAGCCAACTATGGCTAACACAGTCATGTCAAACAGTGCATCCAGAATAACAGTAAAGTAGCTGCATTTACGCTTGTTTAAGCAGTTTTCGAATTACAGTTATTTGGATACACCCATAACAATGAACTAATAATGCACAATTTCACCTGGCATAGAAAATGTGCTCTCTTGTCAGGACACTGTTCAAAGGAGCTACCCAACTACACAGCTAACACAATCACATCAAACTGAAGTTGGAAAGACCGCAAACTAGCTGCATTTTGTTTCTATTGACATTTATTTTTATATATCCATAAGTATTATGCTGATTCATGATTTTGACTGGTTGAGAAAAGATGTCACTCGTCCAGTCACGTTAATTCTCAAGGGGACAGTGGAGATTGAATTTCAATATTGAAACAATGTTGCAAATGTTGGAGAAACAGACAGCAAGTTCTATACAAATGGGGATATATTGATCCTCTCTGTGACAATCAGAAGCTAAACTGCATCCAATAATATTCGAGGATCTTTTCTCTTTTTGAAAAGATGAAAAGTAAATATGTTTGTTTAAACCCAGGCAGCTTTTATGGAAGCACTTCTATTGTTGGGTTGTACAACGGATGAGTATCCCGCAGTGGACGTTTACTGCGTCAGCAGAGGCTCTGTCTGCGTGGAAAGGTAACTTTTGAAGTGCCATGCTTAGATTCATAACGATGTCTAAGATGTAATTATTTTTGTCTCACCTAGAGCGACAGAACGTCCAGGACATTGGTGATTTTATCAATGTAATCAGATTGAAAATATTAGGTTATATTATTGACAGGCTATATAGGCTATATAATCAGGCTATATAATCAGTTCACTAACCAGATGTGTTAAAAATAGTTTAATATCAAATCAAACACACTTTGTCACTTGCGCCGAATACAACAAGTGTAGACTTTACCGTGAAATGCTTCCTTACAAGCCCTTAACCAACAGTGCAGTTCAAGACGTTAAGAAAGTATTTACCAAGTAGACTAAAATAAAAAGTAACACAATAAGAATAAGAATAACAATGCTATATACAGGGGGCACCGGTACCGAGTCAGTGTGCGGGGTTAGTTGAGGTAATTTGTACATGTAGGTGGGGGTGAAGTGACTATGTGTTACGACTTCTATGAATGGTGAGTGGAGGAGTCAAGCGCAGAGAGCAGGTAGTTCCATACGTGGATCTTTTATTCCAAAGACAGCGGAGACACGTACATGCAAAACACAAGGGCGCATGAAACAACCCGTCCAAAATACACAGGACTAAAACTGTCCGGAAAAATATAGATCACACTAATCCACTAACACCAATAAACATAGAACAAGCCCACACAATACCCAGCGGGCCTAGTGCCCTTAAATAGCCTACAAACAAAACTACCTCAAAACAGGTGTAACCAATAGACCCAATTTACAGAAACAAAAGGAAAGGGAATCGATGGCAGCTAATAGGCCGGCGACGACGACCGCCGAGCGCCGCCCGAACAGGAAGAGGCACCATCTTCGGCGGGATTTGTGACACTATGCATAGATAATAAACAGCGAGTTGCAGCAGTGTACAAAAGGGGGGGTCAATGTAAAATGTCCGGTGGCGATTTTATTAATTGTTCATCCGTCCTATGGCTTGAGGAGCCTTTTGGTCCTAGACTTGGCGCTCCGGTACCGCTTGCCATGCAGTAGCAGAGAAAACAGTCTATAACTTGGGTGACTATAGGTCCTGGATGGCTGGAAGCTTGGCCCCAGTGATGTACTGGGCCTTTCGCACTACCCTCTGTAGCGACTTCCAGATGCTTCCAGATGCCGAACAGTTTCCATACAAGGCTGTGATGCAAACGGTTAGGATGCTCTTGATGGTGCAGCTGTAGAATCTTTTGAGGATCTGAGGACCATGACAAATCTATTCAGTCTCCTGAGAGGGAATAGGTTTTGACTTGGCCTCTTCATGACTGTCTTGGTGTGCTTGGACCATGTTAGTTTGTTGGTGATGTTGGCACCAAGGAACTTCAAGCTCTCAACATGATCCACTGCAGCCCCGTCGATGAGAATGGTGGCGTGCTCGGTCCTCTTTATCCTCTAGTCCACAATCATCTCCTTTGTCTTGATCACGTTGAGGTCGAGGTTGTTGTCCTGGCACCACACGGCCAGGTCTCTGACCTCCTCCCTGTATGCTGTCTCATCGTTGTAGGTGATCAGGTCTACCACTTGTGTCGTTGGCAAACTTCATGATGGTGTTGGAGATGTGCTTGGCCATGCAGTCATGAGTGACCAGGGAGCACATGAGGGGACTGAGCACGTACCCCTGAGGGCCCCTATGTTGCGGATGTGTTCTTACCTACCCTAACCACCTAGGGGCAGCCCATCAAGAGGTCTAGGATCCAGTTTCAGAGGGAGGTGTTTAGTCCCATGGTCTTTTGCTTATTGATAAGCTTTGATAGCACTATGGTGTTGAACGCTGAGCTGTATTCAATGAATAGCACTCTCACAAAAGTTGGCGTGCCAGTGCACGGTGGTGTTGGTATGGTGTTGTGGACCTTTACAGCAAAAAAAACTACATTTAAAATGCAAAAGAGGAAAAGAGGGGCATGAGTCACCCACCAAGTCTACTTTTTCCATGGATATTTTTTGCTGCTCTTGACTGATTCAAGCAGTCCTTTGTCCTTTTCAACAGCCAAAGACATTTCCTTACACGACAGGGCAACCACCACCTGCTCCAGGTCAGTGAAGGAGAGCTCCTCATAGAGGCCGATTGGTTTCAGTTTCAGTATTACATTTTCTGGTGAGAAATCAAATCACTTGTCAATGTATGTAATGACAGTGTCGTAGAACTTCAAAGTCCTGTTGCTGGACCTTTGTGTTGATAATTGTTTGTTCATCAGCTACTTGGTCTAGTATGCTTGGACTTCCTCGTAAACATGTGATGCTGAGCGTTGTTTCCTCCAGCTTTTTTTACGAGTTGTTCAAAAAAACACTGCACGTTGTGGAAAAAGCACAGATAAATCTCAGCAGCTTCTGTTTTTTCTTCATACTCAAAAATACTCTTCAGTGCCACAGGACAGGTCTCCCCAAGGGACCTGAAGTATGAAGTAAGAGCTGGCCAACTTTGCAGGAGATAATCGACAGCTGGATGAAGAGCGAGCCATCGTGTGCAAACGTCACAGAATTTTACGCCACTCAATGTCAACAAAGGTAAAAAAATGCACGAAGTTCCTCTCTTCAGGAATCAGATACTGAGAAGTGGCTGTAGGTCTTTAAAACAATTGTCTCAATATCCACTGACAGCTGATCGCAGGCGTGCTTGCAGGCATTATGAGCTATGTGAGTTGGGCAATTAGCTTTCAGAATGTGATTGTTGGCACTGCTCAATAACTGCTGAACGGAGTGGTGTTTTCCAGTTATCTGCTGCATAGGCTGCGATGTCATTTTTTATTTAAGAACAAATAAACTTGCATTGCACTTCAGACAGAGAAATATCTCACGCACACTCAAAACATTTTTCTATTTCCCTTGTTTGAGGCATCACTGGCAACTGAGAAATACACGGGCACATTTTTCTATTTCCCTTGTTTGAGGCATCACTGGCAACTGAGAAATACACGGGCACATTTTTCTATTTCCCTTGTTTGAGGCATCACTGGCAACTGAGAAATACACGGGCACATTTTTCTATTTCCCTTGTTTGAGGCATCACTGGCAACTGAGAAATACACGGGCACATTTTTCTATTTCCCTTGTTTGAGGCATCACTGGCAACTGAGAAATACACGGGCACATTTTTCTATTTCCCTTGTTTGAGGCATCACTGGCAACTGAGAAATACACGGGCACATTTTTCTATTTCCCTTGTTTGAGGCATCACTGGCAACTGAGAAATACACGGGCACATTTTTCTATTTCCCTTGTTTGAGGCATCACTGGCAACTGAGAAATACACGGGCACATTTTTCTATTTCCCTTGTTTGAGGCATCACTGGCAACTGAGAAATACACGGGCACATTTTTCTATTTCCCTTGTTTGAGGCATCACTGGCAACTGAGAAATACACGGGCACATTTTTCTATTTCCCTTGTTTGAGGCATCACTGGCAACTGAGAAATACACGGGCACATTTTTCTATTTCCCTTGTTTGAGGCATCACTGGCAACTGAGAAATACACGGGCACATTTTTCTATTTCCCTTGTTTGAGGCATCACTGGCAACTGAGAAATACACGGGCACATTTTTCTATTTCCCTTGTTTGAGGCATCACTGGCAACTGAGAAATACACGGGCACATTTTTCTATTTCCCTTGTTATATTCCAGGGTTAGATTGAACAGATATGTAAGTGGTTCAGCTATGAAATCAGCTGCCACATTTAAAAAGCAGGGATCCAAAAGATCAGGACCTGTAGGCTTTATTTACCACCTGCACTGAGAATGGCAAAAAGCTAAATGTTTGACCAGCTCTCACTGGTTCATCCACACAGGGTTGTACAGAGACAGAGAACACTGAATCAAACAGCCTACCAGATGATACAAAGTGCTCATTGAAACAATTCAGCATTTCAGTTTTGTCATTTACAGCAACAAAGTCCTTCAACACACATGGCGGTAATTCATTAACATTACTGTTACCAGACATAGACTTAATAGCCTTACAAAACTTTCTAGGGTCATTCAGATTATCAGTGGTAACAGACATAAAATATTCAGACTTGGCCTTCCTGGGAAGAAAATAACACTTGTTTCACAACTGCCTAAAAAATAAGCCAATCAGCATCAGAACATGATTTCCTTGCTTTAGCCCAGGCTAGATTACGGTCATGAATAATACAAGACAGCTCAGAAGAAAACCATGGATTATCCCGCCCTTTAACCCTGAACCTGCGTAATGGGGCATGTTTGTTTACTATTTGGGAAAAAACATCTTGATAGAATTTCCAGGCAGTTTCCACATCAGGGATAAACTCAATCTTGCTCCAATCAAAATAAAACAAATCATGAAGGAAAGCCTGCTTATTAAAACACTTCAAATTTCTCTTACGAATAAACGTGGGCTTGTCTTAGGAACCTTAATATTTCTAACAGCAACAACAGCACAATGGTCACTTAAATCATTACAAAAAATACAACTGCAGAATATTTACATCGGGGAAAAAAGTATTTAGTCAGCCACCAATTGTGCAAGTTCTCTCACTTAAAAAGATGAGAGAGGGGGCGGAGCTAGCATGTTGAAGTGAACGGCTGTGCGTGAGAGGCTCCTGCAACTTTTTTGCGAAATAATCTAATTTAACCTACTTTATGGCACTTTTTACAAAAAAAGTTTCTTTCTAATACAAGATTGTAACTTTCTATATGAAAATGCCGAGTAATAAGCGACCAAAGGACAATAAATCCACAGCGGAGGCCTACTCCCCACTAAACAACGAGACAGACATGGCGGGAGGCACATGCAACAACGTGACACTTACAGAATTTACCCGGGCTTTGGGGGAGCTACGTGTTGCTATAGCTGAGGATCTTAAGGCCACTATTGCTGAACTGAACACCAAAATCGAGAGCATCATTTGAACGGTCGCTTCGCATGGCCAGAGTATTGTGGACCTTGAGAAAGCTTCTGAATTCAACGCTGGTAGGATCGACGAGTTAGAGAAGCTATGCACGTCATTGCAGGATAGTGTGCAGAGGCTTTCTGTGAAAGTGGTGGACCTGGAGGGCCGATCCAGACGTAATAACCTTTGCGTTGTTGGTCTGGCAGAGGGGGTAGAGGCGGGCTCTCGCCCCACCGACTTCTTCGCCAAGCTATTGAACGATGCAATGGGATCGGATGTTTTGGATTCGGATCCCCAGCTGGACCGCGCACATCGCTCCCTTGTCCCAGTGCCAGGACCGGGCCAACGTCCTCGCCCAGTAATCATCTGTTGTCACAGTTTCAAGAGCAAGGATCTTATCCTGCGTGAAGCTCGAATGAGGGGCAACCTGTCACATAAAGGTCACCCATTCCGTGTCTATGAGGATTACGCGCACGATGTGGCAAAGTATCGTGCTGACTACAGAGATGTCATGACCAAACTCTACAAACTCCATCTTCGCCCAGCCTTACTCTTCCCTGCAAGACTAAGAATTACCCCGCCTTCCGGTGAGAAGATTTGGCTCTCCTCGGTTTTGGACGCAGAGAAGTTTATCCGGGGATATACACCAATCCCCCCGTACGGGTTAGAGTGCCTTGTCATTGCGTGTTAGCGTCTGCTCATGGACTCGAATCCATACTATACCATATTGGGTGAAACCGTATTAAACGGGCTCAACAAGGGCTTCCGAACATGTAAGACGCTGAGCAGACCAATGGATGGCGGTCAGAGCTCTCATTTAACGTTAAATTCACTTTCATCCCGGCTGTGCTCAGAGCGATGCATATGTTTTACTTCCAGGTTGGATCACTGACACCTTCGGACGGATATACTTATATTCCCCCACTTTTGTTTTGTTTCGTTATTTATTTTACAATCCTTACATTATTCTTACTACCATACCATTTATTTATTGCTTGCATGGGACTGGGGGTGATGGTTGGGAGGGGGCAGACACCTGGTTAGCAACATATAATTACTATTTGTACTTTATTACTATTTTCTCTTAGCATTTTAGTATTATGTATGTGTATATTTTAAATCAGTGTAGATTGTTATTCTGGGGTATGAATGTTTGTATGTGTATATGTGCATATGGATGTATATACATATTCTTTGAATATATATTTTTATATATGATATCTTTGTGTGGGTATGTATACATATACGTATGTATGTATATGTATGTGTGTGTGTATGTGTGTATGCATATGTGTATGTATATATATATGTGTATGTATATGTGTGTATGTATGTGTATGTGTGTGTATGTATATATATATATATATATATATATATATATATATATATATATATATATATATATATATATATATATATATATATATATATCTGTGTGTGTAGTGTATGTATGTGTGTATGTGTATGTATGTGTATATATATATATATATATATATATATATATATATATATATATATATATATATATATATATATATATGTATATATGTATATGTATATATGTATATATTTTTATTTATTTTTTATTAAACTTTTTTTTTATGGGGGGAACGTTTAATTTAACAAATCCTTGTTCCGATCTCCTGACCCACATTATGTAAAGGTATGGCTGCATATGTCGGTTGCGGATGGTTTATTTTTTGACCGGCAGTGCTTAGCAATATAATCTTCAGGCTATATCTTGCTTATCTCTGGGATTGACCCAGGATGACGCTTAAATGCGCAATATGTTTAAGTTGTAATTTATCCTGTTTAGGTTTATTAGATGCTAACTGAACACTTAATTCGCGGGAGCCTCCTCAGTTCATATGTTAGTAGAAGATCTAGGATAGTGAGAGGTGAACGTATAGTTGGGATTTTATTTTACCTCTTGTTCGAGGTCGCGTCGTGCTTTTTTGGCATCGGCCAGACAATGTGTTTATTATTTTTATTTTTCCTTTTTTTTCTCTCCTGTTTGTGCATGCCTGTTAAATGTGGGTTGATGGGGGGGTAAGTGTTGGGGAAATGAGGGGAACAGGGTGGGAAGTAAAGGTGCTTGCAGGGGTGGGTTGGATACTGCTCGGGTGTAGGTGCTACATATGCTGATCGTGATGGTTTGGTGCGCTTTCTTACCTTTTTATCAAGTTACATGGTATGCAGGCCACCATAGGAACTACAAACGAGAGGAGGGCGGGGCTTACATTCACTTCCTGGAATGTCAAGGGTTTAAACGAACCAATTAAGAGGGGCAAGGTCCTAGCCCACTTGAAAGCACTCTCGTCTGATATTATATTTTTGCAAGAAACCCATCTGAAGAATAACTCTCATAGCAGACTTAAGTGTAGGTGGATGGGGCAAGTGTATCACTCTAACTTCTCTGCCAAAACGAGAGGCACAGCGATTCTGGTACGGAAAGGAATTCCCTTTCTACATAAAACCACTATTGCGGATAAAGAGGGTCGGTATGTGATCGCAATAGGAGAAATCCACTCTACCTCAGTAACTCTACTAAATATCTATGGGCCAAACATTGATAACCCCTCTTTTTTCAAAAGAGTCCTTGCCCTGATTCCAGATATCTCCCATACTAACCTGGTTGGAGGGGAACTTAACTGTGTGCTAGGCCAATATTTGGATAGATCCTCTACCCGGCGAACCCCTACCTCCTATTCAAGCGAATTCCTGAATACCTACATAAAAAATGTGAACTTATTTGATATATGGAGGATCGCTAACCCTACGGGTAGGGAATACTCCTTTTACTCTCATGTTCACAAGGTTTACACTCGAATTGACTACTTTTTGTTGGATGCTAGACTACTCCCCTATACCTGTAATGTGAGGTATCATGATATTATAATCTCGGACCACAGTCCACTCACCTTCTCCCTGAGATTGGGTGACATTGTACCAAACGAGAGGGTCTGGAGGTTGAATCCTTAGCTCCTCACAGAACCAACATTCTGTGAATATCTTAAAGACCAAATTACATTTTTCTTTGATACCAACGACAACACAGAGACCTCCCCAGCATTATTGTGGGAAACACTGAAGGCTTATCTGAGAAGCTGTATCATCTCCTTTCAGGCTGCCAGGAGTAGGCAAAACAGAGGAAAACTGGAAGAACTGGAGGGACAAATTAACTTACTGGATAGGGAGAATGCTAGCCACCCATCTATGGAGAAACATAAAAAAATACCTCTTTAAAATTTGAATATAATCAGATTCTCTCAGCTAAAATTGCTAAATCTTTTCACAAATTACTCGCCAGACAACTTCAAAAAATGTGAGTGACCGAATGATTCACAGGGTTAAATCTGCATCTGGGGAATTACTCTCTTCCCCCAAAGACATCAATGACAGATTCCGGCAGTTTTATGAGACTCTGTATACATCTAAAGCGGATCCTAACCCCTTAATTATGCAAACATTTTTGGAGGACTGTAATCTTCCTGCCCTGAACCAGGAAGATTCTAACTTCCTGAATAAGGAAATATCTCTTGATGAAATTCGAGAAACAATTAAATCTCTAAAGAGTGGCAAGACCCCGGGCCCAGATGGATACCCTGGTGAATTCTATAAAACATTCAGCAACATGCTCTCTCCCTACCTGCACAAAATGTTGGTTCAGGCCAATAAGGATGGAGCTCTCCCTTCTACTTTGGACAAAGCGTTCATTACAGTTATACATAAGAAGGGTAAAGATCCAGAAGAGGTAGGGTCATACAGACCAATATCTCTCCTTAATACAGACCAAAAGATTTTAGCAAAAACTCTGGCTAACAGGCTTAGCACTTTAATTGGCAAATTGGTCCATTCGGATCAGACCGGCCCAACGTGGACCTTGCCGTCATATCTCTTGACGCCGAAAAGGCCTTTGACCAAGTTGAGTGGCCCTATCTATTCAAGGTCCTACAGAAATGTAATATTGGAGATGGGTTCATAAATTGGATCCAGCTTTTATATAGGAACCCCTGTGCCAAAATACTCACTAACCAATCATTGTCGCCCCGATTTAACCTTAACAGGTGGACAAGGCAGGGTTGTGCGCTGTCCCCTATGCTCTTCGCCCTAATTATCGAACCGCTCGCTCAGACGATTAGATCTCATGCAGCAATACACGGCTATAATACTAAAGATACTCTAAATAAGATCTCCCTATACGCAGATGACATCCTCCTCTATGTAACAGAACCCCAGGCTAGTATCCCAGCTATTCTTGATGTGATCAATTTGTTTGGTACCTTCTCAGGATACAGAATAAATTGGAGCAAGAGTGAATTAATGCCCATACGGTCGCAAAACACCTCCTGGCTAGAACATCTCCCATTTAAGTTATCTTCAGAAAAATGTACCTACCTAGGAATTGTAGTTACCAAACAATACTCCTTACTATTTAAAGATAATTTCCCCTCTCTGATACAAAAACTCAAAGCAAACATACTATTTTGGAGAACTCTCCCAATTTCTCTGCTCGGAAGAAGTAATGCCATTAAAATGGTCTTCCTCCCACAACTGCTCTACCTATATCAGAACATCCCAGTATTCATAAATCCTTTCATAAACAACTGGACTCGCTTATCAATCCTTTCATCTGGGATTATAAAACACACAGGATAAGTAAAAGACACCTCTGTAAATCCAAGATGGAAGGAGGATTGTCTCTCCCAAATTTTATATTTTATTACTGGGCCGCTAACCTCCGCGTTGTTACGTTTCTGCTGGATGACGCACTTCCGGCATCCAGCTGGTTTAGTATGGAGCGTGAGGAGTGTCACCCCTTCTCTATTGGCGCTGTGATTTTGTCGCCTGTCAATCTGGAGATGTCACTTTATTGTAACAATCCTATTATACATAGCACAGTCCGAATCTGGAAGCAAATTAAAGTCCACTTTGAGCTTAGACCAATGTCATTCATGCTCCCTGTCGCCAGGAATCCCTCCTTTGCCCCTTCTAACCTTGATGACACCTTTGAGCGATGGGGAGAGTTGGGGATATGTACCATAGGGGATTTATACATAGAAGGGACCTTTGCTTCCTTTGTGTTGCTGAGAGAAATGTATAATCTTCCCAGAATACATTTTTTCAGATACCTACAAATTAGAGACTACGTTAGAAAACACCTCCCAACATTTGGGAATACTAAACCTTCCATGTTTGACGGATGCATAAAAATATGCCCCACCTCAGATAAACTGATATGATGCTTTTCAATCTGTTAGCACACCTTCTACAGATGCCATCAAGGTAAAATGGGAGGAAGAACTAGGGACTGACATCTCGGTGGCAGACTGGGAAGAGAGCTTGGAATATATCCACACATGCTCCATTAATTCCAGACATTAATTCCAGACATCGTCTCATACAATTCAAGGTATTACACAGATTACACTATTCCAAAACTAAACTGCATAGGATATTTCTTGATACATCCCCTACATGTGATAAATGTCAGGCTGTGCAGGGTACACTACTCCACTGCTTTGCCCTATGCTCTAGCTTGCATGGTTATTGGTGTGGAATTTTTGGGATCCTGTCTGAAGTTTTGGAGACTTCAATAGATCCAGACCCGCTTCTGATAATCCTGGGAGTATCTGAGTCCCTAAACGGATTAACCAACCCCCAAAAACAACTAATCTCGTACGGTCTCATCTCGGCAAAAAAACAAATCTTGTTGTTTTGGAAAAGGAGGGAAGCGCCCTCTACCAAATTATGGCTCAGTGAATTGGCAAACACTGTACACTTAGAAATAATTAGATATATTCTTAACAATAAATTATCAACATTTGATCAAATCTGGCAGCCTTTCCTCTCCTACTTGGACGAGTCGGCGCTGTGAATTTGTACTTATTAACGCACTCTCAATTGTAATATTTTAATCTACCTTTGGGCAGCATGTGCTGGTCCTGGGGGGGGGGGGGGGGTTGAGGGAATAAGGGGGGGGGGAATAGGGGGGACATCTTCCCTCTTTCTTTCTACGTGTCCTTGTTTTGTATGTCGTGTTGTGTATTATTTGGTTTGCACCCAGAACTCTGGGTCTTGTTGTTCCTGTATGCTCTTTTATGTTTAGATAAGAATTGTATACCTGTCTTGTATATCATCTATACACCATTCTTGTGTGTGTTTAATAAAAAATATTTGAAACAAAAAGATGAGAGAGGCCTGTAATTTTCATCATAGGTACACTTCAACTATGACAGAAAAAATGAGAAAAAAAAATCAAGAAAATCTCATTGTAGGATTTTAAATACATTTATTTGCAAATTATGGTGGTAAATAAGTATTTGGTCAATAACAAAAGTTTATCTCAATACTTTGTTATATACCCTTTGTTGGCAATGACAGAGGTCAAACGTTTTCTGTCTTCACAAGGTTTTCACACACTGTTGCTGGTATTTTGGCCCATTCCTCCATGCAGATCTCCTCTAGAGCAGTGATGTTTTGGGGCTGTTGCTGGGCAAAACGGACTTCCAACTCCTTCCAAAGATTTTCTATGGGGTTGAGATCTGGAGACTGGCTAGGCCACTCCAGGACCTTGAAATGCTTCTTAAGAAGCCACTCCTTCATTGCCCGGGCGGTGTGTTTGGGATCATGTTTCATCTTCAATGCCCTTGCTGATGGAAGGAGGTTTTCACTCAAAATCTCACGATACATGGCCCCATTCATTCTTTCCTTTACACGGATCAGTCGTCCTGGTCCCTTTGCAGAAAAACAGCCCCAAAGCATGATGTTTCCACCCCCATGCTTCACAGTAGGTATGGTGTTCTTTGGATGCAACTCAGCATTCTTTGTCCTCCAAACACGACGAGTTGAGTTTTTACCAAAAAGTTCTATTTTGGTTTCATCTGACCAAATGACATTCTCCCAATCTTCTTCTGGATCATCCAAATGCTCTCTAGCAAACTTCAGACGGGCCTGGACATGTACTGGCTTAAGCAGGGGTACACATCTGGCACTGCAGGATTTGAGTCCCTAGCGGCGTAGTGTGTTACTGATGGTAGGCTTTGTTACTTTGGTCCCAGCTTTCTGCAGGTCATTCACTATGTCCCCCTGTGTGGTTCTGGGATTTTTGCTCACCGTTCTTGTGATTATTTTGACCCCACGGGGTGAGATCTTGCGTGGAGCCCCAGATCGAGCGAGATTATTAGTGGTCTTGTATGTCTTCCATTTCCTAATAATTGCTCCCACAGTTGATTTCTTCAACCCAAGCTGCTTACCTAGTGCAGATTCAGTCTTCCCAGCCTGGTGCAAGTCTACCATTTTGTTTCTGGTGTCCTTTGACAGCTCTTTGGTCTTGGCCATAGTGGAGTTTGGAGTGTGACTGTTTGAGGTTGTGGACAGGTGTCTTTTATACTGATAACAAGTTTTAAACAGGTGCCATTAATACAGGTAACGAGTGGAGGACAGAGGTGCCTCTTAAAGAAGAAGTTACAGGTCTGTGAGAGCCAGAAATCTTGCTTGTTTGTAGGTGACCAAATACATATTTTCCACCATAATTTGAAAATAAATTCATAAAAAATTCATAAAAAATCACAATGTGATTTTCTGGATTTTTTTTCTCATTTTGTCTGTCATAGTTGAAGTGTACCTATGATAAAAAATTACAGGCCTCTCTCATCTTTTTAAGTGGGAGAACTTGCACAATTGGTGGCTGACTAAATACCTTTTTGCCCCACTGTATGTGGAACATGTGTCAATATCAAATCAATCAGGGTAGATTTTTCTGGGAATTTAAGATTTGGGCGAGTGGGTGAGTTATTCAACTGGGTAAGATTCATAGAATTACAAAACATATTTAAATCATCAGACACCGGCTTTAACCAACACCAGTTGAGATCACCAATCATTTCACTGTAAAGAAGTTTAAACATAAGGTTCATCAAAGAAGAAAATGCATCCCCGATGGCAGAGGGGGGTCTATAACAGCCAAACACAGTTATTGTGTTTATATACTTGATCAGTGCAATACACATTGTTACCACTTATACAAATATCCTCTGCTCTGAGCAGCTCAAAGCCCTAACCTCAATCCTATAGAAAATTTGTGGAAAGAACTGAAAAAGCATTTGCGAGCAAGGAGGCCTGACTCAGTTACACCAGCTCTGTCAGGAGGAATGGGCCAAAATTAATCAAACTTATTATTATTTTTTTTTACCTTTACTTAACTAGGCAAGTCAGTTAAGAACAAATTCTTATTTTCAATGACGGCCTAGGAACAGTGGGTTAACTGCCTGTTCAGGGACAGATTTGTACCTTATCAGCTCTGGGGTTTGAACTTGCAACCTTTCGGTTACTATTCCAACACTCTAACCACTAGGCTACCCTGCCGCCCCGTTATGGGAAGCTTGTGGAAGGCTACCCGAAACATTTAACCCAAGTTAAACAATTTAAAGGCAATGCTACCAAATACTAATGGAGTGTATGTAAACTTCTGACCCACCGGGAATGTGATGAAAGAAACAAAAGCTGAAATATAAATCATTCTCTCATTCTCTGACATTTCACATTCTTAAAATAAAGTGGTGATTCTAACTGAACTAAGACAGGGAATTTTTACTAGGATTAAATGTCAGGAATTGTGCAAAACTGAGTTTAAATGTATTTGGCTAAGGTGTATGTAAACTTCCGACTTCAACTGTAGGTTTCTCACTTATGGGTGGCACACATTGGGATATGGAGGCAGGGAATAGGCAGGGTATATGCAAATTAAATACTGTAGTATTTACTATAGTTAAAGGTCTAGTGTTTTTGCAGAAATTACTTTAGTATTCTACAGTATACTACTACATTCTATAGTTAGTACTACACATGATCAAGGGATATTACAGTGTGTAGCAGAGGTGGGACCAAGTAGTTGTTTTACAAGTCACAAGTAAGTCTCAAGTCTTAGCCCTCAAGTCCCAAGTCAAAACCGTCATGCATCAAGTCAAGTCTGAAGTCCTAAACTTTGAGTTTTGAGTCCTAAACAAGTCATAATGTGCTCTTCACCAAATGTAATACCATTTCATATTTTTAACAAAAGTAATAGTTCGTATATTACATTTACGCAAATCATGAATGCTTTTAAAAATATCTCTATATTTATTACTTTCCAAATAAACGTTATTTCCATGGAAATAAATGGGTAGCCATGAGAAATAGTCGCCCAAATAGTGAGCGACTATCGAGGATCGCTATGGGGCGCAATCGGGTGATGTAAGCTTGTACACAATCGGCCGATTTTAACACACACACACAAACACACACACACACACTCTCTGTGTGGTTACAGTAGGCTAACGTATGTCAATGGTGTTAGGAACAGCAGTAACATCGGCCAGGATTTAGGCTACCAACTGCCTAGCCAGTTGTAGCTCAATCTTGGGTGCAATGATTACGTTCCCGCACTTACTGACTGTGTGGAGGCTCATTGATTTAACATTACGTTAGCCTACATGCTATACTAGTAAAGTTATACATTATATAGCTGTCGGCTATATTAGCCATGACTTACTGTTCTTTATGCAGCTTCAAATGTCGAACAAAGTTGGAAATTGTTGCGCCTCCGTCTGTAATTTTCTTCCCGCATGTTTTGCAAGTTGCAATCTGTTTTTTGTTGATACAGCGTCATCTTTATATCCGAAAATAATAATTTTGGGTATCATCTTTCCAAGGGCTCCATCTGAATTCACTCGCCGACGTTCCTCTGCACTGCCACGCACAACTTTTTCTCAGCTGGCACAATTTGATTGGCTGCTGTCCGATTCAAACTGTAATCCGTTAAATGAAGAGTTGATGTGCTGCACACTTTTTCTTAATAGCATCATTTTTAATATTTGGGCTTGAGGAGGGTATCAAGTCAGGTCGAGTTAAAAGTCTCAAGTCCAAGTCAAGTCACAAGTCAAGTCATTGGTGTTAAAGTCGAGTTGCACGTCATCAAAGTTGTGACTCGAGTCTGACTCAAGTCCAAGTCATGTGACTCGAGTCCACACCCCTGGTGTGTTGTATAGTATTCTACAGTATATTACATAATTCTATAGTAAGAGATCACCTTGTTGACCTGGAGCCAGGGCCAGGAAACAAGGGTTAGAGGAGGAGCCAGGGTTATTTAGGGAACAAGGATGACAGTGTCTCTTGGGTGCTTCCCAAATGGTACCATATTCCCTTCATAGTGCACTACTGTTGACTAGGGCCAATAGGGTGCCATTTGGAATATAGCCTCTGTCTGGCTTGTAAATATGCTTTGTCCTGGAAGTGCACTAACTAAGGAGCACCTATACATCACATGATGGCACCTTGTAAACTGAGTCCTTCGCCAAATTGGCTCCGTTTTTGCATACTTAAGACATCATATTACTCCAGCTATGTCCACATTTAACATTTTAGTCATTTAGCAGATTTTAACGACTTACCGGAGCAATTAGGGTTAAGTGCCTGGCTCAAGGGCACATCAACATATTTTTCACCTAGTCGGCTCTGGGATTCGAACCATACATGACTTTTTCAAAATTTGATTGGTGTTCAAATTCTTTATGGGTTTGTGTAATTTGAGGGAAATATGCATCTGTTATATGGTCATACATTTGGCAAGAGGTTACAAAGTGCAGCTCAGTTTCCACCTCATTTTGTGGGCAGAGGCCACATATCCTGTCTTCACTTGAGAGTCAGGTCTGCCTATGGCAATAGCAAGGCTATGCTCACTGAGTCTGTACATAGTCAAGGCTCTTAGTTTTGGGTCAGTCACTGTGCTCAAGTATTCTTATTTAAGGCAAGGTAGCATTCCAATTGGATTAGTAGTTTGGTTGATTCATTCCAATGTGTCAAGTAGTTCTCTTTTTTGTTTTCTCATAATTTGGTTGGGTCTAATTGTATTGCTGTCCAGGGGCTCTGTGGGGTCTGACTCTCTCTCTCTCTCTCTCTCTCTCTCTCTCTCTCTCTCTCTCTCTCTCTCTCTCTCTCTCTCTCTCTCTCTCACTCTCAGTTGGGCTCATTTTGAGGGATTTGTCTGTGTGTCTCAGTCAGCAGTGAAGTCAATAGGATGAATAATACATAGAATCAGACAGTCTTCCCAGGGATATGTCAAACTGTCAGTACTGTTTATTGGGAAAATACAAACTTTTCACTGATGTTAGCCAATAGGCTTCTGCAGCCTGCATGCTATGGGTTGAATCCTAGGCTCTAGTGAATAGATTTGAAGGTTTGATTTAGTCTTGGATTCCTTTCAAGTTCTGAATGAGTTCTAAATGCCAAGACTTCCCCTCTTCTTTTCAACATCTACTACCCCTTTAGCTTTGAAAGCTAACACACACACACCATCTAGCTGTTACTCCGGCTAATTCTCTTTTAGTTAGGAGTTAGTCAGGTATCGTTCTCTTAATTAGGGTTATATGAGTAGGGTTGAGCAGAGCTGTGTGCATGTGTGTGTGTGTGTGTGTGTGTGTGTGTGTGTGTGTGTGTGTGTGTGTGTGTGTGTGTGTGTGTGTATGAGTGTGTGCTAGGCTAGTCCAGGTCCAGTACCAGCTGCCAGCTCCCATCAGCCTAATAGGGGTTCAGACACCATGGCCCCGGGGATGTCCTCACCAGGTTAACCTGCCTCACCCACTGCCTGTGTCTCTGGCTTCACCTCTTTCTCACTCCTGCTCAACATGAGCCAGGTACATAGGCCAGGTAGGGGAGACTGGGTATGGTTGTAACACGGGATAGTTGTAACACTTGCAAATCCTCCAAATCCACATGCTCAGTTTTGTCCTGAACCCTCATGTGAAAAATAAAGTCTCTGTGATAAACTCTGTATATTATATTGACAGAAATAGGATTTAGAGTTAAGAAAGTAATTATTTTTGACCAAATTAGTTTTTGTGATGGCATCAGCTGCTTTGTAGTTCTATTCATCAAACTTATATCAGGTTTATAAGCTGTCTGTGTCAAGCTATTTGATGCAAGTTAGCAATGCTAAAGTTTCAACATTTAGCTAAAATGAAAGCTGCAAGGGTCCGGGTTAGTTGTTCCAAACTTGTGAGAAACTGTTACAACTAACCCATAGTAAAACGGAATGTTTTTGGTACATGTTTTCTTTTTCTTTCAGCATGCCTAGATCATGGAAATGAAAGACAAACAGGGGAGTACCTCTCCACACTTTGAAAAGAGTGTCAAATGATGTAGCAGAGCAGGGGAAGTCAATCAGATCAGTTGCAAAGTTGTATGGCATATGTCATGTGACGCTGTACAGATTCTGCAAAGAGAGAAACAAGCTACCGTGGGAACAGGGTCTTTATGGATGAGCAGGAGTGTTGTCAGAGTATCTCTTGAGAGCAGCTGATATATGCCCACTGTGTCCATTGCTATACAGCCCACCTCTCCAGCTGCCTTCCAGGCCACCTCTCCAACTGCCATCCAGCCCACGTCTCCAGCTGCCTCCCAGGCCACCTCTCCAGCTGCCTCCCAGGCCACCTCTCCAGCTGCCGTCCAGGCCACCTCTCCGACTGCCTCCCAGGCCACCTCTCCAGCTGCCTCCCAGGCCACCTCTCCAGCTGCCGTCCAGTCACCTCTCCACCTGACGTCCAGGCCACCTCTCCAGCTGCCGTCCAGTCACCTCTCCACCTGACGTCCAGGCTCTCTCTCCAGCTGCCTCCCAGGCTCTCTCTCCAGCTGCCTCCCAGGCCACCTCTCCAGCTGCCTCCTAGGCCACCTCTCCAGCTGCTTTCCAGGCCACCTCTCCAGCTGATTTCCAGGCCACCTCTCCACCTGACGTCCAGGCTACCTCTCCAGCTGCCATCCAGGCCACCTCTCCACCTGCCGTCCAGGCTACCTCTCCAGCTGCCATCCAGGCCACCTCTCCAGCCACTTCACAAGGCAGCTGTGTACCAGGCTGTGGCTGGGAAACACCTGATTACTCTTCTGATTTCAACCTAGTTGATATATGCCCCTTCCCAAAAGCAGAGCCCAGGAAAATTACCACAAGGGGTAGGTTGAGGAGAAAAACTGTGATTTTGACGGATACACCCATCAGGCAGGCACTGGAAGAAGAGCATAAAAAGTCAAGCACTCAGAAGGTAAAAATAAAAATTGTCCTGTCTAAAAAAACAGCAGGAAAGAAGCAAGCCAAGACAAACAACACTGAACAACAACAAAAAAACTGTCCTTCGTAAGAAAACAGCCAAAACAAAGTACATTGAACCAGAAGATTCAGATTCCTACAACAAGGAAAGTTTCTGCATTGTGTGCATGGAGCACTTAAACAATTCCAAGTACAAAGTCTGGGTGACAGACAGACAGACAGACAGACAGACAGACAGACAGACAGACAGAGACAGACAGACACTCAGGTGTTTAGTTTAGCCTAATTGTTGTTCGGTTGAGAATTACCATTTAGTGGAGGGTAAAATAATAAATATTTTAGTATTGATATTTATTATTATTTATGCCAAACAAAATGTTAAACATGACAATGTTGCTCTCATGATCTCAATAAAGGCGTTCAATAATTACTTGCATGTCATGATTTATGCACTTTTTCCTTCTGTGACAATTCACCCCAAGCACTGTTACAACTAACCAAGACCATGGGGTGAATTGTAACACTTAATTCCTTTTATTTAAGACAACACCATGCCTTTGCAGTTTGATTTACATATATAATAACCACACCAATTTGGAAAGGACAGATGTAGGTTGTTCTTCCGGTCTCCCCTACTGTAAGGCCTAATGAGAGTGAGAGAGAGAGGGGAAGAACAAACACCATTGAAGAACAAACACCATTGTAAATACAACCCATATTTATGTTTATTTATTTTCCCTTTTGTACTTTAATCATTTGCACATCGTTACAACATTGTATATATACATCATATATATGTATATATTGTTCCTGTTCCCAAGAAAGCGTAGGTAACTGAGCTAAACCACTACCGCCCCGTAGCACTCACTTCCATCATCATGAAGTGCTTTGAGAGACTAGTCAAGGACCATATCACCTCCACCCTACCTGACACCCTAGACCCACTCCAATTTGCTTACCGACCAAATAGGTCCACAGACGATGCAATCTCAACCACATTGCACACTGCCCTAACCCATCTGGACAAGAGGAATACCTATGTGAGAATGCTGTTCATCGACTACAGCTCGGCATTTAACACCATAGTGCCCTCCAAGCTCGTCATCAAGCTCGAGACCCTGGGTCTCGACCCCGCCCTGTGCAACTGGGTACTGGACTTCCTGACGGGCCGCCCCCAGGTGGTGAGGGTAGGCAACAACATTTCCACCCCGCTGATCCTCAACACTGGGGCCCCACAAGGGTGCGTTCTGAGCCCTCTCCTGTACTCCCTGTTCACCCACGACTGCGTGGCCACGCATGCCTCTAACTCAATCATCAAGTTTGCGGACGACACAACAGTGGTAGGCTTGATTACCAACAATGACGAGACGGCCTACAGGGAGGAGGTGAGGGCCCTCGGAGTGTGGTGTCAGGAAAATAACCTCACACTCAACGTCAACAAAACTAAGGAGATGATTGTGGCCATCAGGAAACAGCAGAGGGAACACCCCCCTATCCACATCGATGGAACAGTAGTGAAGAGGGTAGTAAGTTTTAAGTTCCTTGGCGTACACATCACAGACAAACTGAATTGGTCCACCCACACAGACAGCATTGTGAAGAAGGCGCAGCAGCGCCTCTTCAACCTCAGGAGGCTGAAGAAATTTGGCTTGTCACCAAAAGCACTCACAAACTTCTACAGATGCACAATCGAGAGCATCCTGTCGGGCTGTATCACCGCCTGGTACGGCAACTGCTCCGCCCACAACCGTAAGGCTCTCCAGAGGGTAGTGAGGTCTGCACAACGCATCACCTGGGGCAAACTACCTGCCCTCCAGGACACCTACACCACCCGATGTCACAGGAAGGCCATAAAGATCATCAAGGACAACTACCACCCGAGCCACTGCCTGTTCACCCCGCTATCATCCAGAAGGCGAGGTCAGTTCAGGTGCATCAAAGCTGGGACCGAGAGACTGAAAAACAGCTTCTATCTCAAGGCCATCAGACTGTTAAACAGCCACCACTAACATTGAGTGGCTGCTGCCAACACACTGACTCAACTCCAGCCACTTTAATAATGGGAATTGATGGGAAATGATGTAAAATATATCACTAGCCACTTTAAACAATGCTACCTAATATAATGTTTACATACCCTACATTATTCATCTCATATGAATATGTATACACTGTACTCTATATCATCTACTGCATCTTTATGTAATACATGTATCACTAGCCACTTTAAACTATGCCACTTTGTTTACATACTCATCTCATATGTATATACTGCACTCAATACCATCTACTGTATCTTGCCTATGCCGCTCTGTACCATCACTCTTTCATATATCTTTATGTACATATTCTTTATCCCTTTACACTTGTGTCTATAAGGTAGTAATTTTGGAATTGTTAGCTAGATTACTCGTTGGTTATTACTGCATTGTCGGAACTAGAAGCACAAGCATTTCGCTACACTCGCATTAACATCTGCTAACCATGTGTATGTGACAAATACAATTTGATTTGATTTGATTTAATATGACATTTGAACTGTCTTTATTCTTTTGGAACTTCTGTGAGTGTAATGATTACTGTTCATTTTGATTGTTTATTTCACTGTTGTTTACTGTCTACTTCACTTGCTTTGGCAATGTTAACTAGGGATGAAATGGTTACCAGTTTCACGATAAACCACAGTAAAATACCAAACGGTTAATATTACCGTTTCAAATTTTAATTATCATTAAAACCACGTTTTAAAAACTCATGGTAAATGCTGTCCAGCATCAACCAAAGTTATCAACAGTCTGACGTAGGCGCAGCATGCAACGTGAGTTTTGTTTTGTGTGAAAACATGGCGGAAAGCAGTGACAGCGCTCGGGAGATTTTTCAGTCTTCTAAGAGGACCAAATCTGAAGTGTGGTCGTATTTTGGCTTTTACAAGAGTGCTGAAGGAAACTTAATCGAAGATGATCACCCTGTCTGCAGAACAAGCAAAAACAAATTGCTGCGAAAGGGTGCAACACTTCAAATCTCTTGAGTCATGTTTGTGACTACCACCCACTACTTTATAGCGAATGCAAGGTAAGTTAACTTTTAGCTCAATGCATGATGTGGGGACTTCGGAATGGGAGAAAATGTCAGGGTTTATCTAACTTGTTAATAGCTTGACAATAATGTAAGCTGAAGCTTTCAGTGTTACCTACTCTTGTAAAAACACTACACGTTTCTCTGCAGCTGTATGCGTTGTGTCTGCAGACTATATTTTCCAATTGCACACGATAACACTTTATGTAATTTAGTCACCCAACCAACATATTTTGTTCATTTAAAATCCGGCAGGTGTCGACTTGGTTGTAAAAGTGTTCCAACAGCAGAAACACTATGGACTCCTATACAAGACTCCTATATTTATGTCAATTGTTGGGCTCATTGCAATTACTATCCCTGTCTTCTTAAGACTCATGTGTATTCATGTAAATTGTGCATGGAGTCATTGCATATACTCAAATGCAACACAGAAGATAGAGTCTGTAAGTGAATAATAATACATCTAATGTAACAACACCGATAATAATAGCAATAAAACATTTGCTATTCAATGTTTACAGAGTGGGTATGCAGCAGGCAAACCCAGTGGTGCCACTGGTCCCTCCTCATCTACAGTTGTGACACAGACACTCGAGCAAGCATTTAAAAAGGCAGGCTGCTTATGCACCCACATCAAAAACTGCTCAAGACCTCACTGCAGCCCTTTCATATTACATTGCAAAGGACATGATGCCATTTCAAATTGTTGAGGCTGATGAAGGTTGCTGTGCCTACCTACAAAGTGCCATCACAAACATTATTTTTCAAGACTGAAATCCCAAACCTGTACAACCAGATTAAAGCTGATCTTGGAAAAAGTTTGGCTCAAGGCACATGGTTTGCTGCAACTACTGACCCCTGGACCAGTGAATGTGGGGGTGTTCAACCCTACATCAGCTTCAATATCCATTACCTCACCCCAGACTGGCAACTTGAATCAAAATGCCTGGAAACACAGTTCTTACCAGAAGATCACCCGGCTCACAACATCAGAGAGTTTTTTGAGCATATAATGTAAGAGTGGGGGATCAACCAGAAAGACCTGGTCTGCATAACCACAGACAATGCAACAAACATGACCAAGGCTTTTGAAGAGTTCCCAGATCTGTGGCTTGGGTGCTTTGGCCATAATTTGCACCTGGCCATCTCAAAAGCTCTGAAAATTCAGAGAGTTGACACAGCAGTCAAGGCCTGCTGTCATCTGGTCCAAGGCTTCTCATGGAGCTGGAAGAGGAGGAGAGAACTGAGAGAAAAGCAAGCCACCCTCAACATGCCACAGAACGCTCTGATCCATGATGTGGTGACCTGATGGGGATCTACACACAAGATGCTTGAGCGTTTCCTCAGCCAACAGCAGCCAGTCTGTGTGACACTGGCTAGAGAAAGAGGAATATGGCATCAGATGCCCAAGGATGCCAGCATAAGTGTCATGTAGCAACTGTGCCAGCTCCTTGAACCTCTGAGAAAGTTTACAGATGCACTTGCCTCAGAGACACGAGTGACACTCGTCAGCCATCAAGCCTGTCCTGGACCACATCCCCCTTGATGTTCTGGTGGAAAATGATACAGAGCCATCCCTGACCAAGGAGATGAAAAGGATACGGAGCCATCCCTGACCAAGGAGATGAAAAGGATACGGAGCCATCCCTGACCAAAGAGATGAAAAGGATATGGAGCCATCCCTGACCAAGGAGATAAAAAGGATACGGAGCCATCCCTGACCAAGGAGATGAAAAGGATATGGAACCATCCCTGACCAAGGAGATAAAAAGGATACGGAGCCATCCCTGACCAAGGAGATAAAAAGGATACGGAGCCATCCCTGACCAAGGAGATGAAAAGGATACGGAGCCATCCCTGACCAAGGTGATAAAAAGGATACGGAGCCATCCCTGACCAAGGAGATGAAAAGGATATGGAGCCATCCCTGACCAAGGAGATGAAAAGGATACGGAGCCATCCCTGACCAAGGAGATGAAAAGGATACGGAGCCATCCCTGACCAAGGAGATGAAAAGGCTAATGAGAGAAGACCTTAACAACAGATACACAGAGAAGGCAAAGAGAGTCATGCACATGGCTTGTTTCATTGACCCCCGCTTCAAAATTAGCTTTTTAGATGAGCCTGGGGCTGAAAAAATTTACACTGACAGCTGTGTCCAGGAGGCCTTGAAGCTGGCAGCTTCACAAATCAGGGAAGAACCAAAAAGCACCAGCAGCACCTCTACCACCAACACCCCCACAGTGGCATTGGAGGGGAAAGGCCTGGCTGGTTGCTGAGAAACATTACCTCAACAAGACAGCAGAGAGATGAAGAGGGTCAGATTCCGACCACCCCAGAAGACAGAGTGAAGGAAGAGATCAAGGTCTACCTGTCTACAAGGTCTACCTGCCATCCATTCCAGCAGAAGAGGATCCACTGGTGTGGTGGAGGGGCCATGCATCAGAGCTGCCTCACCTTGCCAGGGTTGTCAGGAAGCTTTTGTACATCCCAGCAACCAGCTTGCCATCAGAGAGAGTGTTCAGTGCCAGCGGGCACATAGTCTCCCCTCGCAGATCACTTCTTAAACCGGACAAAGTAAATATGTTGACATTTTTACATTGCAATCTCAAGTGAACAAAGATGCATACATACAGGATGTTAGGCCGGCAGCACCTTATTTCTTTAAGAAGGAGAGAACAGACATACAATCACTGCTGTTCATTTGATTTCTTTACATATTTTGTGTTGTTATTTTCATGTCAACACCTGCACATTGGATGTGTTTTCATATGGTTGTATTGTTCTTACATGCACATTGGATGTGTTTTCATATGGTTGTATTGTTCTCACATGCACATTGGATGTGTTTTCATATGGTTGTATTGTTCTTACATGCACATTGGATGTGTTTTCATATGGTTGTATTGTTCTTACATGCACATTGGATGTGTTTACATATGGTTGTATTGTTCTCACATGCACATTGGATGTGTTTTCATATGGTTGTATTGTTCTTACATGCACATTGGATGTGTTTACATATGGTTGTATTGTTCTTACATGCACATTGGATGTGTTTACATATGGTTGTACTGTTCTTACATGCACATTGCTTTACTTGTGGTGCTTTTATATGCACATTGGATTTGCTTACTTAAGGTTGGGAAACTTTGCACTAGGGAAAAGTTTACCTCTCATTGCCACAGGGTGCCATCTTTAATGTTATTAGTTTAATGTTTATGCACAAAAAAAGTGCATAGTGCTGCTAATTTTATTTGTTGTTTGTTTATTTGATTTGCTTACTTAAGGTTGTGTTCATTTAAACCTCACTGGGGAAATGTTTACCTCTCATGACCACATGGTTCCATTTTTAATGTTTTAATGTTATTATTTTAATGTTTATGCACACAAAAAGTGCATAGTTGTCACGGCTTCCGCCAAAGTTGGTCCTTCTCCTTGTTCAGGCGGTGTTCGGTCACCGACCTTCTAGCCATCACTGATCCATTTTCCATTGGTTTTGCCTTGTCTTCCGTCACACCTGGTTCCAATCCCATCAATTACATGTTGTGTATTTAACCCTCTGTTTCCCCTCATGTCCTTGTCGGAGATTTTTTTATTGTATGTTTATTGTATTGTATGTTATGTGCAAGTCATGTGTCGGTGTGCGACGGGTTTTGTACCCACTTACTGTATGTTTCCCATACCAATAAAGCCCCTTGAATTGAATTTAATTGAGAGAGAGAGAAAGAGCCTCTGGAAGTATTAATACCCTTTGTTGTTAAATCATGAATTCAACATTTCTTAAATTTTTCTCACCCATCGACACACAATACCCCATATCTCATTTACATAAGTATTCACACCCCTTAGTCGAAGCACCTTCTACCCCTTAGTAGAAGCACCTTTGGCAGCAATTACAACTGTGAATCTTTCTGGGTCTCTAACAGCTTTCCAAACCTGGATTATGCAACATTTGACCATTATTCTTTTCAAAATTCTTCAAGCTCTGTCAAATTGGTTGTTGATCATTGCTAGACAACCCTTTTCAGGTTTTGCCATAGATTGTCAAGTAGATTTAAGTCAAAACTGTAACTCGGCCACTAGGTCACATTCACTGTCTTCTTGGTAAGCAACTCCAGGGTACATTTGGCATTGTGTTTTAGATTACTGTCCTGCTGTAAGGTGAATTAATCTGTCTGGTGGAAAGCACACAGAACCATGTTTTCCTCTAGAATTTTGCCTGTGCTTAGCTCTATTCTGTTATTTTTTTATCCTGAAAAACTCCCCAGTCCTTAATGATTACAAGCATACCCATAACATGATGCAACCACCACTATGCTTGAAAAAATGAGAGTGGTACTCAGTAATGTGTTGTATTGGATTTGCCCCAAATATAACACTTTGTGTTCAGGATAAAAAGTGAATAGCTTTGCCACATTTTCTGCAGCATTGCTTTAGTGCCTTGTTGCAAATGGGATGCATGTTTTGGATTTTTTTTTTATTCTGTAAAGGCTTCCTTTTTTTCACTGTCAATTAGGTTAGTATTGTGGAGTAACTACAAGGCTGTTGATCCCATCCTCCATGTACTATTATCACAGCCATTAAACTCTAATTGTTTTAAAGTCACCATTTGCCTCATGGTGAAATCCATGAGCGGTTTCCTTCCTCTCTGGCAACTGAGTTAAGAAGGACACCTGTATGTTTGTAGTGACTGGGTGTATTGATACACCGTCCAAAGTGTAATTAATAACTTCACCATGCTCAATTGGATAATAAAATTAGAATGTTTTATTCTTACCCATCTACCAATTAATGCCCTTCTTTGCAAGGCATTGGCAAACCTCCCTAATGTTTGTGATTGAAACTGTGTTTGAAATTCACTGCTCGACTGAGGGACCTTACAGATAATTGTATGTGTGGGATACAGAGATGAGGTAGTCATTCAAAAATCATGTTAAACACTATTATTGCATGCAGAGTGAGTCCATGCAACTTATGTGAGTTGTTAAGCTAATTTGTACTCCTGAACTTTAGGCTTGCCATAACACAGAGATTGAATAGTTATTGAATCAAGAGATTTCAACTTGACATTTTGTATTAATTTGTAAATATTAAAAAGCTTGACATTATTGTGTGTAGGCCAGTGAGAAAAAAATGAACATTTAATCCGTTTTGAATTCAGGCTGTAACGTAACATAATGCGGAAAAAGTCAAGGGGTGTGAATACTTTCGGAAGGCGCTGTACATAAGTGGAGGCTGGTGGGAGGAGCTTTAGGAGGACATGTTCATTGTAATAGCTGGAATGGAATTAGTGAATGGTATAAAACAGATGAAACATTTGGAAACAACATATTTGACTCTGTTCCTTTGATTCCACTCCAACCATTACAATGAGCCTGTGCTCCTATAGCTCGCCCCACCAGCCTCCACTGCTCCACATGTATATTATATGATAATAGTCTATTGTGTATGAATTTTTTGTGCATTTTACTGAATTAAGTACACTTTGCTGTAAGTTGTCTAACACTTTTGTGGCTTATTTGTTGTTTTAATGTATGTGGAAAGGTAAATGAAATGGAAAGGTAAATGACATTTTTACTTCCTCCCAAAAACACTTTGAAAGGTCAGATTCCCTGCATGCTCTCTGATCACTTGCCTACTTCTTCCTGCTTTTTGTCTATCCTCCAGAATGCAACTTTTAAATTGGGAGCTAATGTTTCTTGGTAGGTTTTCTTCAAGCTTGGCTTGAAGCCGTAGAGAGATTCCCCTAGTTCAGCATATTTCCTGCTTTGTAATATTGATTGCCCTTGTGGTTCTCTGAAGCCATCTGTCATAAGGTGTGTGTGTGTGTGTGTGTGTGTGTGTGTGTGTGTGTGTGTGTGCACGCATGTGAGTTTGTGTGTGTTTCTGCATACAACACAGCTTGCCTCAAAAGTGTGTGTGATGGAACCCAAGGATTTAGGAGCCAATCAGAGGGCTGCTTCATCCACACTAGTGCTCACCCCTCTCTCTGTGCATCCTGTCTTGCTTTAGTCTCTCTCTGCAGAAGCCAACACATCTCAGGCCAGCACACTCAGACATCAGGCTAACAAAGTTATGGTGTACTCAATGGACTTTTAACTAGTCCTAAAAATATATAAAACCTTAGAGTCCAGCCTGTCTTATTTGTGTCTGTGCATCAGCACTTCTGCGTGTGAATATCAGTTACATATATTTCAGAAGGCTGCAATGATAGTCATATGTATGACCTTAGATGACTCGCATGCTCTCACTCAACCTCTCCATCTCTGTAATACTGCAGGTAGGCTCTGGTGTACTGCAGGGCTGTATCCCAAATGGCACCCTATTCCTTATATAGTGCACTATTTTGAACAAAGCCCTGATGAAATATAGTGGACCCTATAGGGAATAGGGTGCCATTGGGACACAGGTCAGCTTACCTCCCAGAGCCCCTACTTCTCACAGCTGTAGCGGGGTTAGAGAGGTGCTGTGATGCTCCAGGGTTAGCTAAGATGGAAGGATGTATATAGGTGATTGTTTCTCTTCTCTTGTTCTTGTTCTTGCCACCTGCCCCTGCATTCCACTAATTTACTTAATTAGAACAACAAACCTGATAAAATGCTCATTAGGACACAGCTTCAGCTTAGCATCAGTGGAGAGGGGGGAGGGAGGAAGGAGGATAGGAAGGGGGAGAGGGAGTCAGAGGGGGAGAACTGCAAACCTCACTTCCCCCTAAGCAGGATGTGACCTCAATGAGCTCCCCAACCGAGATACTGATTCTCCCTCATCGATGCTGCTGATTTCAGACTCCCTCAGAGATTGCATCATAAACTATTCCCTTTATAATACACTACTTTTGACCAAGGGCCATAGCACTCGGGGCAAAAGTAGTGTACTTAATATACAGTTGAAGTTGGAAGTTTACATACACCTTAGCCAAATACATTTAAACTCAGGTTTTCACAATTCCTGACATTTAATCCTAGTTAAAATGCCCTGTCTTAGGTCAGTTAGGATCACCACTTTATTTTAAGAATTTGAAATGTCAGAATAATAGTAGAGAACGATTTATTTCAGCTTTTATTTCTTTCATCACAATCCCAGTGGGTCAGAAGTTTACATACACTCAATTAGTATTTGGTAGCATTGCCTTTAAGTTGTTTAACTTGGGTCAAATGTTTCGGTTAGCCTTCCACAAGCTTTCCACAATAAGTTGGGTGAATTTTGGCCCATTCCTCCTGACAGAGCTGGTGTAACAGTCAGGTTTGTAGGCCTCCTTGCTCTCACACGCTTTTTCAGTTCTGCCCACAAATGTTCTATAGGATTGAGGTCAGGACTTTATGATGGTCACTCCAATACCTTGACATTGTTGTCCTTAAGCCATTTTGCCACAACTGTGGAAGTATGCTTGGGGTCATTATTCATTTGGAAGACCCTTTTGCAACCAAGCTTTAACTTCCTGACTGATGTCTTGAGATGTTGCTTCAATATATCCACATAATTCCCCTCCTCATGATGCCATCTATTTTGTGAAGTGCACCAGTTCCTCCTGCAGCAAAGCACCCCCACAACATGATGCTGCCACCCCCGTGCTTCACGGTTGGGATGGTGTTCTTAAGCTTGCAAGCCTCCCCCTTTTTCCTCCAAGCATAACAATGGTCATTATGACCAAACAGTTCTATTTTTGTTTCATCAGACCAGAGGACATTTCTCCAAAAAGTACGATCTTTGTCCCCATGTGCAGTTGCAAACCGTAGTCTAGCTTTTTTATGGTGGTTTTGGAGCCGTGGATTCTTTCTTGCTGAAGAAGGACTCGTTTTTCTGTGGATATAGATACTTTTGCATCTGTTTCCTCCAGCATCTTCACAAGGTCCTTTGCTGTTGTTCTGGGATTGATTTGCACTTTGACACCAAAGTACGTACATTTTTTTGAATTTTAATTTGATTTCACCTTTATTTAACCAGGTAGGCAAGTTGAGATCAAGTTCTCATTTGCAATTACGACCTGACATCTCTAGGAGACATAACGTGTCTCCTTCCTGAGCGGTATGGCGGCTGTGTGGTCCCATGGTGTTTATACTTGCGTACTGTTGTTTGTACGCATGTAATCTTCTGACCCACTGTCCCAACCAACTTGCCAAAACTATAGTTTGTTAACAAGAAATTATGTGGAGTGGTTGAAAAACTAGTTTTAATGACTTCAACCAAAGTCTATGTAAACTTCCGACTATATGGAATAGGATGCATTTTGCTACGCAACCGGAGTGTCTCACCATCTTCAGCTCTCAGTGTAACACAACCTTGTTGGCACTGAGTGTGTTTGGGATGCACTCATGATATCAGTGTTACGTTAAAATGATCCATGGCACAGCCTCAGTTTTTGTTCCTGTCAAAACCAATGAGGAGGTTTTCAGTGATATGCTTTCTCTGTTTTTGTTGTTTGTCTTCAAGCTTTTGACTCAGGCTGGTGATGTGGTGGGAGTGGGGTGGGGTGCGGGGGGGAAGAGTAGAGAGGGGGAGTGGAAAGAGGAGAGAGTATAGGAGGAGAGGAAAGCAAAGCAACGGAGATGAGTGGAGAGGAGAGCAGAGGATAGGAGAGAAGAGGAGAGGGCAACAGGGTATCCATGTGCCTTTATGTGTAACAGGCTCCCTCAGGACGTCACAGAACACGGTCTCTACAGTCACAGGCTGAACCCTGCCAGACAGCAGGCCAGTTACATCCTCCACAGAAGCTGAAGTGACTGCGTGCCAAATGGCACCCTGTTCCCTTTACAGTGCACTACTTTTGACCAGTGCCCATAGGGTCCAATTTGGGACGCACCCCAGAACTTTCCATTCTAAAACAAAGGACTTGGGAAAGCTCAACAGGGAAACTATCCTTTGTCAGTTGTCACAGCAGACCTCTTGTAAAAGTAGATGGTGAAACTGCCATGTAAATGCATGCTACTAGGGTATTTTCCGCTAATGGCCTACTGTAGCTTTGTAGAAACTGGCTCCAAACCTCTGTAGATGTCTGTTTTGAAGCCCCTCACCTCCCCTAGAAAGTCTAATTTGAGTACTCTCAATGCACTTAACTTTTTACCCTTCATACTCTAAGTCCCATTACTAATACTCCTGCTGGTAGCTGCTGCAGTAGCTACTACCCTTGGAATCTGAGGCAAACCAAAGAAAAATAGCTAAACAATTAAATAGATGCAGAAACAAAGTTGAGTGTTTGCAAAGCGGCTAGCGAGTGTTTGTTGCAGGGTACGTGAGCGGCCTTTACTTCTTGACAGGCAGCCTGTCTACCTGACGACTGACGGAGGAGAGATGTTAGCTAGTGAGGCGCTAGTGGTTGAGATGCTAATGAATGGAGAGCTCAGATGAATAAACACGAGGTCTATTGTTGTTTAGGTCGGCTGGGCTGCAGGTAAGGTGGAAGTGCATCTAGCTACACCCCCTGAAACCCTAACAATATAGACGATGGAAAGCCACAAATTGACTGTATTCTCTCTCTCTCTCTCTCTCTCTCTCTCTCTCTCTCTCTCTCTCTCTCTCTCTCTCTCTCGCTCTCTCTATTCCTGTACAACCTTTCCTACCCGCTTCCTACTTCCACCCCTCCCTCCCTCTCTCCTCCCTACCCCACCCTGGAGAAATGTCACTGGGGTTCTGTATCATCCGTCAAACTGGCATCTCTGACAGAGTGTGTGGTTGAAAGGCCATGCTCCGATTGGCAGGGGATCTTCTGACTGGGCTGTGTCAGGCAGGGCAGGCAGGCCACTCTCTCACTGCCACAAACACACACACACACACACACACACACACACACACACACACACACACCATACACCCTCCCTCCCTCTCTCTGAGGCTATTATAATCCAACACTCTCTGAAAAATATCGACTCCACTTTGCTTTTTTCCTTTGTTCTCTGTCCTTTGTTTTCTGACTCTGAGGAGGATTTTTCTGGTGTGTGTTTCTGTTGGTGTCATGGTGGATTTGTGTCAAGAGAGTGTGCGATCCATCGCAAATGAAATGTCCAATCTTTCCCACAGTTTTAAGGGGTAGGCACTATAACACAACTGCAAACAGCAGAAAGTTAGTGTGATCTGTATTTGTAAGACTAATTCATTAATTTACTCATTCATTTCCCCAAGTCTAAGGGGAGAAATGGTACCACAAAGTAACCCCACAGTCAATACGTTGACAGACCCGGAGACTTGGGACTCATTAACAGTTGTCCCTCTCCTCTACCTGACGCCTTCAGCTAATCACAATTCAGTTTGACTGAAATTAGAAGTGAATGGACCATAGCTGTTTAACACTAGACCAAAGGATGACCTAGGCCTCAATGCATTGTCTAGTCTATTACACTTTATCCTAGTGATTACTATTGATTACACTCAGAGCCTTAAAGAGATGTCCAGTGGCCATCAATATGTAGCTAAGACCACGTCTCAATTTGGATTCTATCCACTTTACTTTAAATGCACAAGCCACTCAAATTGGCACGGTGCTCAGTTCAAATCAATCAAAACGGCATTGCGGTATTTCTTCTACGCTATAGTATATGAACATACATTTTTCTTCCCTCATGGACTCTACAAGGTGTCGAAAGCGTTCCACAGGAATGCTGGCCCTTGTTGACCCCAACGCTTACCACAGTTGTGGTAAGTTGGCTGGATGTCCTTTGGGTGGTGGACCATTCTTGATATACACTGCAAACTGTTGAGCATGAAAAACCCAGCAGCGTTGCAGTTCTTGACACAAACCACGTCGTTCATTTTGTTATTTACAGCCTTATTCTAAAATGGATTCAATTGTTTTTTATCCTCATCAATCTAGCCACAATACCCCATAATGACAAAGCAAAAACAGGTTTTTAGAAATGTTTGCACATTTATTAAAAGTAAAAAACTGAAATATCACATTTACATAAGTATTCAGACCCTTTACTCAGTACTTTGTTGAAGCACCTTTGGCAGCGATTACACCCTCAAGTCTTCTTGGGTATGACGCTACAAACTTGGTAAACCTGTATTTGGGGAGTTTCTCCCATTCTTCTCTGCAGATCCTCTCAAACTCTGTCAGGTTGAATGGGGAGCGTTGCTGCACTGTTATTTTCAGGTCTCTCCAGATATGTTCGATCAGGTTCAAGTCTGGGCTCTAGCTGGGCCACTCAAGGACATTCAGAGACTTGTCCCAAAGCCACTCCTGTGTTGTATTGGCTGTGTGCTTAGGGCCGGTGTCCTGGTGGAAGGTGAACCTTCGCCCCCCTCCCCAGTCTGAGGTCCTGAGTGCTCTGGAGCAGGTTTTCGTCAAGGATCAATCCCCAAAATTACAAGAATTGTTGTGCGTTGACTGCTTGTCAGAATGCATGTTTCCCTCCCTATTGCACTCATAACTTAATTGCACCTCGAGAGGAAAATTTTGGTCGCATAAGACACACAACAACAAGCTGACTAGGTAAATAGATATATTATACTATGGGGATTTTTCTATTCATTACTCATTTTGTTTGCGAATAAAAAGTTAATGTGAACTGTTCTACCATGTTCAAAGTTTTTTTTCATGTTCATTATTTTTTAGGCAATGATTTTGCCATGGCACAGTGCCACATATACAGTGCCTTGCGAAAGTATTCGGCCCCCTTGAACTTTGCGACCTTTTGCCACATTTCAGGCTTCAAACATAAAGATATAAAACTGTATTATTTTGTGAAGAATCAACAACAAGTGGGACACAATCATGAAGTGGAACGACATTTATTGGATATTTTAAACTTTTTTAACAAATCAAAAACTGAAAAATTGGGCGTGCAAAATTATTCAGCCCCCTTAAGTTAATACTTTGTAGCGCCACCTTTTGCTGTGATTACAGCTGTAAGTCGCTTGGGGTATGTCTCTATCAGTTTTGTACATCGAGAGACTAAAATGTTTTCCCATTCCTCCATGCAAAACAGCTCGAGCTCAGTGAGGTTGGATGGAGAGCATTTGTGAACAGCAGTTTTCAGTTCTTTCCACAGATTCTCGATTGGATTCAGGTCTGGACTTTGACTTGGCCATTCTAACACCTGGATATGTTTATTTTTGAACCATTCCATTGTAGATTTTGCTTTATGTTTTGGATAATTTTCTTGTTGGAAGACACATGTCCGTCCCAGTCTCAGGTCTTTTGCAGACTCCATCAGGTTTTCTTCCAGAATGGTCCTGTATTTGGCTCCATCCATCTTCTCATCAATTTTAACCATCTTCCCTGTCCCTGCTGAAGAAAAGCAGGCCCAAACCATGATGCTGCCACCACCATGTTTGACAGTGGGGATGGTGTGTTCAGTGAGATGAGCTGTGTTGCTTTTACGCCAAACATAACGTTTTGCATTGTTGCCAAAAAGTTCAATTTTGGTTTCATCTGACCAGAGCACCTTCTTCCACATGTTTGGTGTGCCTCCCAGGTGGCTTATGGCAAACGTTAAACGACACTTTTTATGGATATCTTTAAGAAATGGCTTTCTTCTTGCCACTCTTCCATAAAGGCCAGATTTGTGCAATATACGACTGATTGTTGTCCTATGGACAGAGTCTCCCACCTCAGCTGTAGATCTCTGCAGTTCATCCAGAGTGATCATGGGCCTCTTGGCTGCATCTTTGATCAGTCTTCTCCTTGTATGAGCTGAAAGTTTAGAGGGACGGCCAGGTCTTGGTAGATTTGCAGTGGTCTGATACTCCATCCATTTCAATATTATCGCTTGCACAGTGCTTCTTGGGATGTTTAAAGCTTGGGAAATCTTTTTGTATCCAAATCCGGCTTTAAACTTCTTCACAACAGTATCTCGGACCTGCCTGGTGTGTTCCTTGTTCTTCATGATGCTCTCTGCGCTTTTAACGGACCTCTGAGACTATCACAGTGCAGGTGCATTTATACGGAGACTTGATTACACACAGGTGGATTGTATTTATCATCATTAGTCATTTAGGTCAACATTGGATAATTCAGAGATCCTCACTGAACTTCTGGAGAGAGTTTGCTGCACTGAAAGTAAAGGGGCTGAATAATTTTGCACGCCCAATGTTTCAGTTTTTGATTTGTTAAAAAAGTTTGAAATATCCAATAAATGTCTTTCCACTTCATGATTGTGTCCCACTTGTTGTTGATTCTTCACAAAAAAATACAGTTTTATATCTTTATGTTTGAAGCCTGAAATGTGGCAAAAGGTCGCAAAGTTCAAGGGGGCCGAATACTTTCGCAAGGCACTGTAAATTACTGCAACGGAACACTGGAAAGCTACAGCTGTAATTGATGAGATACCCACACAGACCGGGTCCGACGTGAAGCTTCTGAGAGGATTCTTATTGGAAAGAAAGTATACCTAAAGACGCTTCAGCCCAGCTTGAACAAAAACGGAATCAACTGCGGGACTTCATTAAATCATAAAAACATCCTTACCTTACCTTACATTTTCTGAAGTGTCCTAGGGTAAGGAATGTTTTTTTGGAGTTGTCTTATTGGTTCCTGACCCCAACCGTCACCTCATTGGTTCCCATTCACAGTCTTAGTGGTCATTGGTTTGTTTGTAAACCTTTTTATTTTGTTGACAGGGATGTGCTGGATGCAAACTCTCTACAGTAGCTACATCAGTAGATAATGATTTCAATGAAGTCAATTGAATATACACATTCTGCCACTGTGCTTATGCTTACTCTATTTGGTCTATGTTCATGCTACTATAACCACTTTGTGACTACTGTGGAGGTATTTTATTTAACCTTTATTGTTTTATCCAGGTTAGTCTCATTGAGATAAAATCTCTCCCTTTTTTAAGGGCTTTAGAGTTGACCTGATTCTGAGTATTTTGCCTCAGTGTTCCGGTCTGTGAAGTTATATGAGATATTCAGTAGAACAGGCTGTTTGGGGCAGGCCTTTCTGATCCAGTGACATGGGTATAGTCTGTGTCCCAAATGGCACCCTATTATTTCCTATATACTGTTCTTCTTTTGAGCAGGGCCCAGTGCACTATGATGGGAATAGGATCCTATTTGGGACACAAGAGGTCTGCAGAACTGTTTCCAGTTTCTTCTCATACATATGGAGCAGGCTGACACCACCAACCGCTTGGCCAAACATAGGCGGCTAAAATTGGCACAGACCATGGAGGATGGTGTGTCTGTGTGTTTGTGTGTGTTTGTCAGCGTGCCTGTTTGCTTTTTATGTGTGTGCGTGTATGTGCGATAGTGATGTAACTAAGAGAGAAGCAGGATGAAGATGCCAGCATGAGGCCTGTTGTTGTCAGTGTATCCTGGGGACTGAGAACCCACTGGGCTGTGTAAGACTAGAGCCATAACACCACACTACATGATCAAATCAAATCAAATGTTATTAGTCACATGTGCCGAATACAACAGGTGTAGTAGACCTTACAGTGAAATGCTTACTTACAAGTCCCTAATTAACAATGCAGTTAAAAAAAATACAGATGAGAAGAAGAAATAAAAGTAAGAAGTAATTAAAGAGCAGCAGTTAAATAACAATAGCGAGACTATATACAGGGGGTACCAGTATAGAGTCAATGTGCGGAGGCACCGGTTAGTTGGGGTAATATGTACATGTAGGTAAAGTTATTAAAGTGACTATGCATAGATGATAACAACAGAGTAACAGCGGTGTAAAAGAGGGGGGGCAATGCAAATAGTCTGGGTAGCCATTTGATTAGGTGTGCAGGAGTATTATGGCTTGGGGGTAGAAGCTGTTTAGAAGCCGCTTGGACCTAGACTTGGTGCTCCGGTACCGCTTGCCGTGCGGTAGCAGAGAGAAACGTCAATGACTAGGGTGGCTGGAGTCTTTGACAATTTTTAGGGCCTTCCTCTGACACCACCTGGTATAGAGGTCCTGAATGGAAGGAAGCTTGGCCCCAATAATGTACTGGGCTGTTCTCACTACCATCTGTAGTGCCTTGCTGTCGGAGGCCGAGCAGTTGCCATTCCAGTCAGTTATGCTCTCGATGGAGCAGCTGTGTAACCTTTTGAGGATCTGAGGACCCATGCCAAACCTTTTCAGTTTCCTGAGGGCGAATAGATTTTGTTGTGCCCTCTTCATGACTGTCTTGGTGTGCTTGGACCATGATAGTTTGTTGGTGATGTGGACACCAAGGAACTTGAAGCTCTCAACCTGCTCCACTGCAGCCCCATCGATGAGAATGGGTGCGTGTTCGGTCCTCTTTTTTCTGTAGCACACAACCATCTCCTTTGTCTTATTCACGTTGAGGGAGAGGTTTTTGTCCTGGCACCACACGGCCAGGTCTCTGACTTCCTCCCTATAGGATGTCTCGTCGTTGTTGGAGATCAGGCCTACCACTGTTGTGTCAACGGCAAACTTTATGATGGTGTTGGAGTTGTGCCTGGCCATGCAGTCATGAGTGAACAGGGAGTACAGGAGGGGACTGACCATGCACCCTGTGCTGAGGATCAGCGTGGCGGATGTGTTGTTACCACCTGGGGGCGGCCCACCAGGAAGTCCTGGATCCAGTTGCAGAGGGAGGTGTTTAGTCCCAGGGTCCTTAGCTTATTGATGATCTTTGAGGGCACTATGGTGTTGAATGCTGAGCTGTAGTCAATGAATAGCATTCTCACATAGGTGTTCCTTTTGTCCAGGTGGGAAAAGGCAGTGTGGAGTGCAATTTAAATTGCATCATCTGTGGATCTGTTGGGGCGGTATGCAAATTGGAGTGGGTCTAGGGTTTCTGGGATAATAATGTTGATGTGAGCCATGACCAGCTTTTCAATGCACTTCATGGCTACCGACGTGAATGCAACGGGCCGGTAGTCATTTAGGCAGGTAACCTTAGTGTTCTTGGGCACAGGCTCTATGGTGGTCTACTTAAAACATGTTGGTATTCCAGACTCGGACAGGGAGAGGTTGAAAATGCCAGTGAAGACACTTGCCAGTTGGTCAGCACATGCTTGCAGTACACGTCCTGGTAATCCGTCTGGCCCTGCGGCCTTGTGAATGTTGACCTGTTTAAAGGTCTTACTCACGTCGGCTGCGGAGAGCGTGATCACGCAGTCTTCCGGAACTACTGGTGCTCTCATACATGTTTCAGTGTTATTTGCCTTGATGCGAGCATAGAATTAGTTTAGCTCATCTGGTAGGCTTGTGTCACTGGGCAGCTCTCAGCTGTGCTTCCCTTTGTAGTCTGTAATAGTTTGCAAGCTCTGCCATATCCGACGAGCGTCGGAGCCGTTGAAGTATGATTCGATCTTAGTCCTGTATTGGTGCTTTGCCTGTTTGAATGTTCGTGTACAAAAATACAAAGTCCCCCGCCTTTTGTCTTACTAGACGCCGCTGTTCTATCCTGCCGGTAAAGTGGATAACCAGCCACCCGTATGTTGATAATGCCGTCGTTCAGCCTCGACTCCATGAAGCATAAGATATTACAGTTTTGAATGTCCCGTTGGTAATTTTATTTTATTGTCCAAAGATTGCACGTTTGCTAGCAGAATGGAAGGAAGTTGGGGTTTATTCGATCGCCTACGAACTCTCAGAAGGCAGCATGCCCTCTGGCCCCTTTTTCTCCGCCTTCTCTTCACGCAAATCATGGGGAACTGGGCCTGTTCCCGAGAAAGCAGTATATCATTCGCGTCAGGCTCGTCAGATTCTTTAAAGGAAGAAAAGGATTCTGCCAGTCCGTGGTGAGTAATCGCAGTCCTGATGTCCGGAAGTTATTTTTGGTCATAAGAGACAGTAGCGGCAACATTATGTACAAAATAAGTAAAAAAACAAGTTACAAACAACGCAAATAAATGAACAAAAAAACACAATCGGTTGGGGACACGTAAACGTCAGCCGTCTTCTCTGGTGCCATTGTTACAAAGACATACAGACAGACAGACCACTTGTTGGGCATGTTAGTCTGTTCCTCTGTCTTTGTCTGTTTGTTCTGTCTGTGTCTGTCTGTTCTGTCTCTCTGTCCTTGTCTGTTTGTTCTGTCTGTGTCTGTCTGTTCTGTCTCTCTGTCTGTGTCTGTCTGTTCTGTCTCTCTGTCTGTGTCTGTCTGTTCTGTCTGTGTCTGTCTGTTCTGTCTCTCTGTCTGTGTCTGTCTGTTCTGTCTGTGTCTGTCTGTTTTGTCTCTCTGTCTTTGTTTGTTTGTTCTGTCTATGTCTGTCTGTCTGTTCTGTCTCTCTGTCTGTGTCTGTCTGTCTGTTCTGTCTCTCTGTCTGTGTCTGTCTGTTCTGTCTCTCTGTCTGTGTCTGTTTGTTCTGTCTGTGTCTGTCTGTTCTGTCTCTCTGTCTGTTTTGTCTCTCTGTCTGTGTCTGTTTGTTCTGTCTGTGTCTGTCTGTTCTGTCTGTGTCTGTCTGTGTCTGTCTGTTCTGTCTGTGTCTGTCTGTGTATGTCTGTTGTGTCTCTCTGTCTGTGTCTATGTCTGGTGTGTCTCTCTGTCTATGTCTGGTGTGTCTCTCTGTCTATGTCTGCATGTTTTGTCTCCCTGTCTGTGTGTGTTTGTTCTGTCTCTCTGTGCTTCTCTGTGCTTCTCTGTGCTCCTCTGTCTGTCTGTCTGTCTGTCTGTCTGTCTGTCTGTCTGTCTGTCTGTCTGTCTGTCTGTCCTCATGCCTGTTTGTGAATGTGCATGCTTTGCATCTATGAGAATGGCAGTGTATTTGTGTTTTGTTTGTGTGTGAGTGTTGATTTATATGTTTGTTTGGGTTTGTTGAAGGGTGTGTACATGGTTTTTGTTTTGTAAGTGCACAACAGGCAAACCTGTCAAATAAACATGTGTTAATTTTCCCAACATTCTTTCTTCCTGAAACAACGTTAGGCTAGAGGAGAGGGGGTAACTGTGGTGCACACACACACACACACACACATACACACACACACACACAAATATACTGCACTGAGGCAGAAGCAAAACGTTCAACTTTGAAAGTTGGGCCACTAATTAGTGGAATTATTCTGAGATCAAAGAGGACAATTAAGAGTGGTGTGTTGTAACACACGACCTCATTTACATCCCAATACACGGCCCTCTGTGTGTGTGTGTGTGTGTGTGTGTATGTGTGCTGTACATGGCAGGCTGCAGTAGAGGAGTGAACAGAGGAGAGGATATAGCACCTCATTATGAAGATCAGCCAGATTGCTAATCAGGAGCGCCCAGCTACTCAGAGTAAAAAAACACACACACACACACACACACGTGTATGTGTATACAACAAAGCTAGATAGCTAAGGTGATGAGGAGTAGGATGAAAGAGCCTATTATGACTACCTCACTACTCTGTCTTCAGATGCCACCCTGTTCCCAATATAGTGTACTACTTTTGACCAGGACCCATTGGGAAGAGGATGCAGTTTGGGACGCCCCCTTGTTGTGTGTAGTATTGTTGACTCTTGTTAGCTTACAGTATTGAAGGAGGTACTAAACATAAGATCAGGGGATTGGAGAGACCACCTATTTGCACCTGGCCAATGACGTTGGTTCAGCGTTGTGGTACAATAGGCAATTTGGGCTTCTCCAGGGAGGAAATTAAGATATGCAAGCGTAGGTATTTAATGCGACCTTGATGTTTACATGCTGCTTGAACTGAGGTGGCAGTCTTGTCTCAACTTCAGTCCAGTTCTCTCTGTTTGCATTCTTCCCCACTGTATCCTCACCTCGTACCAAAAGAGCTGTGATTTTCCCCTCTCTCTCCTCTCCTCCCTCCTCTCTCGCTCATTACTCTTCCCTAAACAGTAAAGGTGGATTGGGTTGGCGCAGCCTGGCGTGACGGGTGTTTGGGTCCTGGAGGAAACAGCTGTTTCCCCCCTATCCTTCTCTCCCAACACCTATTAGGGTGATTATCAGTGGTGTCAATCTGAGGCCTGTCCTCCACTGACCTGGAGGGGCTGAGCTGATGGACAGATCTCAGCTGAGACAAAGAGAAGAGCAGAGGAGAGGAGTAGAGGGGGCATGCAGCATGCTCTAATCATCTGGACAGGAGAGATGAGACGGGAGAGGAGGAGAGAGTAGGAAAGGCGAGAGTAGGAGAGGAGAGAGTAGGAGAGGAGAGAGTAGGAGAGAGGAGAGCAGCCCAAGTGCTGTGTGGGGGACTGTTGCTGCTTCCTACAGCAGCCATTTCATGGTCCCAATCAAATCTTATGAATTTATTTTGTTGTCCCTTTTTTATCATCTTTCTAACAACTGTAGCATTTAACTGGCCCTATCCAACCCCAGGCTCGAGGTAATATGATGTCCTCATCTGGACAGACCACAGGACACATCGGACAGTTGTTTCAGCAGGACAGAAGGTGATGAAGCTAATCCAACATTTTGTTATTTTTAAATGTAAACTCAGGAGATAAAAAAGCTTTTCTCTTTCATGTTGTTCAATGTCTTTTCTTCTCTCTGTCTCTTTTCTTCTCTTGATTCTACCTTTATCATTATTTTCCATTCTGTCATTTTCTCTGTTCTCTCTGTCCATCCATACCTGTGGTGTTTCATTCTGCTTCAGTATCAGCTCATTACTGTGAATAAATAGTCTTTCTGGGCAGAAGTGTTAAATATGCCTGTTATCTTTAACGGGACAGCTGCGGTGTCTGCAGATAGAGCTAGCTAGTGGCATGGAGCCACCATGAAAATGGAAACCTAGAAAAAGCTTTAAAAATAGGCCTAATCTCTTTTGTTTTCTAACGCCATACAACTTGATCAACCGATGCCGTAAAAGAGCAAGAAGGTGTCTCTTTTCGACTGTCAGTTGTTATTCTGTAATCATTGAGTGAATGAATGCGTGACAAGAATGACAAGTCAAATCTGTCAGACTTTGGAAGTTTTTTACTCGGCATCGCTTGCAGTTTATATTTATTTATTTATTGGAATTTGAATTTAACCTTTATTTAACTAAGTCAATTAGGAACAAATTCTTATTTACAATGATGACTTACACAATGACGTTGAATGCCATGATATTTTGAATCCAATGTCAGTCCACTATTTTATCTAAACACTCCCGGTCTCTCAGCAGCCCACACTGTCTCTTCACAGGCTTGTCATCTCCCGTCGTCATGGTACGCTGCCTTAGCTGCATCTTAATTAACATGGTAACGGCTACTCGGAGTACATAGCATGCCCTGAGTCGGCAGGCTATCAATCTACTTCTTTCTGCATCTCCATCTCCATCTCCATCTCTCTCTCTCTCTCTCTCTCTATCTCCCTCTCTCTCTCTCTCTCTCTCCCTCCATCTCTCTCTCTCCATCTCCCTCTCCCTCTCTCTCTCTCTCTCCTCATCTCCCTCTCTCTCTCTCTCTCTCTCTCTCTCCATCTCTTTCTCTCTCTCTCTCTCTCTCTCTCTCTCAGTGCATTCAAAAAGTATTATTTTTCCACATGATGTTACTTTAAAGCCTTATACTAAAAAAAAAAATATATATATATATTTTTTTTCCCCTCATCAATTTACACACAATACCCAATAATGACAAAGTGAAAACAGGTTTTTAGAAATTTTTGCACATTTATTTAAAATAAAAAACAGAAAACATATTTACTGAAGTATTCAGACCCTTTGCTATGAGGCTTGAAATTGAGCTCAGGTGCATCTTGTTTCCATTGATCATCCTTGAGATATTTCTACAACTTGATTGGAGTCCATCTGTGGTAAATTCATTTGACTGGACATGATTTGGAAAGGCACACACTTGTCTATATAAGGTCTCACAGTTGACAGTGCATGTCAGAGCAAAAAACAAGCCATGAGGTCGTAGGAATTGTCTGTGGAGCTACGAGACATAATTGTGTCGAGGCACAGATCTGGGGAAGGGTAGCAAAGAATGTCTGCGGCATTGAAGGTCCCCAAGAACACAGTGGCCTCCATCATTCTTAAATGGAAGAAGTTTGGAACCACCAAGACTCTTCCCAGAGCTGGCCGCCCGGCCAAACTGAGCAATCAGGGGAGAAGGGCCTTTGTTAGGGAGGTGACCAAGAACCCGATGGTAACTCTGACAGACCTCCAGAGTTCCTTTGTGGCGATAGGAGAACCTTCCAGAAGGACAACCATCTCTGTAGCACTCCACCAATCAGACCTTTATGGTAAAGTGGCCAGACAGAGGCCACTCCTTAGTAAAGGGCACCTAAAGACTCAGACCATGAGAAACAAGATTCTCTAGTCTGATGAAACCAAGATTGAACTCTTTGGACTGAATGCCAAGCGTCATGCCTGCAGGAAACCTGGCACCATCCCTACAGTGAAGCATGTTGGTGACAGCATCATGCTGTGGGGATGTTTTTCAGTGGCAGGGACTGGGAGTCTAGTCAGGATCGAGGGAAAGATGAACGGAGCAAAGTACAGAGAGATCCTTGATGAAAACTTATTTGAGAGCGCTCATAACCTCAGACTGGAGCGAAAGTCCACATTCCAAATAGACAACGACCCTGAGCACAGAGCGCACAGCACCTAACCAAGACAACGCGGGAGTGGCTTGGGGAAACGTCTCTGAATGTCCTAGAGTGGCCCAGCTAGAGCTCGGACTTGAACCCGATCGAACATCACTGGAGACACCTGAAAATAGCTGTGCAGCAACGCTCCCCAATAAAACAATTCTACAAACCTGTTTTTAGTTTGTCATTATGGGGTAGTGTGTGTATATTGATGAGGGGAAAAAAACAATTTAATCCATTTTAGAATAAGGCTGTAACCTAACAAAATGTGGAAAAAGTCAAGGGGTCTGAACACTTTCCGAATTCACTGTCTGTCTATCTTTGTATCAGTCCTCCATGCTTTGTCCTCTCTAAAAATACATGGACTAATAGTATCATGATGTCACTGTCAGACTCCTACATGCAGACCCGGTGTGACTGTCTGGCCTTTTGTACCCAGGAGAAGACATGATCTAACAGAGTCTCTTTTTACTCCTTCTGCTACCACATTTTCCCCTCAACATGTTAGGCTAATGTCTTGCCCTTCACCACTCCAAGCACTCAGCATTTTAAATCCCAAACTGTCATGCCCCTCTTTTTCTTTTGAGTGATTCCATTCCATTAAACACCAAGCTCTCCTCTTTTTTCATCCCTAGACTTGTTGGACAACCCTGACATTTTTTTCTCTTCCTCGTCCAGTAGTGATTAGTTTGGCCAAATAGCTGAAATTAGCAATTGGTAAAAATCTGACTCTCCTTTGCCAGCTGGAGCAGATGCTTAAATTAACCATTCAAGGCAAAAATTCAGCTGACAGGAAGAAAGGAATTGGAGATAGATAGATAGATAGATAGATAGATAGATAGATAGATAGATAGATAGATAGACACATACGCGAAGGAAGGAAGGAAGGAAGGAAGGAAGGAAGGAAGGAAGGAAGGAAGGAAGGAAGGAAGGAAGGAAGGAAGGAAGGAAGGAACAAAGATTGAGAGAGACAAAGAGTGAGAGAGACACACATAGACACACACAGAGACTGACAGAGTGACTCAGACAGAGAGACAAAGACAGAGAGACAGAAACAGACATAGGTACAGAGAGACAGAGAGAGAGAGAGAGAGCCAAGACAGTGAGAGAGACACAAACTAGTTGTACATCCAACCTTTTTAATGCGCATAAAGTACATGTTGGATAAAAAAATGTCATGACAGGCCTGATGGAAACAGAACATTTGTCGGTAATCTTTCCAAATGTCGACAAAACAAAATACACTAGAATAGGCGGCATCTTTTTGTGTCTGTAAAATGTATTATGCGAAAAATGTGGTGGAAATGCTTTTATGGGCAAATATTGATGTAAAACCATCATTTTGAAGTAAACTTGGAGTCACACGATGATATGTTGTGGTCCTCCCACTACGACTTGGGAAAGCATATAGTTTATTAGGCTACAGATTAAAAAAGTTACGATGAACTTCACAGAGTGGTGAAAGTGCAAGGTGATGAACTTGATGCTCCTTTCTTATTCTGGTGACATGATCATCGATGCTTGGCTGCTGTTTGAAAAAAGAAACTATAACCTTACTCTTCTGTCCATAATAATCTCATTGTGTAGGCCTGTGGTCACCAGCCTTTTCTAAATGAAGATCACTTTCTGAGTCCTAAAGCAAGCCGAGATCTACCACTCAGATTGTTTTTCAACATGACTTACAAAACATAAGCCTATGCAACATTAACCAATTAAAAACAGGACTGTAGCAATGAAGTTTGTACAGTAAACTATAGGCCAAATACATTATTATTACATATCGGCTATGCTGGAATTTACCTGCCAATGTTGTTCTTCTGAGACCATTTTGAAATTGCATTTAAAAATTGTAGGTATATGATCACACTAGTAATAAATAATCTGTTGTATTACTTGTGAGTCACAGCTGAGTGAGCATAATAATTGTTTTATTTTACTGGACTGATGGCCTGCATCTGATGGTCAGTCTGAGGGGAGAGAGCAGCGTTGAGCCTGCCTCTCACTGGACTCACCGTCCCTTCACTCTCCCTCCCTCCGCTGAGAAAAGGGGACAGTCTTCCAGCTGATGGTCAGTCTGAGGGGAGAGAGCAGCGTTGAGCCTGCCTCTCACTGGACTCACCGTCCCTTCACTCTCCCTCCCTCCGCTGAGAAAAGGGGACAGTCTTCCAGCTGATGGTCAGTCTGAGGGGAGAGAGCAGCGTTGAGCCTGCCTCTCACTGGACTCACCGTCCCTTCACTCTCCCTCCCTCCGCTGAGAAAAGGGGACAGTCTTCCAGCTGATGGTGAAACTCAAGTCGCATTAAGTTATTTCTGCCTCATACACCAATTCATGTTGTTCCTCCTATGAACAGAGAAAGTAAGATATTCCTCGATATTAAAAAAGACACAAGCCGCTAATAACAACACAATGTTATTAAAACACTTGGCTACTCATTCATTGCAGCTGCAGTGCTGGTTGCAGTGGAAGTAGGGAGCACATTTTAATATATATATAATAACAACTTCAACATGAACTTACTTATAAAAACAGTGTTGAATAACAACTTCAACATGAACTTTTTTTTACATTTTATTTTATTTTTTACCTTTATTTAACTAGGCAAGTCAGTTAAGAACACATTCTTACTTTCAATGACGGCCGAGGAACAGTGGGTTAACTGCCTGTTCAGGGGCAGAATGACAGATTTGTACCTTGTCAGCTCAGGGGTTTGAACTCTGGGGTTTGAACCAACACTCTAACCACTAGGCTACCCTGCCGCCCCAGGGTAGCCTAGTGGTTAGAAAACAGCAGCTCTTTGCTGTATTCATTGAGTCTCTCTAGTCATGGTTTTAAAAGTTGTGAAATCTTACAGTATCAACTTTGCTGTGCGTTCAAAGCTTGGGGAAACTGTGCAGACAGAGTTATCTGAGCTATCTGATTGGCCAGCGGTAGGCCTATAGGCACACTTGATTTTCTCTCTGGGCAGGCCGGGTATGCGGAGTTCTACCTTCCTCGTTCTAAATGGGAACACTTTGCCTTCCCGGGCTTGGGCTGCTGAATCAAGTGCACCAACAGCATTGTTGTTTTTTACAGAAATGTTTGGAGATCGAACAGTTGGTGACCACTGATGGAGGCTATACCCGCACTGTCTCTATACCAGGGGACTATCTCTATACCCACACTGTCTCTATACCCGCGGACTGTCTCTATACCAGGGGACTGTCTCTAAACCCGCACTGTCTCTATACCCGCACTGTCTCTATACCCGCACTGTCTCTATACCCGCACTGTCTCTATACCAGGGGACTGTCTCTAAACCCGCACTGTCTCTATACCCGCACTGTCTCTATACCCGCACTGTCTCTATACCAGGGGGCTGTCTCTATACCCGCACTGTCTCTATACCCGCACTGTCTCTATACCCGCACTGTCTCCTATACCATTGGACTGTCTCTATACCCGCACTGTCTCTATACCCGCACTGTCTCTATACCAGGGGACTGTCTCTATACCCGCACTGTCTCTATACCCGCACTGTCTCTATACCCGCACTGTCTCTATACCCGCACTGTCTCTTTTCCCGCACTGTCTCTATACCCGCACTGTCTCTATACCCGCACTGTCTCTGTTGGCTAGAGCGCACATGCCAATACCAGAGTGGGAACACGCTATATATTGCAAAATGTTTTGTGAGAAAACCATCAGTAGAGTTGAAAATGTGATGTACATAACCGTAAAAGGTGTTTCTATGTGCAGTACGTCATTACGCACAGCCTTTTATCCACAACAAGTCAATTAGATGGAAACATCTCTGGTGGGAAAATGTGCATATTGTTTTTATGCAGATTTTTGAATATTCACATAAAACTGTCGCCAATTGCATGGAAACCTAGCTACTGATGATACATATATAAGGATAAGAAATTGCATATTCTTAGTTTCAGCCAATTAGTGTGGGAAGTCACTGGTAATTAACTCTCTGGGGACCCCGAGGAATAGTCATGCACTCGTTTACATAATAATGATGAGAGGAGTGCGCTCCCTCTCCTCCCCCTCTCTCTCTTTCTCTCGCTCTCCCCCCCTCACTCTCTCTTTCTCTTTCCTCTCTCTTCTCTCTCTTTCTCTCTCTCCTCCACCCCTCTCTCTTTCTCTCTCTTTCTCTTTCTCTCTCTCTCCTCCCCTCTCTTTCTCTCCCTCTCCTCCCCTCTCTCTCTTTCTCTCTCTTTCCTCCCTCCTCTCTCCGCTCTGGACCCGTGGACAAAGACAAAGACGCATATCACACTCTTGCACTCGTTCCCTCTCTTTCTCTCTTCTCAACTCTGCCTTCCTGAACCAAGAGAGATACATGTCTCCCAAAATGTCTTGCCCTCTGATAACTGAAACTGTAGGGTTGAATCCCATATGACTGTAGCATATGCCTGCCAATCAGCTGGACTCTACACATTGACTTTTCTCTGGTTGAATTGAGGAATATTATTATCTTCCTTGCAGGTGTCAAGGCTTCCTATCTGGATCTAGATTGACTAGCGAGAGAAATCATACACATCTGTGCAAATCTAAATTGTTGTGTCAGATTGATGTCTGCCCCTCGTTTTTTCTTTCCCTCTGTTGTTTCTTTGAAAGCCTAGTTTACTAATGGAAATATATGACAATCCTTTTTTCTTCTCTCCTTTCCTCTCTTCGTCCTTTGGCCTTTGACCTTTGGCCTGTGCCAACACTGCAGCATTTCATTTTCCACTGCACACTGATAGGGACATGGGGGGGGGGGGGGGGTGGGGGGAATTGTATTTTTTGGACAAAGAGCTGTTCTCTCTTCTGTAAAGGGATTCACAGCAAAACAGGATAGCATACGCCCTGGGTCAACGGCCATAATGTTAACAGGTGGCTATGGTTAGGAGGTAAAGTAAAAGAATACATGCGCACATTTCATATCTTGTGGCAGGTGCATTAGACAGGTGCATGCTGGTCGTAGCAGGAATAGAACAGAAGCGCTACAAAGAACTAGTGGCATGAACTGACTAAAGATGAACAGTTTGTGATATCATTATCCTGAGTTTTTATACTGTTCAACTAGACCTTACAATCCTGTCTTTTCCTTTTCACATGGGTTACATGTAGCTAAGGGGCAGCAAGTGAGTGAAGAAGAGAAAACGTAACACACAGAAATTCATGTCTGCGGGGATTGTGTGTTTTCTCACTGCCGTGCCTCTTATTTTCCTCCATGTTCCTTTGATAGCGTCGTACGGAGTCCGGATTAAAGCTTTAAGTTCACTTCCTGTTTCATTAAAGGAGCTTTAATTTAATTAACCAACGCAGCATGAGCTCCCTCCTCTAGCTCCGCTCGCTATCCTGCCCCTGACACACAAACACACACACACCCTATGTTCCTGACTGAAGGTTTCAGACCCTCAGAGGGGGAAGAAGAAGGGAAGCACAAAAAGAAGATGAAGAAAAATATCTCCTGGCTTCCAAGGAGGAAGTGTCCTTTTAATCAGGCCTCCACTTATATCGCATTAACATCGCTGAGGAGAGGAGAGAGTGGGGTGGTGCAGGCAGAGACACACAGCACAGCCTAGTGCTTAGTGCCAGCTATACCCTGTGCAGGCTGTACCTAGATCAGATGTTAACCAGAAAATTAGCCAGAATACAATGATCTGAATGGAGTCAGCTTTTACAGTAACATAATATTTGCCACACTCATTAGCACGAATCTATCCAATCTCACAGTACAGCATTGCTACAGTATAATGCTGTACTATGAGATTGGATTTGAGATACAGTTCCAGTCTAAATTTGAAACACCTACTCATTCAAGGGTTTTACTACGTGATTCCATATGTGTTATTTCATAGTTTTGATGTCTTCACTATTATTCTACAATGTAGAAAATAGTAAAAATAAATAAAAACCCTTGAATGAGTAGGTGTGTCCAAACTTTTGACTGGTGCTGTACATCCTGGACATGTATGTCCTTACTGTCATATATTCCTCTTACCAATATGTGCGGACTGAAAGCGTCCCAAATTCCCATCCACATCTTGTGGCCTGAGTTTCTTCCCCATTGATTGGTTAGTTGAAGGCTTGTATCAGGATGTCAGGGGGTGGGTGGCAGCCTCATTCTGTCACAGTGTGGACAGACAGTGGTTAGGATACATGCCCTCTCATGACCGTCACTCATATCACAGCTCTCAAACTAGGACAAAGTCATGAGATGAGATCAATCCTCAACAACTTAACAAAAGGGAAGGCATTTGCCCTTGTTTTGCATTTTTATTCATCTATGTCCATTCGTCTGGCAGTATTGATCCTCCTATCTCTCTCCCTCTACTCTCTCTCCTCTCCTCACATCTCTGTACCTCTCATCACCCTCTTTCCTCTTCTTCTCTCCCCTTTCTCTCTCTCCTATCTCTCTGCCTCTTCTCTCCCTTCTTCTCGCTCTTCCCTTCCTCTCTCCTCCCTTCTCTCTCTCTCTTATCTCTCTCTCCCATATCTCTCCCTCTCATCTCTCTCCTCCCATCTCTTTCCCGCTCCTCTCTCTCCTCCCATCTCTCTCCCTCTCCTATTCTTCTCTCCCTATCCTCTCTCTCCATCTCCTCTCTCTCCTCTCTCTCCCCCTCCCCTTTCTCTCCCTCTCCTCCTATCTCTCCTCGCTCACATCATATCTTTCTCCCTCTCCTCTCCCATCTCCTCTAAAATCTCCTCTCTCTCCTTCTCCTCCTATCTCTCTCCTCTCTCTCTCTCTCCCCTCTCTCATCATATCTCTCTCCCTCTCCTCTCTCTCATCTACTCTAATATATCTCCCTCCCCTCTTCTCTCTCTCTCTCTCCTCCTATCTATCTCCCTCTCCTATCGCTCTCCTTATCATCGCTCCCCCTATCTCTCTCCCTCTACTCTCTCTCCTCACATCTCTGTACCTCTCGCTCTCCCTCTCTTATCTCTCTCCTCCTCTTCCAACTCTCTTGCGCTCTTCTCTCTCCTCCTATCTCTCTCCCTCTCTCTCTCTCTCCTCTCTCTCTCTCTCTCTATCTCTCCTCTCCTCTCCTCTCCTCTCCTCTCCTCTCCTCTCCTCTCCTCTCTCTCCTCTTCTTGATCTACTCCAGTGTTATTTATTGGACTCCTGCTGGCTTTATCTCTCCTAATGAAGCAGCGTGAAGCAACAGTAAGGGGCGTGTGTGTGTGTGCATGCATGCTTGTGTGTGTGTGTGCACGCGTATGTGTGTGTGTGTGTGTGTGTGTGTGTGTGTGTGTGTGTGTGTGTGTGTGTGTGTGTGTGTGTGTGTGTGTGTGTGTGTGTGAGGTAGCATCGAGGGTCCTGGTTACACAGCATGTTGTTATAAATGTGTACCTCAGAGCACCAGTAGCACTTCTCTACTAAGGCCTGTTCTGACTGTTCACTCACATTCACACTGAGCCACTCATATCCTCCTCTCCTCTCTCCCTACCCGGGATACCTCTCTCTGGTGAATGCATCATGACTGCATCCTTCCTGAGCTGTGCTGCTTAGGGCTGGCTACATGACATGTCCAGTAATGATAGGTGGTGGTGGAGGGATGGGTGGAGGAGTGATGGGGTGAGGAGGGATGGAGATGTAGAGGCTGACAGGGAGGGTGGTTTACAAAAGATTTTTCTGGGAAGGGTGACATATTCTAAGCTTTTGACATGAGTCAATTGACATGGCAGTCTGTCGCATCAATTTAAAGGACAATTGTTTCAGGGACATACTGTAGGTAAGGAGGCCCACGTTCAGGCAGCCATAGATGAGAGAATTGGGAAACCAGAGGACAAGGCACTGTTATTGTTGAGTAAGAGTGCCTTACATATTTGTCATGCCTAAAGGGGGTTGTAGCTCTTCTGTCTCTCTCGCTTTCTCCTTTTTCTCTTTCTCTCCATCTCTGTCTCTCGCTCTCTGTACTTTTAACCAATCAAGCCTAAGGGCATCACATCAAATTGATATTACAGTAAGTGAAAGCCTGTTTGGTTTGACCTGATGGCAGGTGCTGAGTTATCTGTAAGTGGTACTCTAACTGATAGGATCCAGTCCGTTTTGTGTTGTCTGGTTGATATGCTCCGACTGCTGTCATATCTCTACTGTATATAGTGTGCTTTCCTCTGTTCATAATGTGAACAGCAGTGGACTCTTGCTCTGTGGATGGGCTGTTAACACAACAGGGTGAGTCATGCCTGGCCGTGCAGTCATGAGTGAACAGGGAGTACAGGAGGGGACTGAGCACTCACCCCTGAGGGGCCCCCGTGTTGAGGATCATTGGGGCGGATGTGTTGTTACCTACCCTTACCAACTGGGGGCGGCCCATCAGGAAGTCCAGGATCCAGTTGCAGAGGGATGTGTTTAGTCCCAGGGTCCTTAGCTTAGTGATGAGCTTTAAGGGCACTTTGGTGTTGAACGCTGAGCTGTAGTCAATGAATAGCATTCTCACATACAGTGGGGCAAAAAGTATTTAGTCAGCCACCAATTGTGCAAGTTCTCCCACTTAAAAAGATGAGAGAGGCCTGTATTTTCATCATAGGTACACTTCAACTATGACAGACAAAATGAGAAAAAAAAATCCAGAAAATCACATTGTAGGATTTTTAATGAATTTATTTGCAAATTATGGTGGAAAATAAGTCAATAACAAAAGTTTATCTCAATACTTTGTTATATACCCTTTGTTGGCAATGACAGAGGTCAAACTTTTTCTGTAAGTCTTCACCAGGTTTTCACACACTGTTGCTGGTATTTTGGCCCATTCATGCAGATCTCCTCTAGAGCAGATCTCCTCTTTGGGGCTGTTGCTGGGCAACACGGACTTTCAACTCCCTCCAAAGATTTTCTATGGGGTTGAGATCTGGAGACTGGCTAGGCCATTCCAGGACCTTGAAATGCTTCTTACGAAGCCACTCATTCGTTGCCCGGGTGGTGTGTTTGGGATCATTGTCATGCTGAAATACCCAGCCACGTTTCATCTTCAATGCCCTTGCTGATGGAAGGAGGTTTTCACTCAAAATCTCACGATACATGGCCCCATTCATTCTTTCCTTTACACGGATCAGTCGTCCTGGTCCCTTTGCAGAAAAACAGCCCCAAAGCATGATGTTTCCACCCCCATGCTTCACAGTAGGTATGGTGTTCTTTGGATGCAACTGTAGGTGTTACTTTCGTACAGGTGGGAACGGGCAGTGTGGAGTGCAATAGAGATTGCATCATCTCCAAATATGTTTGGGGCGGTATGAAAATTGAGTGGGTCTAGGGTTTCTGGGTTAATGGTGTTGATGTGAGCCATGACCTGCCTTTCAATGCACTTCATGGCTACAGACTTGAGTGCACAGGGATTATGGTGGTCTGCATCTGCTTCATCCGACCACTTTTTTATTGACCGAGTCACTGGTGCTTCCTGCTTTAATTTTAGCTTGTAAGCAGGAATCAGGAGGATAGAATTATGGTCAGATTTGCCAAATGTAGAGCTTTGTAAACGTCTTTGTGTGTGGAGTAAAGATGGTCTAGAATTTTTCCCTCTGGTTGTGCATTTAACATGCTGGTAGAAATTTGGTAAAAAGTATTTAAGTTTCCCTGCATTAAAGTCCCCGGCCACTAGGAGCACCACCTCTGGATGAGCTTTTTCCTGTTTGCTTATGTCGGTATTTGGCTCATTGAGTGCGGTCTTAGTGCCAGCATCGGCCTGTGGTGGTATGCAGACAGCTACGAAAAATACAGATGAAAACTCTGTAGGTTTATAGAGTATCTCATGTTAAGCTGTAAACCACACTAACGCAGGCGAGCAAAACTTTGAGACTTCCTTAGATATTGTGCACCGGCTGTTGTTTACAAATATACAAATATACATAGACCTCCACCCCTTGTCTGACCAGAGACTGCTGTCCTGCCGATATAATGTATAACCCACCAACTGTATGTTATTCAGGTCGTCGTTCAGCCACAACTTGGTGAAACATAAGATATTACTGTTTTTAATGTCCCGTTGGTAGGATATACTTGCTTTTAGTTCGTCCAATTTATTTTCCAGCGGTTGTACATTGGCCAATAGTACCGATGACAAAGGCAGATTAGCCACTCGTCGCGATCCTCACAAGGCATTCGGATTTCCTTCCGCGATACCATTTCCTTCTCTTTCTCCTGTGACTGACGGGGATGAGGGCCTGTCCGGGTGTCTGGAGTAAATCCCTCTCCTACAACTGATTAAAGAGTAATTCTACGTCCAGTTCAAGGTGAATAATCACTGTTCTGATCTCCAGAAGCTCTTTTCAGTCGTAAGACACGGTGGCAGAAACATTATGTACAAAATAAGTTACAAAAAACTCTAAAAAACATACACGGGATTGTAAAATGGCAGCCTTCGGCGCCAGTCTTCTGGATTCAAGTCTAAGTGGTTATTTACTGTAAATACTGGAGGGTTCATCATATGCTAATCCTACTCAGGATGAAGAATCAGTGTCTTTATAGTGAGTGTGGAATGATCTCTTGGTGTAATGAAATGATGGTAGACCGATGCTGATTTCAAGCACAGTTTATTGTAAAGGACCACAGGAGGAGGAAGGTAGCTGGGTCCAGGGACAGGCAGAAGGTCATACACAGGGAGTCCGAACAGGTAACAGTACAGGCAGGGGAAAGGCTAATGATGTAGTCTGGGAGATCAGGCAAGAGGTTGATGACAGGAAATCAGACAGGAATAGCCTTGGCACAGCACCCAAGGCTAAGATAACATTCACAGACAAACAGAACGTGTACCTGTGTTCCAAATGGCACCCTATTCCTTATATGGTGCACTACTGTTGACCAGAGCCCTGCTACTGTATATGAGCCCCTGACATAGTGCACTACATAGAGATTAGGGTGCCATTTGGGACAGAGGTAGTGTCTGTGCTGTAGCCAGGGGATGTGCTGTACAGTAAAACTCTATGGGGCCATCATAAAGCGATTAGCGATACGACCTGGGGTCAAAAGGTCAAATAGGGGTGGTTATATTTGTCGTGTTTCACTGGTCAGATATGTACAAGTGAGAAACCTGTACGAGCGTGAGGTGTAAAATTGAAATGTGTTTTTTGCAAATCACAACTCCCTCTGAGACATCCTCAGAGAGTGGGGTCACAGCCAGGGATAAAACATTATTGACGGCGACCCTGGAGCAAATAAGGTTAAGGGCAGATCGACACATTTTCACCTTGTCGGCTCGTGGATTCAGCTACTGGCCCAACACTTTAACTGCTAGGCGACCTGTGTGTGTGCGTGTGTGCGTGTGTGTGTGTGTGCGTGCACGTGCGATTCTGTGTGCGTGTGTCCGTGCATTACTGTGTGTGGGTTGTGTACAGCTGTTGTATGCTAAGTCAGTCAATTAGCGTTTGCTCAGCCTTCTAACCATGGGGTCAGCCCTGCTCTAGTGTACATTTGCCTAATCAGTGCCTTCAGAAAGTATCTATACCCCTTGACTTATTCCAGATTTTGTTGTTGTAGCTTGAATTCAAAATGGATTTTGGATCTTCTCTCACCCATCTACACACAATATATATATCTCATTTATATAAGTGTTCACACCCCTGAGCCAATACTTTGTAGAAACAACATACATTTGTGAGTCTTTCTGGGTAAGCCTCAAAGAGCTTTCAACACCTGGTTGGAGCAACATTTGCCTGTTCTTCTTTTCAAAAATTCTTCAAGCTCTGTCAAATTGGTTGTTGATCATTGCTCGACAATCATGTTCAGGCCAAAGATTTTCAAGTAGATTTAAGCCAAAACTGTAACTCGGAACGTTCAGTGTCTTCTTGGTAAGCTACTCCAGTGTAGATTTGGCCTTGTGTTTTAGGTTATTGACCTGCTGAAAGGTGAAATCATCTCCCAGTGTCTGGTGGAAAGCAAACTGTTCAAGGTTTTCCTCTAGGATTTTACCTGTGCTTAGCTCTATTCTGTTTATTTTTAATCCTGAAAAACTCCCCAGTCCTTAACGATTACAAGCAGACCCATAACATGATATAGCCACCAGTATGCTTGAAAATTTGTAGAGTGATACTCAGTAATGTGTTGAATTGGATTTGCCCCAAACATCATATGTTCTATTCAGGACAAAAAGTTAATTGCTTTGCCATATTTTTTTGTAAGTGCCTTGTTGCAAGTGCCTTGATGCAAACATGATGCATTATTTTGAATATTTTATTTTGTACACTCTGTCAATTATGTTAGTATTGTGGAGTAAGTACAATGTTGTTGATCCATCGCCAGTTGTCTCCTATCATAAACTCTGTAACTGTTTTAAAGTTGTTTAAATCCCTGAACGGTTTCCTTCCTCCCCGGCCACTGAGTTAGGAAGGACGCATGTATCTTCATAGTGACTTGTTGTATTGATACACCACCCAAAGTTTAATAACATCACCATGCTCAAAGGAATATTCTATGTCTGCTTTTTTTGTTTTTACCCATCTACCATTAGGTGCTCTTCTTTACGAGGCATTAGAAAACCTCCCTTGTCTTTTGAATCTGTGTTTGAAATTCACTGCTCGACTGAGGGACACAACAGATAATTGTGTGTGGGGGGTATAGTGATGAGGTAGTCATTAAAAAATAACCACTATTATTGCACACAGAGTGAGTTCATACAACTTCTTATGTGACTTTTTTAAGGAATGTCTTACTCCTGAACTTATTTATGCTTGCAATAACAAAGGGATTGAATACTTATTGACTGAAAACATGTCAGATTTTCATTTTTAATTTATTTGTAAAAATGTTGAAAAAAATAATTCCACATTATGGTGTATTGTGTTTAGGCCAGTGACAAAAACATCTCTATTTAATCCATTTTAAATTCAGGATGTAACATAACAAATTGCGGAAAAAGTCAAGCAGTGTGAATAGTTTCCGAAGGCACTGTAATTGCAGTGAAATTGTTATTAACTTTTATTTCATCAGGGGCGCCCAATTGAGACCATGGTCTCATTTTCAATGGTGCCCTGAGGCCATAAAATAAAAGATAAAACTACAAGATACAATAAGAGGTACATTACATTAGAACATCACAGGCATCGTGAACAAATTATTTAAGTCAATCAATTAAAACAATTGCACACCTCAGTGAACTCATTTATCAACAGGGTTTTAAACTGTCCTCGTGGCACCAGGGAATCCAAATGTAATGAATTTTGTGATTCCAAAAATGTGGAGTGTTAAAACTAATGGTATATTTACCTAGTTCGGTAGAAACCCGGGGAATGTCAAGAGTTAACCAACCCTGTGAACTAATATCTCATATTTTTATACTTTAACAACAAAGTTAGCTATAGTGGCGTTTTTGTAAAAAAAAAAAGGAATAATGAAGTGACCTATGGGACTTTAAAGAGGACCAGACAACCTTTTGATACAGGATGCAGTATACAGTATTAAAACTATTACCTGTAATGAAGCGAAGGGCGCTATGGTAGACGGTATCTAAAGGTTTAAGGAATGGCTTCTGCATTCCCATAATATATAAGCGGGAACCTGCATGATGAAAGAACCATCAAATGCATAAATGTGTAAGCCATTTGAAATATTTCTACGAGAATTGGAAAACAGCATACATTTATTTTTTTCTGAATTATGTCCCAAGTTTACATCAACAAGGACTTTCTGAAAGGCAACCAAATCAGATTGCTGCTCCAACAGGCTGGTCAGCAGTAGGGTCAATAGCGTGCATAACAGTGTCATCTGTTCACAGATGAATGTTACATGTTTTTGCCGATACGCCAATATTATTTATATACTGTACGTAAATAGTAAAGAGGACAGGTCCCAAAATCAACCAATGTGGGTTATTTATTTATTACCCCTTTTTCATGGTAGGACTCGGGAGAGGGAAAGGTCGAGAGCCTTGTGTCCCTTGAAACACATCCCAACCAAGCCTCACTGCTTCTTGACACAATGCCCACTTAACCCGGCAGCCAGCCGCCCCCAATGTGTCGGAGGAAAAGCAGTGCGTCTTGGCTTGGTTGTGTTTCGGAGGATGGGAGTTGCAGCGATGGGACAAGACTGTAACTACCGATTGGGGAGAAAAGGGGTAAAAAAAATAAAAATAATTATAGTTCTTAGCTGAGAGTTTACCAATGATTATAATATTTTTTGCAAGGTTAGATACACTACATGACCAAAAGTATGTGGGAACCTGCTCGTCAAACATCTCATTCCATAATCATGGGCATTTATATGGAATTGGTCCCCCATTTGCTACTATAACAGCCTCCACTCTTCTAGAAAGCTTTCCACTAAATGTTGGAACATTGCTTCCATTCAGCCACAAGAGCATTAGTGAGGTCGGGCACTGATCAGGCCTGGCTTGCAGTTGGCGTTCCAATTCATCCCAAAGGTGTTCGATGGGGTTGAGGTCAGGGTTCTGTGCAGGTCAGACAAGTTCTTCTACACTGATCTCGACAAACCATTTCTGTATGAACATCGCTTTGTGCACGGGGGCATTGTCATGCTGAAACAGGAAAGGGCATTCCCAAACTGTTGCCACAAAGTTGAAAGCACAGAATCGTCTACAATGTCGTTGTGTGCTGTAGTGTTAAGATTTCCCTTCACTGGAACTAAGGGGCCTAGCCCAAACCATGAAAGACAGCACCTGACCATTATTCCTCCTCCACCAAATTTTATAGTTGGCACTATGCATTCGGGCAGACTATGTTCTTCTGGCATCCGCCAAACTCAGATTCATCTGTCGGACTGCCAGATGGTGAAGCGTGATTCATCACTCCAGAGAACGCATTTCTACTGCTGCAGACTCCAATGGCGGCGAGCTTTACACCACTCTAGCCGATGCTTGGCATTGCGCATGGTAATCTTAGGCTTGTTTGCGGCTGCTCCTCCATGGAAACCCATTTCATGAAGTTCTCAACGAACAGTTCTTGCGCAGACGTTGCTTCCAGAGGCAATTTGGAACTCGGCAGTGAGTGTTGCATCCAATTTTTATGCGTTACGCGCTTCAGCACTCGCCAGTCCCATTCTGTGAGCTTGTGTGGCCTACTACTTTGTGGCTGAGCCGTTGTTGCTCCTAGACATCTCAATTTCACAATAACAGTACGTACAGTTGATGGGGGCAGCTCTAGCAGGGCAGAAATTTGACAAATTGACTTGCTGGAAAGATGGCATCCAATGACTCTGCCACGTTGAAAGTCACTGAGCTCTTCAGTAAGGCCATTCTACTGCCAGTGTTTGTCTATGAAGATTGCATGGCTGTGTGCTCAATTTTATACACCTGTCACCAACGGGTGTGGCGGAACTAGCCGAATCCACTAATTTGACAGGGTGTCCACATACTTTTGTATATATTATATATATGTATATTTTGCGCTACACATGCAACACAGCATTCCTAACCTAGCCCACAATGTCTGCTTTGTGGATCGAGCAGTCAACAAGTCAAGCAGTCATTTGAAAGAGTAAGAACATTTCAGCGAGACAACTCAAAGGCGAAATCCATTTACGCCAAGATAATGGAATTCATTGCACTTGACAATCAACCGTCCTCTGTCATGGGTGATGTTGGCTTTTGCGGTACACACTAACTTTACCAAGTGCGCTATTGTTCAGATGTTGCCCTACCGGAGTTACACAGTAATAACGTCACTGCTATTAGCTTCACGACATACAATGGAACGCTGTTTGGGCCTTTGCGTGTCAAAAAAGATACGTCAAATAACACAGTTCAATTACACAGTTCTATGTTGTGTGTTCTGAATTTGCACGTGCAAGCCAAGCGACACCACTGCTATCAGTAGCACTGTCAAAGCTGTACAAAAAAGTCTGCAAACAAGCAAACACCAGCCACGAACAATGTGTTTACAATACCGCGTTAGTAATAAAGCATTATTTGTTCGACCGTAACTTCTCAGGTACTGTAGCTAGCTTTAGCTTGGTACCTAGATAGCACCAATACAATCAGCCTGAAAACAATGACCAGTAGAAATTGCAGTCATTTTCACTATTCTTAGCAATGATTTAGGAATGCTTGTGAGTAAGTATTAGCTAGGTTGCCACTTGTTGTTCGCCTATTGAAATTTAACTTCAGTTCATGAAAATAAATAGCTAGCCAGCTACTTAACCCTGTTGCCCAAAGCTAACATTATAAGCAGCCAGCTAGCTTCATCTGGCTAGTGAGGCTCGACCTGACTAGGTTACTGTATGTGTTGTGATGCTTGCCACAATAAGGATTAGGCACAATAGTGGAATTTGCGGTTTCTTTGAAAGTGATGCCGAAGGTTACAATTGGTGAAATCGTGCCATATTTAGACTAGATAGAAAGGTTGAAATGTGAAGCAATGAAATGGGGTATCAGTCTACTCGATGACACCCACAGAACACAACTGTGAAGAGTTTACACAAATAGAAACGTTGTAGCTCTTATTGCGGGAATGTGACTGTGTGAAATCACCACCCCAGTCAGCCTATTGTGTGTATTGACATTCTTATTGCACTGTACAGCTTTACCTAAGGATTGAGGATCAATGAAATGGGGTAACAGTCTACTCAATACCTAATATATTTTTTCCCAACGTCCAAAACTATGAAATAACCCATATGGAATCATGTAGGAAAACAAACAAGTGTTAAACAAATCAAAATTGATTTTAGATTAATCAAAGGAGCCACCCTTTGCCTTGATGACAGCTTTACACACTCTTGGCATTCTCTCAACCAGCTTCAATCAAATGGCTACCCAGACTATTTGCAATTCCCCCCCCCCCCCCCTTCCCCCCCTTCCCCCTCTTTTACACTGCTGCTACTCTCTGTTTTTGTTATTCATGCATAGTCACTTTAATCACTCTACCTACATGTACATATTGCCTCGACTGGCTGGTGCCCACGCATATTGACCCTGTACCGGTACCCCCCTGTATATAGTCTCGCTACTGTTATTTTACTGCTGCTCTTTAATTACTTGTTACTTTTACTTCTTATCATTATTTTTTTAAATTTGATTTGATTTGAGGAATGCTTTTCCAACAGTCTTGAAGGAGTTCCCACATATGCTGAGCATTTGGCTGCATTTCCTTCACACTGAGGTCCAAACCATCTAAATTGGTGTTGAGGTCAGGTGATTGTGGAGACCAGGTCATCTGATGCAGCACTCCATCACTTTCCTTCTTGGTCAAATAGACCTTCATTGTTCTTTGTCATTGTCATTGTTCTGTTAAAAATCTCAAATTTGGAGTCATTTGACCGAAGGACAGATGTCCACCGGTCTTATGTCCATTGCACGTGTTTCTTGGCCCAAGCAAGTCTCTTCTTCTTATTGGTGTCCTTTAGTAGTGGTTTCTTTGCAGCAATTAGACCATGAAGGTCTCATCTGAACAGTTGATGTTGAGATGTGTCTGTTACTTTAACTCTTTGAAACATGTATTTGGGCTGCAATCTGAAGTGCAGTTAACTCTAAATAAGTTATCGTCTGCAGCAGAGGTAACTCTGGGTCTATAATGTATTCAATTAGAGTAATTTCTCATCATTTTTGTTTATAGTTTTTTGACCCATTAATTCTGCATGGTTACAGAGTTAAACATGCATGTTTACAGGGTTAAAACATAAATAACTCAAAGGGTTAAGTTTAGGTATTCATTCTGAGTGTAAGGTTAGGGCTATGGTTTGGTGAAGGCATAAAACAAAATAATTAAAAACAAGGCGCTGTTTCCTTTAAGTATCATCAAGTACTATCCCTGCTTGCTAGACAATTGTGAGCACCGTTCTCTGACTCTGAGCCTTGTGAGTTTGAGCTGTGCCATCTTTTTAATTAATTTTTTAGTGCCGGCGAAGGCTTATATCGACGTCCTCAGGACCTTTCCAAACATCAGAAATCGATGTCTCTTTCACGTGACCAGCCTGAATAGAGAGCCGCTCTATACATGATCACTTAAGGACATTTATTAACAGTAATGTTACGAGTAAAGTAGGAAGCCCAGGTTTCAATAGGCAATAACATATTAATGTGTCATGAAAGGAGTGTGGGTACTTGGCCTGGCAAAGCCCTTTTATGCGCTGACTGAATGGCAGCTGATCATTTTGAGTTTTTTACTCCGCTGGTCTTGGGAAGAAATGATGTCCTCATAAAGAAGTAAAAATGTATCTGACACTGAGAGAAGACCGAAACACTCAAAATGTGGTCCGGAGACTGGAATTGAGTACTACAACACTGCATATAGTAGCTACAGTAATACCATCTCTCTCTCTGAACACTTTCTATTACCTCCTGAACTTCGATTTGGTGTAACTTATTGACTTCTCTCTCTCTGCTCACTTTCTTTCTCTCTCGTTCTCTGTTTGTTCTTCCTCCTCTCCCCAGGTAGAACACTACAGTTCAATAACCAAACAGGTCTTTAGCCTTGAGGACAAAGTTGACCAGTTGGTCTGCTCTTCTGCGAAGATGAATGGACAGGTTTTAGCCTCCTTTAGAAATGTGCTAACAGTGTGTGTCTCCAGCATTAGAACAGATTGTTACTGTGACTAACTCCCAACAATCGGCTTCTTTGAGCGTTGTAATCATTGTCATTGTTTTTCAAGGTGTTTCCACTGTATCTGTGTGTAGAGTCTGTTTCTATCTGTGTGTAGAGTGTGTGATGATGTGTGTTGGTGTGTATGATGTGTGTGTGTGGTCTGTGCGGTGTGTGTGATGTCAGCCCGAGCAGAGCAGAGCCACATCTAAGCGTGTGCAGCGAGAGAGCGGCTGGCTGATCTGGCCACCTGAACCAAGGGGAATTAGACTGTGGCTCATTACCTGGGAGACTGTTCTGTTCACACTGTGGTGATTTTCCTCATGACTGAGTCTGGGCCTGACCGCCACCGGAGGGAGAGGATAACGGGAGTGTGTGTCTATGGGGGGGGGGGATAAATGACACCTTTTGATGTCATTTAGCCCTATATTATCTGACTGACATGGCCAGAAACCCTCAGTTGGGGATTTTTACAATCCCCTGTCTCTTCTCAGTTCCTGCCCATTTTTTTCTTCAGTGGAATTCATTTCTGGCACCCAGAAAAATGTGATACATTGAGCTTAATTTTGCTGAATGGCATAGATTATTGTATACACACACACACACACACACACACACACACACACACACACACACACACGTTAATTTATTTACACTCCCTGTTTATTGTGCTAGAGTCTGATACTTGCTGTCCCTGGCATCAGCAGCAGCAGCAGCCACCTCCCTTTTATAGCCATTGTAAAGATATGCTACTCACTCAGTTGTTGCAGTCTTAGAGATAGAGAACCTTAGGGGACCAGGCTATCTATGTGTGCTCTCTTGCCAACTCATGCTCATTGTCGTGCCCAACATGACAGTGACCATAGGAGTTAGTTGCATTGCACAAACATATCTGGGATCTGGTTAAGAGGGATTGAGGAGCTCGATATGGGTTCCATCTGCCAACAAGGAGACTAGAGGCATATCATAGAATATCTGTTGTCAACACAGGGAGACTAGAGGCATCAGGGAGACTAGAGGTATATCATAGAATATCTGTTGTCAACACAGGGAGACTAGAGGTATATCATAGAATATCTGTTGTCAACACAGGGAGACTAGAGGTATATCATAGAATATCTGTTGTCAACACAGGGAGACTAGAGGTATATCATAGAATATCTGTTGTCAACACAGGGAGACTAGAGGTATATCAGAGAATATCTGTTGTCAACACAGGGAGACTAGAGGCATCAGGGAGACTAGAGGTATATCATAGAATATCTGTTGTCAACACAGGGAGACTAGAGGCATCAGGGAGACTAGAGGTATATCATAGAATATCTGTTGTCAACACAGGGAGACTAGAGGCATATCAGAGAATATCTGTTGTCAACACAGGGAGACTAGAGGCATATCAGAGAATATATGTTGTCAACACAGGGAGACTAGAGGCATATCAGAGAATATCTGTTGTCAACACAGGGAGACTAGAGGCATATCATAGAATATCTGTTGTCAACACAGGGAGACTAAAGGTATATCAGAGAATAACTGTTTTCAACACAGGGAGACTAGAGGCATATCAGAGAATATATGTTGTCAACACAGGGAGACTAGAGGCATATCAGAGAATATCTGTTGTCAACACAGGGAGACTAGAGGCATATCATAGAATATCTGTTGTCAACACAGGGAGACTAAAGGTATATCAGAGAATAACTGTTTTCAACACAGGGAGACTAGAGGCATATCAGAGAATATCTGTTGTCAACACAGGGAGACTAGAGGTATATCATAGAATATCTGTTGTCAACACAGGGAGACTAAAGGTATATCAGAGAATAACTGTTTTCAACACAGGGAGACTAGAGGCATATCATAGAATATCTGTTGTCAACACAGGGAGACTAGAGGTATATCATAGAATATCTGTTGTCAACACAGGGAGACTAGAGGCATATCAGAGAATATCTGTTGTCAACACAGGGAGACTAGAGGCATATCATAGAATATCTGTTGTCAACACAGGGAGACTAGAGGCATCAGGGAGACTAGAGGCATATAATAGAATATCTGTTGTCAACACAGGGAGACTAGAGGCATCAGGGAGACTAGAGGCATATTATAGAATATCTGTTGTCAACACAGGGAGACTAGAGTTATATCAGGGAATATCTGTTGTCAACACAGGGAGACTAGAGGCATCAGGGAGACTAGAGACATATCAGAGAATATCTGTTGCCCATACAGACAAGGAACGTGCAACTCTGGTATATATTTCATATTTGTGGTTGCTCATCTGATGTGTCAGCTTTTGCTGGTTTATAAACACTAACACTCCACTGTGCCCAAGGCTTGACTCTGTCTGCTTCTGTATTAACATCACCAATATGCCAGTCAGCCTGTCTCTATGACTTATTGTGCACTCCTAGTGGTGAGTGACAGAACTTCATCATGTTATCCACAGTTCCAGGTGCAGGCGTGTGATGCACTCGATGGAACACTTTGAATTGTTTTGTCACCTCCTGGAAAGTGGCTGCACTCAAGCGTTTATGACATCCTCCTCTAAAATCTATTATCCCAGCATGCCACACTTCAGGAAACTCATTATCCCATCATCACCCATATCTCCGCCCGCTGCAGACAGAAACACAGGGTGAATGTACCCACTCTGCACTTAATTAGGCTGCTTTGCCAAGCGTTTTGTCTGAAACAAATATCGGTCCACCATGCGACCCAGCACAATTATCTCCATGATATGTGGCATATCTTTCTAGTTGAGTTTTGGAGGTTTTTGTGTTTTTGTTGTTAAATCTCCATAGCTGCCATGTTCATTCGTAGACACAGCACAGCTAGTGGATGCTGCCCACTCACTGGCTACCGCATTGCTGCATCGGGAATTGTTACCCAGGTCTTAAGATCTTTCTATATGTGGCTCTGACAGGCAGTTATTGTATTAGGACTCATAATGAACTGCGACTGACCAGCAAAGGTAGCTACGGGACCCCCCCCCCCCCCCCCGACACCTTTGTCCTTACCCTTTACCTTGTTGTCCCTTTCTCTTTGTCCTTACCCTTTACCTTGTTGTCCCTTTCTCTTTGTCCTTACCCTTTACCTTGTTGTCCCTTTCTCTTTGTCCTTACGCTTCACCTTGTTGTCCCTTTCTCTTTGTCCTTACCCTTTACCTTGTTGTCCCTTTCTCTTTGTCCTTACCCTTTACCTTGTTGTCCCTTTCTCTTTGTCCTTACGCTTCACCTTGTTGTCCCTTTCTCTTTGTCCTTACCCTTTACCTTGTTGTCCCTTTCTCTTTGTCCTTACGCTTTACCTTGTTGTCCCTTTCTCTTTGTCCTTACGCTTTACCTTGTTGTCCCTTTCTCTTTGTCCTTACGCTTTACCTTGTTGTCCCTTTCTCTTTGTCCTTACCCTTTACCTTGTTGTCCCTTTCTCTTTGTCCTTACCCTTTACCTTCTGTCCCTTTCTCTTTGTCCTTACGCTTTACCTTGTTGTCCCTTTCTCTTTGTCCTTACGCTTTACCTTGTTGTCCCTTTCTCTTTGTCCTTACGCTTTACCTTGTTGTCCCTTTCTCTTTGTCCTTACCCTTTACCTTGTTGTCCCTTTCTCTTTGTCCTTACGCTTTACCTTGTTGTCCCTTTCTCTTTGTCCTTACCCTTTACCTTGTTGTCCCTTTCTCTTTGTCCTTACGCTTCACCTTGTTGTCCCTTTCTCTTTGTATCTCATCCAGATCAATAGATAATTGACCTGGGCTGGAGATGAGATACAGTGCCTTCAGAAAATATTCACACCGCTCGACTTTTTCTACATTTTGTTGTGTTACACCCTGAATTTAAAATTTATTAAATGTATATTTTGTTTGCTGGGAGGAGATGTCATCAGAGCGCGCAACAGGACACTGTACTGTCTACACTCGGTTTGTTGTTGACATTAAAACTTTTTCATTAAATGGATTTCAATCCTTACTAAGTTTTGTCGCTAAGGATTCCACAACGCAGTTAGCCTTTACGGCTGGGACTGCAAGTTTGTGTTCCTTTTTCTTCTTTTTTTTGCGTGGATTCCGCGAGTGCTGGCTGTACTACAGACACCTGATGTCATCGTGGGAAAGACTCATTGTTATCTTTCCTAAAACAACTGGTCGCTGTACAGAGTCAGTCTGGATACCAAGCAGATCCTCATTGAAATTGACGAGTACCAACAGCTTTACGCTATGGAGGAACAACATACTCCTTCGTGGAAAGATACGACCACCTCACAAAATACCTTTAACCCGACAAAAAAAAGAAAAACAGATTAATCTACAGACACGAACAATTTACTTACCATTGAGGTAGAGGCTCTGGCTGGAATCTATGCAACAATGGAAAAGTTGTGTGAGGAGTTAGCAGGGCTGAGGGGGAGTTTGAAGTTCAGCCAGAGTGAAATTCTCAAGCTCCAAAGAGAAAACAAGACACTCACTGTCACGCCCTGACCATAGAGAGCTGTTTATTCTCTATGTTGGTTGGGGCGTGATAGTGACTAGGGTGGGTCATCTAGGTGATTAATGGTTTATGTTGGCCTGGTATGGTTCCCAATCAGAGACAGCTGTTTATCGTTGTCTCTGATTGGGGATCATATTTAGGTAGCCATTTGCCTCATTGTGCTTTGTGGGATCTTGTCTACAGATAGTTGCCGGTGTGCACACCAGTAGCGTCACTTTTCGTTTGTGCTTGTTTGTTTTGTTTGATGAGTTTCTATGAATTAAAATATGTGGGACTCTACGCACGCTGCGCCTTGGTCCAATTATTATGACGAGCGTGACACTCACAGCCAAGGTAAAAATTCATGCCTCCAACATGGATTGTCTAGTCAAGGGAAACAGGCTGATGACAGCAGAGGAAGGGAGCTAAAAGGGACCAAATTCTGTTTCTATGACCAATTTCCAAAGGAGATAAACAAATGTCATAAGAGACTGTATCCAAAGACAACAATGGATGGATGGTAGGCGTGCCTTTATCATTGTGGACAAACTCTTTATAGATGGACAGCTATTCCGAGACATCTCCATAACACTGTGGCTGTACTAAATTCTACAGGGACTTCAGGTTACAAAAAAAAGAAGGTATGGGAACTGTTTAAAATATCTGAACATTATGAAGTGGATATGAACACACACGTACTCAACTACATGCTTGCTTACACATACGGACTTATACATACACACACACAAACACACACCTGATCTCGCTCTCTTCTCTCACTCTCTCTTTCTCTCTTTTCTCTTCTCTCCCGCTCTCTCTATTGTCGAGAACTGTTTTATAATTTAATGTGTTTATTGTTTGTCTATTTTTTTATGTATTTGTCTACAAGTTTATATATGTTTATAACAAGCAAGGGGACGATATCAGAATAGGGGCATTGGGGAATAATAACATATTGTACCGAATACATTTGTACCGTAGTGAAGCTGTCTCTAGAGTAATGCAAGGTCTCTTTTATGATCATGTGAAACGTCAATTGCTATGGAAATGCTGGGATGTGTTTTTCAATTATGTTAAAGGTAGTTATGATGCAACTATGACGGTGATACGATATGGATTACAATTATGAATATTAAGGCTATACGCATTGCATGTTACACACATAGACACTCAAACATGCAAATTGGCAGAGTTATTATTTATTTGGACGTCACACATTATCGTCTTACTCTTATACAGACATCATACACACTCTCATTATATCATATCCAATATCATACACATCAACCAACTCAGATTTGTTGCACATACAATTTGTCTCAATTTTCTAACATCTGTGGCATTGGCTCACAGGCAAACATGCAAGGGAATAAAAAAATATTGCTAGAACCTATTTCTTGAATTCTAAATATCAGACATTTGAAAGCTCTAGTTTTGACCTTCATAATTCCTCTGATGGCAGTAACTTTACAATCCCTAATTATGGTAAATTTAGCTTGAGAATAGTATCTAGTTATGGTAAGGGGTGAAATAAGTATAGCTAGTTATAATTGTAATGGGAGGATCCACCTTCTTTGCGAATCATTCCTGATTATTTGCACATTCAGGTCGAAATTTTTGTTAATTAATATCATCACACCCTTTGAGTTCCTGTCCATGACAGGAAAATTATTTCACCGCCACATTCCCTTTTCCACGCAACTTCCTCTAAGGATGTAGAGTGAGTTTCCTGTAAACAGTATGTTATATTCCTTTTCTTTTAGCCATGTAAAGACTGACCTTGTAAAAAAGAGAGTTTTAATAGTTGACAGAATGCGATCAGATCATCATCTAATTGGCATTCACACAACTCTTATAGATTTTCCACTTGCAGCAGTTTCTGGCTAAAGAAACAAGACTAAGAAGGGAAATCCATGAACTAATAGTAAAGGTAGATGGCAATAAAAATGATACTACAGAGATACAAAATAAGTTAGAGGTGGAAAAAAAGGACTTGAACTTATTCAAGAACGATCTAATGTAATCTATTACAAAAATAAAGCAAACTGGATGGAATATGGAGAAAAATGCACAAAATTCTTCCTGAATCTCCAATACAGGAACACTAACAAAAATAATGTACAGAAACTCGTTACTGAAGACGGAGTCATCTATGATTCTCCGAATGATATTTTAAAAGAGGAAGCTAATTATTTTAGGCAGATGTTCTCTTTTCCGTCTCATCCTCTCCCACTGAATGAAGATTGAGGTAAAGAATTATTTCCAAATAATATGGAAAATTAACAAATATACAAAAAGATCAGTGTGAAGGCCAAATTACAGAAGAATAACTTTTTGAGGCTATAAAATCCTTTGTCTGGAAAAACCCCAGGGCTTGACAGCATACCGGTATTTTTTTTATATACTAAAAGCTCCATTGTTAGATTGTTTTAACTACTCCTATAGAAATGGTAGTCTGTCAGGTACTCAGCAGGAAGGTCTGATTTTTCTATTATTAAAACAAGACCCAGATGGCAAATATAAAGACCCGGTCTATCTAAAAAACTGGAGGCCCCTTACATTTCAATGTTGTGATGCAAAAATACTAGCAAAATGCATAGCACTCAGAATTAAAAGTGTTTTACCAGGTATTGTTCATCCTGATCAGACAGGTTTTTTACATGGATGATACATTGAAGATAATATACGACAATTACTTGAAATAATAGAACATCATGAAACATATAAGAAGCCAGGAATGGTATTTATAGCGGAATTTGAAAAGGCATTTGATTAAGTAAGGCTGGATTTTATTTATAAATGCCTGGATTTTTTCAATTTCGGTAATTATCTTATAAAATTGGTAAAAATAATATATAGCAACCCCATGTGTAAAATAGTGAATAGCCGCTACTTCTCAGAGTTTTGAATTGTCATGAGGAGTTAAACAAGGGTGTCCGCTGTCACCATATATATTCGTTATGGACATCGAAATGCTAGCTATTAAAATCAGATCCAATAACAACATAAACAAATGTGTCCATGTATGCCGATGACTCAAGTTTTATGTTAAGTCCGCAAGCTAGATCCCTGCAATGTCTCATTAAAGATAACTTTTCTGTACTCTCTGGACTAAAACCTAATAATGATAAGTGTACAATATTACATATTGGTTCCTTAAAAAATACAACTTTTACATTACCTTGCAGCTTACCTATAAAATGGGCTGATGGTGAAGTAGACATACTCGGTATTCATATAAAGAAATATATAAATATAAGCTCTCCACAATGAATTTCAATAGAAAACTAAATAACGGTCTACTTATGGAAAAATTGCCCTGATTAACTCCTTAGTCATATCCCAATCTACTCACTTACTTATGGTGCTGCCTACTCCTGATGATAGATTTTTCATATCATATGAGCAAAAAATATTTAGCTTTATCTGGGACGTTAAACCAGACAAAATAAAACGAGCCTATCTATATAATGAATATGAATTTGGTGGGTTGAGATTATTAAATATAAAAGCACTAAACCTCTCTCTAAAAGCTTCACTCATTCAAAAGTTTTATTTGAACCCTAAATGGTTCTCAAGTAGATTAATAAGAAAAGCTCATCCATTAAAAATTGCCTTTTTGTCTTTGTGCAGATTGCCATGTCTCATTTTCGATTAATTGAAAATGATACGTTTAAAAAAGTATCTGTCTTTTTCAAACAAGCATTGCAGAGCTGGCTACAATTTACATTTCATCCCCCGAAAAGACAGAACAAATATTACAACAAATATTATGGCTGAACTCAAATGTGCTGGTTAATAAAATACCTGTATTTATTGGAAAGATGTTTGAAAAGAGTATTTTGTTCTTAAATTATATTGTAAATTGTAATGGTAGAGTTATGTCCTTCATTGAGTTGTCAGAATTGTATGGGAAGGTCTGCTCAGTCCAAGAGTACAACCAATTGATTACAGCATTGCCCCAGAAATGGAGGAGGCGGGTGGCAGCGGGAGGAGGTAGGGAACTGGTCTGTCTGCCCAATATAATGGATCAAAACTGATGGAGGAATAAAAATAGCATAAATAGGAAAGTATACCAGTTTCATTTGAGGACCAGGATGTTGACAACTGTGCCATACAGATTGCAAAATAGTTGGGAAGAGATTTTTATGTACCGATTCCATGGTACAGGGTTGATATATAAAACAATGCAAGATTCAAGACTGTGCTATTCATCTAAAATTATTATATAGAATTCTTGCCACCGACAAAATGTTGAATATTTGGGCCATAAAATCATTGAAGCTCTGCAGATTTTGTTGTGAGGATACAGAATCAATAGACCATTTATTTTGGTATTGCCCTCGGGTAGTCTGTTTCTGGTCTCAGGTTCAGGAATGGCTGAAAATGCATAGCATTGATCTAAAATGTACCCTAGAAATAGTACTGTTAGGAGATCTGGAGAGACCGGGTCAGTCAATTACTAATATATTAATACTCTTAGTAAATATTTATCTTCAACACGCAATCTGTAGATTCTATTTGATTAGATAGATTGAAAATGTATGTTAAACATCATAGCATAGTTAAAAGATATGTGTTGCGTAGAAACACGAAGTGGGTGGCCAGCAGAGATAGATGGGATGGGCTGTGGGAAGCTGAGGGTTGGTATGTGGAATTGGAGACAAGTGGGAGTGGAGTTGCTGTGTGAGAGAGAGAATGATGGTCAAAAGATAGAGGGGAAAAAAGTCCAAATAAAACATAATAAAAGTATATTTGAATGACACTAAGTGGCAGTGTTTTTACAACTAATGCCGCTTTGTCTGAGGCTGATGCAGTGCAGGTGTTTGTACACATGCATATACAAACACACTCATTTTCAAATATACACATACAAAAACACACACATACATGTAATAGTGCCAGACATGCACACAAACATAAAGTAGGCATTGCTGTTATGATTTCAGTTGTCCTTGATGTCCTTTGTTTTAAATGTATTATTATTTTTAGCATTGTTATTTTCTGTTTTCTTTGGTCTTTTCCTTTTTTATCTTTAGTTCATTCTCTTGGTTGTTGGTTCATGGGGGGTTCTTGGGGGTGGGGAATGGAATGAATTGTATTTTCTATTTATCTTTTCTTCCGGGGGGGGGGGGGGGGGGGGGGGGGGGGCTGTGGTGGGATCTTGGAGGGTTCGGGTTTCACATGTTGTGATCATGAAAAAGGAACTTATGACATATATTTTATATCAAGCACTCACACATGAGGATGGATCTGTTGCGGAAAGACTGATACATGTTTGATAGTGTCTTGACGCTGTATTGTTTGTCCTTCATGTTCTAATACTTTAATGTTACCTCTTCCTTGTGTTTTTTGTAAAATATTTAAATTTAAATTTAGATTTGTGTTACCACTGGCCTACACACAATACCCCACAATGGAATAATGTAAAAAAAATATATTTAAAAAAGTTCAAATGAAAAGCGGAAATTTCTTGAGTCAATAAGTATTCAACCTCTGTTATGGCAAGCTTAAATAAGTTCAGGAGTAAAACATTTCTTGTCCAAACAGTACAAGGGGATAGGAAGGCTCGAGGTCAGAACAGGCAGAGTGGACAGGCAGGTGGATACGGCGTCAGGACAGGCAAGAGTCAAAACCAGGAGGGCTAGGAAAAACCAGCGACTGGGAAACATAGGAGCTAGGAGAAACGTTGGTTGACTTGGCAAAACAAGACAAACTGGCAGGAAACACAGGGATAAATACACCTGGGACTAATGGGGAAAACAGGAGACACCTGGAGGTGGGTGGAGACAATCACAAAGACAGGTGAAACAGATCAGGGCGTGACACACTCTCCACATTTTCAAGCATGGTCTTTCAGGACTGGGGAGTTATTCAGGATAAAGAAATACATGGAATAGAGCTAAGCACAGGCCAAATCCTGGAGGAAAACATGGTTGTCTGCTTTCCACCAGACACTTGAAGATGAATTCCCCTTTGAGCAGGACAATAACCTATAACACAAGGCCAAATCTATGCTGGAGTTGATTTCCAAGAAGTTCCTGAGTGGCGGAGTTACATTTTTGACTGAAATCTACTTAAATCTATGACAAGACCTGTCAACGGTTGTCTAGCAATGATCAACAACCAATTTGACAGAGCTTGAATATTTTTTTAAGAATAATGTGCAAATATTCCACAATCCAGGTGTATAAAGATTTTTTTCTACTTTTTATTTCACCTTTATTTAACCAGGTAGGCCAGTTGAGAACAAGTTCTCATTTACAACTGTGACCTGGCCAAGATAAAGCAAAGCAGTGCAACAAAAAACAACAACAGAGTGACAGATGAGATAAACTGTCGGATGTGTGGGTACTGGTAGCGAAGTCAGGTGCAGGAGAGCAGAGATTTGTGAACAGGCGCACACTTTATTTAGGCAAACGTGCAAAACGCGCAAAACAGTCACAAGAATTATGTGTAACAATTAACATCTTTGTGAAAAAAAAGGGCTATTTACAGATGGGCTATGTACAGCTGCAGCGATCGGTAAGCTGCTCAGATAGCGGATGCTTAAAGTTAGTGAGGGAGATATAAGTCCCCAACTTCAGCGATTTTTGCAATTCGTTCCAGTCATTGGCAGCAGAGAACTGGAAGGAAAGGCGGCCAAAGGAGGTGTTGGCTTTGGGGATGACCAGTGAGATAAACCAGCTGGAGCACGTGCTACGGCTGGGTGCTGCTATGGTAACAAGTGAGCTGAGATAAGGCGGGGCTTTACCTAGCAAAGATTTATAGATGACCTGGAGACAGTGGGTCTGGCGACAAATATGTAGCGAGGGCCAGCTGACGAGAGCATACAGGTCGAGGTGGTGGGTGGTATATGGGACTTTGATGACAAAACGGATGGCACTGTGATAGACTGCATCCAGTTTGCTGAGTAGAGTGTTGCAGGCTATTTTGTAAATTACATTGCCGAAGTCGAGGATCGGTAGGATAATCAGTTTTACGAGGGTATGTTTGGCAGCATGATTGAAGGAGGCTTTGTTGCTAAATTGGAAGCCATTCTAGATTTAATTTTGGTCTTGGTTTTTTGATCTTAGAGACTTAGCCAGAAAGACTCAGAAAGCTCTAATCACTGTCAAAGGTGCATCCACAAAGCATTGACAAGTGGGAGTGAATACAAATGTAAATGAGGTATTTCTTTTTCAGCACATTTACAAGCATTTCTAAAAACACGTTTTCACTTTGTCATTATGGGGTATTGTGTGTAGATGGGTGAGAAAAAAACAACAATTTAATACTTTTTGAAATCAGGCTTTAACACAACTAAATGTGGATTAAGTCAAGGTGTATGAATACTTTCTGAAGGCACTGTAAATGTGCCAGGTAAATGAGTCTCATAACTCAATAGTATGTATTGCTGGAGGACTGCTGCAGTATTGTGGGTTGGTAAGGAGCGAGGAGGAGCGAAAGAGGCTGAAGGACAGTCTCCCAGCACTAGCTATGTCATACAGTACAGTTGGGGGGTTGAGAGAGAGATGATAGCTAGCAACACCATGGAGGAGAGTGCTTGGGCGAAGTGAGGGTGGAGGAGTTGAGATTCATCAGGGGTCCATGCTCTCAGATCAGACAGATGGCCCAGAGTTTTACGTAGTTTCCACTGCTCATCCTCCTCATTCCTGTTCAGTCTCCACAGAGAGACATAGATGCTAATCTAGAGGTCTGGTTTGTTAATTCAGTTACTCCTCTCCTCTCCAGGATGGCAGTTGTGGGTCTATCGATCGATCGGTTGTCGTATCACAACTACCAAGGTGGTGTAGATGGCCGGGCGGCATTGCCTTGGTTACCAGTGGCCTGGCAGTGACACTCGGTGGCCTGGGAGGTGGTGTGTGTGTGTTTGTGTGTGTGTGTGTGTCTGCGTATGCGTGTGTGGGTGGGGCTGGTGTCAAGGATCTCAGGGTGACTTAATGCATGCCAATGAATCGCACTCTCCTCCCTCTTCTCTTTACTCCTCATCCTCCCTTCTTCACTCAGGTTTTAATGAGCAGCAAGTGGCTCTACTTCTATACTAAACTGAAGACATTGTCAGGGTAATTTCTGGCCTGCCTGATCTCCATGTGGATTGACAATTACTAGGGTTATAAACAGCATGATGATGAGGGTCAGGTGTGTATGACATCTGCTTCTCCCCTGTGTGTGTTGTTCTGTGTGGTTCTATGTGCATCTGTGTGTGTGTGTGTTCTTTGTGTTGTTGTCAGTGTGGGTGGTAGTGATCATAGACCATGTATCCTTCACTCAGCTGGATAGAACTGTAGAGAGTGGGAGCTCACACCAATATTCGCTCCACACCTGTTTGTGATTGGCTCTCTGTCCATACTAGAGACTGGTACATAACAAGAAGAACCTCCATGCAGTATGACAGACAAGGGGTGCATCTCAAATAGCACCCTATTCCCTATATAGTAGGGCTCTGGTCAAAAGTAGAACACTATAAAGGGAATAGGGTGCCATTTGGGATGCACTCCATTTGGGACACATCCAAGATGATGCCACGCTGCTCTCTGGCGTGTTCTGCGTTCCAGCAGGTTTGTCATTGTCAGGTAGAGGATATCCAGGAAGAGATTAACACTGATCATACTGGGAGCCGATGACACTCATTCACACTCATACTAAAATACCATGGAAATACACATGGCCAGGATTTCTCCAGTATAGGAGAAGGTGTGCCGTCCACACACTGTAAATGCAGGTCTTTGGACTCTGATCTTCATCACAAATGCATATTTATCAACATTTCTGCAGAAGACAAAAGGAGAGGTATTGCGATAATCATCCTGGTCCCACATAACATCGTCAAGCATTTCTACTGAATGTTGGGATTCAAAAGGAGGCTAGATAATTTATATTGTGATGCGCTCCCGTAGTGTTTTATCGGGTCTGGTTGCACTGAGGCCAGGCAGAGACATGTCAGTAAGTCACATGTGTTATCACTCACCTAGTGGTCACAATGCCCAGTCTGTCTCTCTGCACAGTGGGCCCTCAGACCGCTGGAGCCTCTATAAGCTGTGTGTGTGAGTGTGAGTGTGAGTGTGTGTGTGTGTGTGTGTGTGTGTGTGTGTGTGTGTGTGTGTGTGTGTGTGTGTGGGAGTCTCTGAGGGAGGCCCAAGGGCATTGTGGGATTGAGTGGTCACCCTCCGATGGTATGGTGGTGTGATGGTATGATAGTAGTCACTTCCTCCATGTGATTGTGTTTACCCTCTACTCCCACGCTCTCTGGCCCAGCAGAGCACAGCCCAAACAGCAGCCAGTTCCCGCCTGGCAACATTGCTTTATTCTAATGAAAACATACCGGTGATGTCATAGAGTCAGTCCCTCTCTTAACAGTTAGGGAATCTAGTTAAGTGATAATGCCCGAGAAGCCGGTGTTTGGAGGATATATTGGCACGGGTGTTGTTAGGCCCGAGACGAAGTCGAGGAAACCGTGCCAATATATCCTCCAAACACCGGCTTCTCGGGCATTATTACTTTTATACAACGTGTTAACAACATATTCAAACAATGATTGACATATTATCATTAAAAACATTATTTTGGCCTCCCGGGTGGCGTAGTGATTAAGGGCGCTGTATTGCAGCGCCAGCTGTGCCACCATAGACCCTGGGTTCGCGCCCAGGCTCTGTCGCAACCGGCCGCAACCGGGAGGTCCGTGGGACGACACACAATTGGCCTAGCGTCGTCCGGGTTAGGGAGGGCTTGGCCAGTAGGGTTATCCTTATCTCATCGCGCATCAGCGACTCCTGTGGCGGGCCGGGCGCAGTGCACGCTAACTAAGGTTGCCAGGTGCACAGTGTTTCCTCCAACACATTGATGCAGCTGGCTTCCGGGTTGAATGTGCGCTGTGTTAAGAAGCAGTGCGGCTTGGTTGGGTTGTGTATCGGAGGACGCATGACTTTCAACCTTCGTCTCTCCCGAGCCCGTACGGGAGTTGTAGCGATGAGACAAGATAGTAGCTACTAAAACAATTGGATACCACGAAATTGGGGAGAAAAAGGGGTAAAATATATATATATAATAAATTAAAATACATTTTTAAAAAAATTATTTGGATGAATTTTTTCATACTATTTCATCCTTCCCCGAGATATAGTCCCGACACAAATCTAAGGTAGCTACCAAATCTAAGGTAGCAAGCCAGCTGGTCATTCATTCCATCAACTCGGTTGCCTGAGACGCGACCCAGTCGTTCAGACTTTTTGTTCTGTATCTATGGACGCGACCCAGTCGTTTGTTCTAAATGTTCCATTGCCATACTGGTTGGCAATGTTCTTATCCCTTGTTTGCTAGCTAGCCAACTACAGCTAACTTACAGTCACATCAAACAGTGCAGCCAGAATAACAGCAAAGTAGCTGCATTTGTGTTTGTTTATTGCTGTGTGTGTATGTGTGTTTCTGTGCATCTGTGTTATCCTGTCCAACGTGTCACTGTGTGAGCCACCTGTCACACTTGAGAGATGGGGGAGGAGGAGACGACCACTGCTACCAGCCCGCTCAAGGCCTTTCCACTGCCAATCTATTCAATTCAAATAAAGAGGTTTTATTGTATGGGGAAAATACAGTGTGTTTACATTGTCCAAGCAAGTGAAACAGTAATTTAAACATTTTACTCACAGGAGTTTCAAAAGAATAGAGACATTTCAAATGTTAAAGTATTGGCTATGCACAGTGTTGTAACAATGGGTCTTTCACCTCGAGCTAATCTAAACCATTGTCTTAACTATTTATGAGGAGGGATTTAATGTTTGGAGAGGCTCTCAGGATGGCTGTCTGGTGCTTGTTTCGATTCCTCGTTGTGATATACATGCGTGCCACATGCACACACACACACACACACACACACACACTGTCTATCCCTTCTCTCAGCACTGGATTATAAAGTTCTCTTTCTGTGCCTCTTAGCTGATGGACCTGGGGAGGTTGATGTGGGATGAATGGCAGGGGTTGAGAGAGGAGCTCTAGGGAGGAGAGGAGAGGGGACAAAGGGGAGAGGAGGAGAGTGAGGAGAAGGAGGAAAGGCACACACACACAATCCTATTGAAATAAACTGTGTGAGAAAGTCGCTGAGATGGCGAGTAATGGTTGTGTTGAGCGTAGGTCGTTTGTTAAATATATTGACCAATTTCAAACTCTACTGGGTTTTAATGAACTGAGAACCAGTGAATTGGAATGGAAGTCAATACAAGGAAATATATAATTAAAGGGAGGGAGATTTTTAGTTGTGAAATCTGTATTGGATTGTGTTGGAGGTTATTTACAGGCCAGGGCAGGCAGCCTGATAACTGCAGGAAGGGAGGGAGAAAGAGAAAGGAAGAGAGAGGAATAGAGAGAGAGAGAGAGAGAGAAAGAGAGCGCGTATGAGCAGAGAGATGGTGCGAGAGAGCAGAGAGAGATATGGAGAGAGAGATCAGAGAGATATGGAGAGAGAGAGCAGAGAGAGATATGGAGAGAGAGAGCAGAGAGAGAGAGATATGGAGAGAGAGAGAGATATGGAGAGAGAGCAGAGAGAGAGAGATATGGAGAGAGAGAGAGAGAGCAGAGAGAGAGAGAGATATGGAGAGAGAGAGCAGAGACAGAGAGAGAGATATGGAGAGAGCACAGAGAGAGAGAGCAGAGACAGAGAGAGAGAGAGCAGAGAGAGAGAGAGAGCAGAGAGAGAGAGAGATGGAGAGAGAGAGCAGAGAGAGAGAGATATGGAGAGAGAGCAGAGAGATATGGAGAGAGAGCAGAGAGAGAGAGATAGGGAGAGAGAGAGCAGAGAGAGAGAGAGATATGGAGAGATATGGAGAGAGAGCGATATGGAGAGAGAGAGCATAGAGAGAGAGAGAGAGAGATGGAGAGAGAGCAGAGAGAGAGAGAGAGAGAGGACATAGAGGGAGGGAGCTGTTCTTGACATAGCTGGCCCGGGCTCGGGATGGATAGCCTTGTGTTTCATTATAGCCTGATTTACTACTCCAGATCAGTACAGTACATTACAGTACATGGACAGGACATAAGTTGCGTATTATCTATTATTATTATTACTAACACTATTTATTTATGTTCAGCTATCTTTTAAAACTTGCAGACTAGTAAACCCTTTACTGTGACTTATCTATAGTACAAGTGTAGTGGTTGATTTCATAATCTGTAACACTGTAGTTTTATTGACTAAAGCTAGGCAGTTATTAATGCTTATAAAGCTTACAAGGTTTGAAGGAATACTGTAGGGATGGGCTTGACTTTATCACCTGTCTGATTACCCTCTGTTGGACTTGTCTGACCTGGCAGTGGCCATTGAGGGACTGACTACTCAACCATATCTGGTTTATTGATTCAAACATGATCGATCTTTCCTTTGGGGGCATGCCCCTATATACACTATACGTATATTTGTGTTTTGTGCTAACAGGAACTTTCACAAAGTGATTCTGATTAGAAGACACAGGGGACCTATTGCTCCTTGGCATCATTAACCTGATGAGTTTGCTTGCGTGTCATTTGCCTTTGTCATACTCATCTACTCTCCAAAGTCTCAGCATGAATCACATGACAAAATAATCGCGGCAGAATGTATATCAAACCCCGTGTTACAAGGCATGATGTGACTGTTCTTCTCCATGCCTATCTTCTCTGATGGATACCCAGTTAGTTAGTCACAAAGACTGGGAGATGAGAAGTGAAGCAAACACGGTTCCCCCTCTATCCTTCTGTCTCCGCCCCCTCTCCCCCCTTCACCGTATCATCCTTAAACACAATCTCTTTCATCCTCCATCAAGCGGAAGATAAGTCGTTTGGAGAAAGACCTAGCAGCGGTCGGACTTTCGCCTGACTCGCCTCTCATATCTTCAAACACAGGCTGGCAGACTAGGGTGTGTAGGTTCGTCGGTGCGCGTACATGTTTCTGTGTATGCACATGTTTCTGTGTATGCATATGTTTCTGTGTATGCACATGTTTCTGTGTGTGCACATGTTTCTGTGTATGCACATGTTTCTGTGTGTGCACATGTTTCTGTGTGTGCACATGTTTCTGTGTATGCACATGTTTCTGTGTGTGCACATGTTTCTGTGTGTGCACATGTTTCTGTGTGTGCACATGTTTCTGTGTGTGCACATGTTTCTGTGTGTGCACATGTTTCTGTGTATGCACATGTTTCTGTGTGTGCACATGTTTCTGTGTATGCACATGTTTCTGTGTATGCACATGTTTCTGTGTGCACATGTTTCTGTGTATGCACATGTTTCTGTGTGTGCACATGTTTCTGTGTGTGCATGTGTGTGTGTGACAGGGGCAGACTGGAGCAGAGCTCTACTTCAGGTGTTCTTATGCTCAATAGCCTCATCAAGGCTGCTAAATTTGTCTAATATACATCATTCTTTTAGTGGCTCATTTTCTGTCTGCCTTGTGTCTACTCCTGCATGAATAGGCATTTTTTTTGCCACAGCGAATGCTGAGCTAGCTAGTTGACACTAGGGGCAAATAGCAGCCTGTTCCCTATATAGTGCACTACTTTTGACCAAAAGTAGTGCACTATATAGTAAATAGGGTGCCATTTGGGATGTAGGAGGCCCTATTGTAGCCCTCAGGGCATTGAAGACAGTGTACTCACATGAGTTCAAAATGTACCGATATTGTATGAACTGGGGCACATTAAAAGGTAGCCATGCATTATGAATTCACAGGACATGCTTTGAGAAAGAAGAAATAAATAACTTTCTTTTAACGTGAATAATAAAGAGCTCTTTAAGCATGTGATAACGGTGGCTGGAGGTTATTCAAATTGAAGCAGTACATTTTTATTGCTCATAAAGGCCATCAAGGAAGGCTCCCTCTAAAAGGTCATTGCCTGAAATATGTCTCAGTCGTTCGGAGAGAGACTCTAATTCGAGTACTTTGTGTGCTCTGGAAGAGTCAATAGTGTGTGTGTGTGTGTGTGTGTGTGTGTATGTGTGTGTGTGTGTGTGTGTGTGTGTGTGTGTGTGTGTGTGTGTGTGTGTGATGTTCACATGATGTGGCGCCGAGTTGCTCACCCATGATGTGGCGTCAATAGACTCTCAAAGGGATATGTTTTAAACATGTAGTCAGGAGGAGACCATAATATATTTTTGTTTTGGAGAGAGAGAGAAGTGAATTACACGCAGCAAATGTATTTGATTCGTGCATTTGATACTGATCAAGAGGGAGAGATGCTTGATCAGTATCAGTCATGCATATTAAGATCTAATCAAATATATTTGCTGTGTGTAATTCACCATGCCTGTATCAATCTCCCATTCCTCATTTTCACTCTCTCTCTCTCTCCCCATGTTTCTCTCTCTCTCTCTCTCTCTCTCTCTCTCTCTCTCTCCCCATGTTTCTCTCTCTCTCTCTCTATCTCTCTCTCTCACTTTCTCTCTCTCCCCTTCTCTCTTTCTCTTGCTCTCTCTCTCTCTGCCCTTCTCACTCTCTCTCCCCCTATTTCCCTCCCTTTCTCTCTCCCTCCTATTTAAATGAAGCACATTGTTGGTGGATGTGTGCTGTAATGTGTCCTGGGAGGGAACCCTAGGAGTTGCTCAAACTCCATCTGTTAGCAGCCAGCCTTGATGAATGAGATTCTCCTGCGAGCTGAGGAAGAGCGGAGCATGGTGCAGAGTGAGCGGGTGGCTAACAGTGCTTGTAGCTGGTCTCAGTCTCAGGCGTACAGATAGGCTGCTCGTGAGGGCCCCAGCAGACTCCCTGTGTGTGTGTGGCTGTTAGTGAGTGGCCAGGCAGACCCCCAATGTGTGTGTGTTTGGCTGCCAGCGAGGGCCCAGGCAGACCCCTGTGTGTGTGTGTGTGGCTGATAGCGAGTGCCCAGGCAGACCCCCTTTGTGTGTCGCCGTGCCTGCAAGGCGGGAGAAGAGACTTGAAAACTGAGATGACAACCATTATGCTAGTCTGTGTGTGTGTCTGTCTGTGTGGGGTTTGGTTGAAATTTCTGTAGATGTGTGTGTATAGATGCTGTGTAGATAGGAAATAGTTATTTGTAGTAGTGTGCCCCTGTGTGTGTGTGTGCGTGTGTGTGTGTGTGTGTGTGTCTCTGTGTGTGTGTGTGTCTCTGTGTGAGTGTCTCTGTGTGTGTGTGTGTGTGTGTGTGTGTGTGTGTGTGTGTGTGTGTGTGTGTGTGTGTGTGTGTGTGTGTGTGTCGTAGTTGACAATATAGGTGGAATGTTGTGTGTTTATTAATTGAAAAAGCTATTTTAATGTGTATGTGTGGGAGCCAGGGGAGCTTGTGTTTTCCTTTGTGGGGGTTACGGAGCTTACATATTGTCTGTCCTGAGTCTTTGGCAGGGTGGCTGAGGGGAGACAGAGACGTGTATGGGACCTGATGGCTGGAGTGATTGCTTTTAGTATTAGGACAGCTACACTGCAAACATGCCACAGCACAGACAGGCTACATCAGCCCTGTGTGTTCCTGAGTCCCAAATGGCACCTTATTCTCTATATCATGCACTATTTAGGGACACATCCTGTGTCTGCCTGCCTGTGCCTCTCTGGAGGAGAAAGAGGACAACACAACTGTCTAGGTGTAGGAGGAATCACTCTATCATACTCTTTCTCTCCAACCGCCATCCGTTGGTATGAGGTTTTTACTGTGGAAAGTTATACTTTTAAATAATATGTCCATAGAACATTCTTCCAAGAGTCTTGATGATCATCCAGGTGCTTCCAGGTGCTTTTTTGACAAACTTGAGTCAACTTTTTGGACAACATGGGTCCCATTATGTCTGGTGAAAACCTAACACTGCTTTCCACAGTAAGAACCTCATACCAACAGTCAAGCATAATGGTGGTAGTGTGATGGTTTGGAGATGCTCAGGACCTGGACGACTTGCCTTAATAGAAGGAACCATGAATTCTGCTCTGTATCAGAGAATTCTACAGGAGAATGTCAGGTCATCCGTCTGTGAGCTGAAGCTGAAGTGCAGCTGGGTCATGCAGCAAGACAATGATCAAAAACACACAATCGAATCAACATGAAAATGGCTAAAGCAACAAATTTGAAGTTTTGTAATGGACTAGTCAAAGTCCAGACCTGATCCCAATTGAGATGTTGTGGCAGGACATGAAACGAGCAGTTGATGCTTAAAAACTCACAAATGTCGCTGAGTTAAAACAGTTCTGTATGCAATAGTGGGCCAAAATTCCTCCACAGCGATGTGAGAGACTGATCAAAGTAAAGTGACTATGCATAGATAATAAACAGCGAGTAGCAGCAGTGTAAAAACAAAGGAGGGTGGGTGTCAATGTAAATAGTCCAGGTGGCAATTTGATTAATTGTTCAGCAGTCTTATGGCTTGGGGGTAGAAGCTGTTAAGGAGCCTTTTGGACCTAGACTTGGTGCTCTGGTATTGCTTGCCGTGCGGGAGCAGAGAGAACAGTCTATGACTTGGGTGACTGGAGTCTTTGATAATGTTTTGGCCCTTCCTCTGACACCGCCTAGTATATAGGTCATGGATGGCAGGAAGCTTGGCCCCGGTGATGTACTGGACTGTATGCACTACCCTCTGTAACGCCTTACATTCGGATGCCGAGCAGTTGCCATACCAGGCGGTGATGGAACCGGTCAGGATGCTCTCGATGGTGCAGCTGTAAAACGTTTTGAAGATCTGGGGACCCATGCCAAATCATTTCAGTCTCTTGAGGGGAAAAAGGCGTTGTCGTGCCCTCTTCAACACTCTCTTGGTGTGTTTGGACTATGATAGTTTGTTGGTGATCTGGACACCAAGGAACTTGAATCTCTCAACCCTCTCCACTACAGCCCATTGATGTGAATGGAGGTGTGTTCGGCAATCCTTTTCTTGTAGTCTACGTTCATCTCCTTTGTCTTGCTCACGTTGAGGAAGAGGTTGTTGTCCTGGCACCACACTGCCAGGTCTGCCAGGTCTCTTTTCATCATCTCTCATGCCTTCCGTCACTCACAGCCTTAGTGGATGAGAAGAGACAACAACATTAATATCCCACGGGAACAGACGTCATTTCAATGTCTAGCTTTGATTTACATTTGGTTGAGTTGTCAACTAATGTAAATTCAATGTGAAATCAACAACAAATGTGACCATATTATTGGATTTAGGTTGAAAGTTCCCTTACGTTCATGACTTTTTTGCGAAGATGAATAAAAGTGAATTCTACTGATCATGATCATTCATATCCCCACTAGTCTGAAATAAAATGTGTTTGTATGAGCTGTCCTTTTACTCTTGTACATAATATTACAACAAATCTACAGTAGCCGGAAACAAGCACAAATGAAACAGCATCAGACAAAACTCTCTCTTCAGGGAATACATTTTTTGTTTATGATACAAACTGCCGTCATAAACAAGATTTTATGTAATGCACTCTCAGGTTTGTTGCTTTTTACAAGAGGACGACCACAAAGAGAATCTGATATAAACAAGAATATAACTGTATAAAAAATCCTTGAAGGAAAATGGTTGGAGTATGTGATTATGGACCAAATAAACACTGAATTCTAGAGAGAGAGAGAGAAACAGAGAGAGAATGAATGAAAGAAAGAAAGAAAGAAAGGAAGAAAGAAAGAAAGAAAGAAAGCTTGTCTGGAGAGAACTACAGTAACCTGAATCGACTAGTGCTCATCATTGATTCAGTCATAACATTACGGTGTTGTGTAGAGAAGTAAGTACACACAATAATTTAGTTAACCTCTGTTGTAGTGTGTTGCAAAATAGAGTATTGATCTCTACAGCTTTGTGTGTATCTGTCTATCTACCCCCTCCATTAGGTGTCATTACTGTGCAGAACAGTGTGAGCAAAGTTAGAGAGCAAAGCTGTTACAGATCAGATAAGAGCCCTGATCTGATAGTGTCAGATACGTAATCATCATTAACCATTAATGCCAGGCACCACAGGCTGAAGTGACATTTTTGCATCTACCGATCAATTTGGAGTTTTTGAGTTTTTTTGGTCCATTAATATTAGTATTTTAAAACAGTAAACATAACCATTTCAAAATCTTAAAATGTATGTTTTCTTTAGTTTAATCATACTAGCGTCATAAAAATGTCACAAATTTTAACCACTTTAAAATGGTCATGCATCCATAATTTCAAAATCCCTATTTTTAATTACAGATCATTTACAAGGCCATTTCATAGATAATGTAACAATCTGGATTATGTGACTTAGTTTGAAGAGATGGTGATTGGGTATAAAATAGGTGTGCAACTATGCACATATTTAATGAGACATCACATCATTTGCATATTGTAATAAAATATTTCAGGAATTTTTTAATACAAAAAAAGTATCATATTTGTGTCTATATTCAACTGGTAAAAGTTGATTGTGATGTGATTAAGGGGAAAACATCCCTATTAACCAGCTTCTAGAGGTGTGACTGGTGTACTCTGAACCAGAAAGGCAATTCAAAGAGAAACAAAACTATACTAATATGCCTGGCATATTGTGCAGCTGTCATGACGGTAATAATTGCCACATTGAATGACTTTGATCAAATAAAAAATATTTATAACATATATAAAATAGCAGGAACAGCACAATGGTCATTTATTTTGTGTCTACACTGCCACGTGGTTGTGTTGAATGGTATGGTCTTATCAAAACGTCATTGTGTACTGGTCAATGGTGTTGCTAGGGTTGTTTTGATACAGCATTATGGTGCATTCCCCTTTGTTCCCCATGTGCTGAAATCATGGACTGCTGGAGTCATGGTTGGGTGGATGGATGGATGAATGGATGCTTTTGCTTAGCTATGTGGAACAGATTCCTCCACCGTCCCACCATCCTCACTCCTTCCCATTCTCCCCCCATCCTCCCCCAACCTCCCCCTCCCCCAACCTCCCCCAGCCTCCCCACACCCCAGCCTCCCACTCCCCCAAACTCCCCCTCCCCCAGCCTCCCCCTCCCCCAACCTCCCCCAGCCTCCCCACACCCCAGCCTCCCACTCCCCCAACCTCCCCCTCCCCCAGCCTCCCCACACCCCAGCCTCCCACTCCCCCAACCTCCCCCTCCCCCAGCCTCCCCACACCCCAGCCTCCCACTCCCCCAAACCCCCCCCTCCCCCAGCCTCCCCACACCCCAGCTGGCAGAACCAGGTTGACCAGGCACACTGGATACGCCATCAACATGTACATGGTTGGTTAGTCACAGAGGGGCAGTCAAGGTGACATTAGCCGTGCGGCGTGTGCTAACGGAGGAGGTTAGGGTAGAGTGCAAGTGTGCCGTGTGTATGTTGAGGGGTGTGTTACAGTGAGGAGGATGGGAGTTAATGGACCTCAGCTGTTGTGTGACATTGTGTGAGTCTCCTATCCATTCTTCTTCGTCTTCGTCTTGCGCCACTATTTACTATCACCATCCGTTGTTGTCCCTAGACTAATAATATACCATTATCATTCAACCTAATTGACATACTGTAGCTTGTCCCAGAGATAGCAAGGATGGGCAACTTTATGCTAGTGTTAATCATGCTAATGATCTTCACTGTCCATTTCAGGTTAAGTTGTATCTATCCATCTGGTTCTCAATCACTGTTAACCTTCACGACTGACTGAACCGCCCGCCTCCTCCTCTCTCTGTCTACATCCCAAGTGGCACCCTATTCCTTATATAGTGCTCTACTTTTGAACAGGGCACTTAGTGCTTTTGTCAAAAGTAATATCACTATATAGGAACTATGGTGCCATTTGGGATGCACCTTAACCTTCACCATGCAGCCAGAAAGACAAACTAATTCAACACTTTTGTCTGTGTCTGTGTCTGTGTCTGTGTCTGTGTCTGTGTCGGTGTGCACATGTTCGTCTTCATCTGTGCGTGCGTATGTATGTGTGGTGTGCTGCCATGCAAACACAGACAGGGTCTGTGTGTTTGAACATGTGCGTGTTAACTTAACCTCTGTCATCCATGGCTTGCCACTCTCTCCATGTCACTCAGTCAACAGCTGGGGAAATTCCTGTCTTATGACAAAACATAGTACTCAATGATTCCCTCATGTTTCTATATGGCTACAGTGCTAAAGTATATGATTTAAAGATGCCTTTACCTTTAAAGACATGCTCTACTTTGGCGACGAATAAAGTATATTTTAAACCTCCCGCTCTGGGCTGGATGTGTCAATGTATAGTTCATACATGAATAATCTATGAGCGGAATTTCTCTTCTAGAGTTGCAAAATTCCCTAACTTTCAATAAGTTCCCTGGTTTTCCTGATATCCTGGGTTGGAGGTTTCTCGGAATCAGGAGGGGATAAGCAGGAAATGTGGAATCCTCCAACCAGGATATCTGGAAAACAGAGAAATGTATTGAAAGTTCCTGGAATTTGGTAACCATACCGCAATTATCCACAAAATCCCTAGTTTGAAAGCAACTGTTTTCCCGAAATATTCCCCCCACGTGGGCCAACCCCCTGGCAATTTGGGTTCTAGCCAATGAACCTCAGCCCCTTGAATTTGAGTGACCAGCGTTATCTAATGAGATTGCAGGCTGGGCCCAACGACCCAGTGGACACAGCAGAGGGAGAGAGCGAGCAATGACGTGGTACACACACTGTATCTGCATATATGTGAAGTAATATGCACTTTTCTGGGACCACTTTTGACTCATGAGTGCTGCTTTCACAACTACTGGCTAAAAAGTACACACAATTAACCGAGAATATTTTTTATCACCTTTCTCTCAGCTGTCCAGGATCAATAAAAGAGATCCTAGTTAACATAGGCTTTTTTCAAGCTCTCTGAGCTCCTGAGATGTTGAGCTGTCTACTATATACAGTACATGTTATCTATTAAAATATACTACATGATTATGTTTCTATTGTCTCTACCACCCTTTAGTAACATTTATTGGTGTAATAAGGTGTGTTATATCCTATTCCAGGGATGAGCAAATTTGATGGGGGTGGGGGCCACAAAAAACAGAACTCATGAGGGGCTACAGTGGCTCGTGGGTCTGCATACCGACATCCATACCCCCCCCCACCCCCCCCGTCCCCCCCCCCCCCCCGTCCCCTCAGCTAGGGAGAAAAACATTTTAGCGGCCTCCTCGGGACAGCGAAGATAAATAAAACACAATTAAACTTAATTTCCTTCAATTCTACACATTTTCAATGGGGCTTAGAGAAAATGGTGCAGTTTTAAAGCAAGTTGCTTCAATTCTGCACATTTTCAAAGGGGCTTAGAGAAAATGGTGCAGTTTTAAAGCAAGTTGCTTCAATTCTGCACATTTTCAAAGGGGCTTAGAGAAAATGGTGCAGTTTTAAAGCAAGTTGCTTCAATTCTGCACATTTTCAAAGGGGCTTAGAGAAAATGGTGCAGTTTTAAAGCAAGTTGCTTCAATTCTGCACATTTTCAAAGGGGCTTAGAGAAAATGGTGCAGTTTTAAAGCAAGTTGCTTCAATTCTACACATTTTCAATGGGGCTTAGAGAAAATGGTCCAGTTTTAAAGCAAGTTGCTTCAATTCTACACATTTTCAAAGGGGCTTAGAGAAAATGGTGCAGTTTTAAAGCAAGTTGCTTCAATTCTACACATTTTTTGGAGAGAAGATTTAGCAATTTAATAACTTATTTCATGCATTTCTACTCATTTTACCATGGGGTTGAGAGAAGAATTTGCAGTTTTACAGCTAATTTCCTACAATTCTATACATTTTGCCATAGGGCGGAGACAAAGGTTTGCAGTTTTTAATATGATAATAGATGATCAATGTGCCCCACGCCAGTCGGTAATTCGACCATTCTTTCTACAAAATTAGATAGCTGGCCGCTAGACTAACTTACCAATCTAAACATTTTTATCTGACTTGGGCTAATTGATTGACTGCTGAGGCACAACCAAATAATATCTTGTGTATTCTGTTAAGCCCTGTTGCACCAAATATCTTCCATTTATCCTTTATTTAACTAGGCAAGTCAGTTAAGAACAAATTCTTATTTTCAATGACAGCCTAGGAACATTGGGTTAACTGCCTTGTTCAGGGGTAGAAAGACAGATTTGTACCTTGTAAGCTCGGGGATTCGATCTTGCAACCTTTCGGTTACTAGTCCAACGCTCTAACCACTAAGCTACGCTGCCGCCCAATACATTGTGTCAAATGAAAAAAACTAGAAAATAACAGAAAGCATACAGTAGCATCACTTAATACGCCCCTCAATATATCTTCTGTAGTCAAACTATTCTGGTTCTAGTGAATTATGAATTATGATTATGAATTAATCAAACAGAATCAAATTGAGAAGGCCTTGATTTGCTCATTCCACATTTACCCCCAAATTCTGCTCTAAGTGGCTGGCTGAGCAGGCTAGTTTTTTTCTACCCAGAGACCACCCCAAAGAAATCCTGATTGGATATTTTTTTTTATCTTCAGTATTAACCCTTCTCTTTTCAACACAAACTGAAGAGATTACTTCTCTGAAGTAATATCTAACAATAGACAACAATACACAAATCTAAAAGCAAATGAATGGAACTAAGAAATATGGAAATATTTGGACGAGCAATGTCAGAGTCCGGAGTGTGTGTATATATATATACACAGCATATACAGTTGAAGTCAGAAGTTTACGTACACCTTAGCCAAATACATTTAAACTCAGTTTTTCACAATTCCTGACATTTAATCTTAGTAAAAATTCCCTGTCTTAGGTCAGTTAGGCTCACCACTTTATTTTAAGAATGTGAAACGTCAGAATAATAGTAGAGAGAATGATTTATTTCAGCTTTTATTTCATTCATCACATTCCCAGTGAGTCAGAAGTTAACATACACTCAATTGGTATTTGGTAGCATTGCCTTTAAATTGTTTAACTTGGGTCAAAAGTTTTGGGTAGACTTCCACAAGCTTCCCACAAGAAGTTGGGTGATTTTTGTCCCATTCCTTCTGACAGAGCTGGTGTAACTGAATCAGGTTTGTAGGCCTTCTTGCTCGCACACGCTTTTTCAGTTCTACAAATTTTCTATAGGATTTAGGTCAGGGCTTTGTGATGGCCATTCCACTACCTTGACTTTGTTGTCCTTGAGCCATTTTGCCACAACTTTGGAAGTATGCTTGGGGCACTTGTTGATGAAGCCGATGACTGAGGTGGTATATTCCTAAATGCCATTGGATGAATCCCGGAACGTCTTCCAGTCTGTGCTAGCAAAACAGTTCTGTAGTGTAGCATCCGCGTCATCTGACCACTTCCGTATTGAGCAAGTCACTGGTACTTCCTGTTTTAGTTTTTGCTTGTAAGCAGGAATTTGCCAAATGGAGGGCGAGGGAGAGCTTTGTGTGCATCTCTGTGTGTGGAGTAAATGTGGTCTAGGATTGTTTTTGCTGGTTGCACATGTGACATGCTGGTAAAAATGTGGTAAAACTGATTCATGTTTCCCTGCATTAAAGTCCCAGGCCACTAGGAATGCCGCTTCTGTGTGAGCATTTTCTTCTTTGCTTATGGCCTTATAGAGTTGGTTGAGTGCGGTCTTAGTGCCAGCTTTGCTTTGTGGTGGTAAAGAAACGGCTAAGAATAATACAGATGAGAACTCTCTTGGTAGATAGTGTGGTCTACAGCTTATCATAAGGTACTCTACCTCAGGCGAGAAATACCTCGAGACTTCTTTAATATTAGACATTGCACACCAGCTGTTATTGACAAAAAAACACACACCCCCACCCCTGGTCTTACCAGGTCTTCTGGTCCTCTGGTCTTTCGGTGCATGGAAAATCCCGCTAGCTTTATATTGTCCATATCTTCGTTCAGCCACGTCTCGGTGAAACATAAGATGTTACAGTTTTTAATGTCCTGTTGGTAGGATCATCTTAATTGTAGGTCATCAATTTTTTTCTCCAATGATTGCACATTAGCAAGAAGAATGGAAGGCAATGGGAGTTTATTCGCTCGCCTCCAGATTCTCAGAAGGGTGCCCGATCTGCGGCCTCTTTTCCGGTGTCTTTCTTCATGTAAAAGGCGTGGATCTGGGCCTGTTCCAGTGAAATCAGGATATTCTTCTCGTTGGACTCGTTAAAGGAAAAAGTTTATTCCAGCCCGCAGTGAGTAATCGCTTTTCTGATGTCCAGAAGTTATTTTCAGTCAGACAATATGTATTATGTATATCTGAAGAATATGTGGATAGAATAGTATATGTACAGCAATACTTGAATAAGATGGACTAGCATACAGTATATACATGTACATAGGGCAGCAGCCTCTAAGGTGCGGTGTTGAGTAACCGGGTGGTTGCCAGCTAGTGCCAGTGACTAAGTTCAGGGCATGGTACTGGAGGCCGGCTAGTGATGGCCATTTAACAGTCTGATGGCCTGAGATAGAAGTTGCTCATGGTTCCCCACTGTTATATCCACAACCAGTTCTTAGCCAAACAAGGGATAAGGAAAAGGCATCTAATGATGAAGGATCTCTACTACACTAACAGAACAAAATGCTCTCTGTAGTTTCACAACTTTGATGCCTAACTCACCCACTGAATTTTTCAGGATTCACAGGGCAAACAAATCCTCTGATTCTTTAGAGAGAGAACCCCTTCTTTTTCTCTGGGCTTTTGTTTTTCCGTTTGACTACTTTATTGTTATGCATGTAGTCTTTTGGTCTGTCACATTGTGCCGCATAAGCTCCTTGAGAGGCTCTCTTCCACCATCTGTCTCAGACTTCCTCTTGGACTGTGTCCCTAATGGCACCCTTTTCCTTTTATAGTGCACTACTGTTGACCAGAGCCCATAAGGAATAGGGTGCCATTTGGGATGCAGCCTTGGTTTCCTGAGTTTGTTTTGCATGTAACTGGGCAGTGGAAACGTAGAGAGTAGTAAAGGAGTTGTAGTAGGGGAGTATGGTAGTATCTTTCTGAAGCTGTTCTAACTACTAATTCAAAGCAACAGATCCACTAAATACTGAATCATATCATCTTGAGACTGGATTGAATTGAGTGTGTATACAGTACTGTGTGTCTGGTTGAATTGAGTGTGTATACAGTACTGTGTGTCTGTGTAAGTTAGTGTATGCACACTGTGTGTGTGCATGTGAAGATTGTGCAAGTATACTGTGTGATAACTGATTTAATTTGATTAATGTTTCAGCAACATATGTTTGTGTTAATATTTCCCATGAAGCAGGATACAGGAAGCAGAACAGTTTTGTGTTGTTATTATTCTGAATATCATTGTGACCTCCTGTGAACTAGTGGAATCATTAGGGTTACTGAACATCCTAGGAACAGTATGGCTTGTCTTTGATGTTAAGTACATTTACTTCAGTATTGATTTGTACTATTTGTACTCTATTTGTACTCTTACAATAGGATTGAAGACAAGGGTGGTATTTGGATGGTAATTCAGCAATGAAACACTGATCTATTGGATCATAGCATGTAGAAGCAATATAACACAATTGTTGATGGATTTCTGAGCTGTTGATTAAATTGGTTTGGTCAGTGGTACTGTATGTTGTGTTTATAACCTTGGTTTGGTCAGTGGTACTGTATGTTGTGTTTATAACCTTGGTTTGGTCAGTGGTACTGTATGTTGTGTTTATAACCTTGGTTTGGTCAGTGGTACTGTATGTTGTGTTTATAACCTTGGTTTGGTCAGTGGTACTGTATGTTGTGTTTATAACCTTGGTTTGGTCAGTGGTACTGTATGTTGTGTTTATAACCTTGGTTTGGTCAGTGGTACTGTATGTTGTGTTTATAACCTTGGTTTGGTCAGTGGTACTGTATGTTGTGTTTATAACCTTGGTTTGGTCAGTGGTACTGTATGTTGTGTTTATAACCTTGGTTTGGTCAGTGGTACTGTATGCTGTGTTGATAACCTTGGTTTGGTCAGTGGTACTGTATGTTGTGTTTATAACCTTGGTTTGGTCAGTGGTACTGTATGCTGTGTTGATAACCTTGGTTTGGTCAGTGGTACTGTATGTTGTGTTTATAACCTTGGTTTGGTCAGTGGTACTGTATGTTGTGTTTATAACCTTGGTTTGGTCAGTGGTACTGTATGTTGTGTTTATAACCTTGGTTTGGTCAGTGGTACTGTATGTTGTGTTTATAACCTTGGTTTGGCCAGTGGTACTGTATGCTGTAAACAATATTGTAAGCAGATATTGCATTGCTATCTTGAATTGCTTCCATCCGGGTTCTTGACCTTGTAGTGGAGAGATCATCTACTACCCTCACCCAGGGGTCAAGGACTGCACCCACGCCCTGACAAACATAATACCAACCTGACCACTTAACCCCCACTGGAACAGTGCATATGCTACCCCCTCTCTGCACCTTCCTTCCTCCTTCCCTCTCTGAAACTCAGATTAATTTTTACTTTGGCCAATTGAGTTTTGCTACAGTATATCCACTTTATTTTCCCTTGAACTGAAATGAATACTGTATATGTGAGAGATGGAGAGAAGAGAGCAGAGAGAAAGAAAGAACGAAGAAGAGAAGCGAAGAGAGGCGAGAGAGCAGACAAGGAGAAGGGAGAGAGATGAGCAGAGGAGAGGACACATGGGAGGAGGAGAAGGGAGACAGGATGGGTAAAATAGAATAGGAAATCAGGATGGGGAATGGGGAGACATGCTATAGACTAGAGTTGTTTAATGCTCTTTGGTCCTGGCCTGGCTGGTGGGTGTGTTTGTGTGTTTTCGACCTTGTGCCTCTCAGCATTTCTCTGGTCTCACCTCACCGGGCCTGCAAAAAGACTCACCTCTCTCTACCTCTTCTACATATCTCTGTCTCTCTGGGATTCGCTCTCTCTCTGCCTCTCTCCCTCTAGCACATCTCTCTCCATTAACTCACACTTGCTGTTTCCCTCACACTCTCTCTCTCTTCTCTCTCTTTCTCCTCACCCTGATAAGAGCAGAGATTTGTGTGTTCTGTCATTTTGATCTTGTTTTTGTTCTTATCTGTGTAATATGATACCACCTCTTATTACTGTACAACCCAACAGTACCTGTTGGAACTCTTGTTAATATGCCTTCATCATGTGCTCCACAGAAGATAGAATAATTGTTTACAACTCATTGGTGGATGTAATTTGTATTTCCTTGTACGAGCCACTTTAGAACCAAATATAGAACCCGAATGCACGACAGCGATAGTTCTATCTCAATATGTATGATGTATATTAAGAAAGAAATACAATAACCTAAGTGGTGTATGTATCTATGTATGTATGTATGTATGTATGTATGTATGTATGTATGTGTGTGTGTGCGTACATACATGTGCACATTTGTGTGTGTGTGTGCTTGCGTACATACTTATGCACGTTTGTGTGTGTGTGTGTGTGTGTGTGTGTGTGTATGTGGATTTATTTACCCATTGAGTGTGTCACGCAGACACAGCAGCAGGCGTTTGATTATAGGTCCTCATAACTCTAGTACCATGCCCTAGTAAATCAAGGGAGCGACATATTGACTGCATATTTATATAGAACAGGGCTAATCACGGATGCTAACTGCTTAAAATGGTCTTCTCTGTCAAGAGTTAATGAAGCCTCAACGATAAACCTCTCACCCTACTCTCCAGACCTGGGTTCAAATACTTCAGCAGTGCTTGATTGAGCTTGCCTTGCTTTCCAGACCAATAGACAAGTCCTGAAACTGCATATCCCGCCTATCTGGCACTGCAGGCAAGCTAAAGCAAATTCTCAATGTATTTGAAAATATTTTTGTTGGTATTTGAACACAGGTCTGCTCCTCTTTACCGTGTCACTGCCTATATCCCAAGAGGAACAAGGTGTATCTGGAAGGAGAATGCAGCGTTCTTTCTCCAAGGTCCTCATGCAAATTATCAACATGCTCCCACATACATCCAGCAATTTTCTTATTGAAACCCAATGTCCAGTGACGTATCTGTGGCATTGTAAAGTGGACAGGCTCAGATATAGACACAGTGCATGTTGAATTGTTGGGGAAGTGAAGGGGGAAGGGGAGAGGAGACAAGAGTATGGGGAAGAAGGGGGATTGGACAGAGGATAGTGGCATAGAGAAGCATCAGACATCAGAGGAGAGAACAGGGGAGGAAGGGATGAGGAGAGTTGAGAAGTGAAGAGAGGGGGATTGAAGAGGAGAAGAGGCGGAGCCTGAGAATGCAGTAGCATGCTGGGAGTCGCTACTCATTACTCTCCATTAGGCCTTTGCTACACGCTGTGGCACTACAACACACACACACACACACACACTACACGGTACAACACACACACACACACCTCATGGTATGACACATGGCATCAGTGGGCAGTCGGTGTCTCCCCAGAGGACAGCAGCAGCAGGCTCTGTTCTGGCAGCAGCCAGAGTGGACAGAGAGGGAGGGTGTCGAGGCCCATGCAAGGCTTTACGCCTAATAATCCAGTTATTTCAGACCCAGTCATCATTTCACACTTGACTGCCTGAGGAGCTGCTAATGGGGGTTACATTGAAGCCAGCCGCCTCTCTCTGTCTCTGTCTCTGTTTGTGTGCTTGCATATGTACATACATACAGTGCCTTCGGAAAGTATTCAGAATCCTTGACTTTTTCCTTATTCTAAAATGGATTCAATAGAATCAATAAGTTTTCAGACCCTTTGCTATGAGACTCGAAATTGAGCTCGCTTGCATCCTGTTTCCATTGATCATCCTTGAGATGTTTCTACAACTTGGAGTCCACCTGTGGTAAATTCAATTGATTGGACATGATTTGGAAAGGCACACACCTGTCTATATAAGGTCCCCAAGTTGACAGTGCATGTCAGAGAAAAAAAAAAGCCATTAGGTTGATTGAATTTTCCGTAGAACTACGAGACAGGATTGTGTCGAGGAACAGATCAGGGAAAGGTACCAAAACATTTCTGCAACATTGAAGATCCCCAAGAACACAGTGGCCTTCATCATTCTTAAATGGAAGAAGTTTGGAACCACCAAGACTCTTCCTAGAGCTGGCTGCCTGGCAAAACTGAGCAATCGGGGAGGAAGGGCCTTTGTCAGGAAGGTGACCAAACAGAGCAATCAGGGGAGATGGACCTTGTGCAGGGAGGTGACCAAGAACCTGAAGGTCCCTGACAGATCTCTAGAGTTCCTCCGTGGAGATGGGAGATCCTTCCAGAAGAACAACCATCTCTGCAGCACTCCACCAATAAGATTTTTATGGTAGAGTGGCCAACGGAAGCAACTCCTCAGTAAAAGGCATATGACAGCCCACTTGGAGTTTGCCAAAAGGCACCTAAAGGACTTGCAGACCATGAGAAACAAGATTCTCTGGTCTGATGAAACCAAGATTGAACTCTTTGACCTGAATGCCAAGCATCACGTCTGGAGGAAACCTGGCACCATCCCTACCGTGAAGCATGGTGGTGCCAGCATCATGCTGTAGGGATATTTTTCAGCGGCAGGGACTGGGAGACTAATCAGGATCGGGGCAAAGATGAACAGTGCAAAGTACAGAGAGATCCATGATGAAAACCTGCTCCAGAGCATTCAGGGCCTCAGACTGCGTTGAACGTTCACCTTCCAACAAAACAATGACCCTAAGCACACAGCCAAGACAACACAGAGTGGCTTCGGGACAAGTTTCTGAATGTCCTTGAGTGGCCCAGCCACAGCCCAGACTTGAGCCGTGCAGCAACGCACCCCATCTAACCTGACAGAGCTTGAGAGGATCTTCAGAGAAGAATGGGAGAAACTCCCCAATTACAGGTTTGCCAAGCTTGTAGCGTCATACCCAAGAAGACTCGATGCTGTAATCGCTGTCAAAGGTGCTTCAACAAAGTACTGAGTAAGGGGTCTGAATACTTATGTAATTGTAATTTTCTCATTTTTTTATTTTATAAATTAGCAACATTTCTAAAAAGCTGTTGTGGCTTTGTCATTATGGGGTATTGTGTGTAGATTGATGAAGGGAAAAAAACAATTGAATCAATTTTATAATAATGCTGCAATGTAACAAAATCTGGAAAAAGTCAAGATGTCCAAATACTTTCCGAAGGCACTGTACAAACATGCACATTTTGTGTGTGTGTGTGTGTGTGTGTGTTTGCGTGCTTACATATGTACACACACATTTGTGTGTGTTGTCGTGCATGCCTACTCAAGCTATTTTTCTGCCACTTGAGTTAATGGTTGTGTGCACTCAGGATCTACTGTAGCAGCCACATCACCACTTGTCTTAGCCCAGGAAAGGCCCCATATTATTCTGTCTGTCTCTAATGGCTTTTTGTCTTGGTATCTGTGTGACTCCCCCCATCAGAATGCCCAGTGCTATCTGTTAACACGTTTGACCAGACCACCATCCACTATTTGACATTGTTGATAAGTGTCAAAATGGTAGATAGCTGCTGCTGCAGTGAGTCAGGCAGCCACACAGACACAGCCGTCAGGCTGCTGACTGTCAGACGAGGCTGTAGCAGAGTGATTGGATTCCATTTTTTCCCAGAAAGCAAAGTGGAGTGATGCAAACAGATAAACAGAACAATATGCCACAGGTCAGAAAGACCGCACCACTACACAGATGAGAAAGAAAGAAAGGCGTTGAGAGGGAGGAAGAGAGAAGAGAAGAGAGGAAGAAAAGCAAAGGGAGGGAGAGGGGAGAGAGGAAAGGAAGAGAGTAGGCATTAGGAGAGGTAGGGAGGGATGGAGGGATGGGTGGATGGAGGGAGGGGTGGATGGAGGGATAGAGGGATGAGGTGAATGAGCAGGGGCATCAAATCAATACAGCACATTTCAGTCATGGAATATTTACTACACAACAGATATAAGACTAAAAAAACTAAAGTATAACAATAAAAACTGAACCACTAAAAAGCACCCTAAGGAAAAGCAACGCTTTTAAATATGTCCACAGTTTCGGTCCCCCCTCAGCTTCTCTGGCAGGCTATTCCAAAGGCTGGGGGCATAATAACTAAAGGCTTCCTCTCCATGCCTCTTGGTCCTGGGCTTTGGATAGTTAAAAGGCCAGTGCCAGAGGACCTGAGGGACCTACTGGGTACATAACTTAAAAGCATGTCTGCCACGTATTGGGTGCACAATTGTGGATGGATTTAAAAATAGAATAATCTTAAAATTACTTTTAATACTCACAGGCAGCCAGTGCAGAGACTTTAAAATCGGTATAATGTGTGCTCTCCGTCTGGTCTTGGTGCAGAATTCTGTATGTTTTGCAGTTGACCAATGGCTTTCTTGGGTAGACCAGACAGGGGAGCATGACAGTAGTCAAGCCTGCTTGTAATAAAAGCATGGATGAGTCTCTCTGTATCCACCTAATAGAAGCGGCCGCACCCTGGCAATCTTTCTAAGGTAGTAAAATATATTTGTGTGATTCGAAATTGAGTTCAGAATCAAAAATAACACCTAGGTTTTATCTTTATTCTCCATTAATTAAAATGTTAATTACAATTAAAATTCTTTGTCTGTGCTTTGACTCCAACAATAAATTTCTCAGTCTTGTCTTTATTTCGCTGGAGGAATTTGTGATCCATCCAAGTATTTAAATTACTAACACAGTCTAATAATTTATCCGTGGAGCTAAAATCCTCTGGTGACACAGAAATGTAAAGTTGTGTATCGTCTGTGTAGCAGTGAAAATCAATGCTGTGCTTTCTGATAACGCCGCCAAGGGGTAACATACTGTATATAAACTGAATAGTACCAGACCTAAAATCTAACCTTGTGGAACGCCACATTTGTTATGTATTATCTCTGACAAAAAAACTCTTCACCGGTTGAATAGGTCCTGAACCAATTTAGAACTGGACCGGAGAGGCCAACCTACCTCTCTACTCTGTCAAGAAGTACATAATGGTCAACAGTGTCGAATGCAGCTCTGAAATCCAAGAGTACAAGGACAGAGTGTCACGGCCGTTGAATGAAGAGGACCAAGGTGCAGCCAGTGAGTGTACATATTCCTTTATTTGTATGACGCCGACACAAACAATCCAAAACAAACCGTGCGGCTATAGTGGCGACAAACAAAGACAACTTCCTACAAAGACAGGTGGGAAAAGGGCTACCTAAGTATGATTCTCAATTAGAGACAACGATAGACAGCTGTCCCTGATTGAGAACCCTACCCGGCCAAACATAGAAATACAACTAATAGAACATAGAATACCCACCCCAAATCATACCCTGACCAAACCAAATATAGACATAAAAAGGATCTCTAAGGTCAGGGTGTGACACAGAGAGCTGTTTGGCATCTGTGTTGGAGCTAAGATAATTGATCACTTTATTAACTAAGGCTGTCTCTGTGCTGTTTTGGGCCCGAAAACCAGATTGGATTTTTTTTCAGTTGTCACTTTAAAAAATGTTTAGATGTTTGAAAACAAATTTTTCCAGAATTTAGCTTAAGAATTAAAGTTTGTAGATTGGCCGGAAATTGCTAAAAGCTGAATAATCTAGATTACTTTTCTTCAGAAGAAGATTCACCATTGCAGTTTTTAGTGCTTGTACTTTTTCAGATATGCAATTAAAAACTGTTTTGAAGAAGGTGGTGGGGATAGGATCGAGAAGGCAGGTAGAAGGCTTAAGATGTGATATCACTTTCCTGAGCATGTCTGTGTCAGCCAGGGAAAATAAATCCCTAGTGCCAGTGCGTGGTAGGCTAGGGCACATATCAAACTTCTCATCGGGTCTTGCTTGACTGATACCCAGATACCCAGCCTAATGTTTGTTTGCTTATCTCTGAAATATGCCTCAAAGTTCTATTAAGCTATATAGAATTGTTTTAAGGTCACATCAAGGATAATTTTGCTATTTTATTCAGATTTGTAAATTCCCTTGAATTATCAAAAAAAATAATAATAGAATGTGTTGAAAAATTGTATTTGGCCTTACTGCTA